>NC_134640.1:1207670-1509588 GCF_046129695.1 Lonchura striata | reverse complement strand
GTCCCCAACATCCCCAATGTCCAATGTCCCCTCAATGTCCCCTCTGTCCGATGTCCCCAGTGTCCCCAATGCCCCAATGTCCCCAATGCCCCAATGTCCCCAACATCCCCAGTGTCCCCAATGTCCCCTTGGTGTACAAATGTCCCCAACATCTCCCAATGTCCCCAGTGTCCCCAATGTCCCCTCAGTGTCCCTCTGTCCCGCTGTCCTCAGGCTGTCGCGGTGCAATGACCCTTGCTGGGCACCATCCCTGATGTCCCCAGTGTCCCCAATGTCCCCAGTGTCCCCAACATCCCATTGTCCCCATTGATGTCCCCATTGTCCCCAACGTCCCCAGTGTCCCAGTGTCCCTGTACAATGTCCCCAAAGCCCCCATGTCCCCAATGTCCCTTGATGTACAAATGTCCCCAACATCCCAGGCGTCCCCAACGTCCCCAACATCCCAATGTCCCCTCAGTGTCCCTGCTGTCCCCTCAATGTCCCCTTACTGTCCCCTTACTGTCCCCAGGTTGCCGCGGTGCGAGGACCCTTGCTGGGCGCCATCCCTGATGTCCCCAATGTCCCCAATGTCCCCAACATCCCCATTGTCCCCAGTGTCCCCTTGGTGTACAAATGTCCCCAACATCCCCAACGTCCCCAACATCCCCAATGTCCCCCCAATGTCCCCTCACTGTCCCCAGGCTGCCGCGGCGCGAGGACCCTTGCTGGGCGCCATCCCTGATGTCCCCAATGTCTCCAACATCCCATTGTCCCCAATGTCCCCTTGGTGTACAAATGTCCCCAACATCCCCAATGTCCCCAACATCCCCAATGTCCCCAACATCCCCAATGTCCCCCCAATGTCCCCCTCACTGTCCCCAGGCTGCCGCCGGCGCGAGGACCCCCGCCGGGCGCAGTGGCTGGAGAACAGCCGGCGCCGGGACCCGGCCGGGGGCGGCCGCTGGGACCCAGCTCCAAGTACATCTACTTCTGCTCGCAGCACTTTGAACAGTCCTGCTTCGAGCTGGTGGGCTACAGGTGAGCTACAGGTGTGTGACAGGTGTGCACAGGTGTGTACAGGTGTGTACAGGTGTGTGCAGTGTGTGACAGGTGTGTGCAGGTGTGTGCAGGTGTGTGCAGGTGAGCTCCAAGTACATCTACTCTGCTCGCAGCACTTTGAGAGCTCCTGCTTCGAGCTGGTGGGCTACAGGTGAGCTACAGGTGTGTGACAGGTGTGTGCAGGTGTGTACAGGTGTGTGCAGGTGTGTGACAGTGTGTGCACAGGTGTGTGCAGGTGTGTGCAGGTGTGTGCAGGTGTGTACAGGTGTGTGCAGTGTGGTGCAGGTGTGTGCAGGTGTGTACAGGTGTGTGCAGGTGTGTGCAGGTGAGCTCCAAGTACATCTACTTCTGCTCGCAGCACTTCGAACAGTCCTGCTTCGAGCTGGTGGGCTACAGGTGAGCTACAGGTGTGTGCAGGTGTGTGACAGGTGTGTACATGTGTGTGCAGGTGTGTGCAGGTGAGCTCCAAGTACATCTACTTCTACTCGCAGCACTTCGAGAGCTCCTGCTTCGAGCTGGTGGGCTACAGGTGAGCTACAGGTGTGTGCAGGTGTGTACAGGTGTGTGCAGGTGTGTGCAGGTGTGTGCAGGTGTGTACAGGTGTGTACAGGTGTGTTACAGGTGTGTACAGGTGTGTGCAGGTGTGTGCAGGTGTGTACAGGTGAGCTCCAAGTACATCTACTTCTGCTCACAGCACTTCGAACAGTCCTGCTTCGAGCTGTGGGCTACAGGTGAGCTACAGTGTGTGCAGGTGTGTACAGGTGTGTGACAGGCGTGTGACAGGTGTGTGCAGGTGTGTACAGGTGTGTACAGGTGTGTGACAGGTGTGTGACAGGTGTGTGCAGGTGTGTGCAGGTGTGTGCAGGTGTGTACAGGTGTGTGCAGGTGTGTGCAGGTGCGTGACAGGTGCGTGACAGGTGTGTGCAGGTGTGCGCAGGTGTGTGCATGTGTGCGCAGGTGTGTGCAGGTGTGTGACAGTGTGTACAGGGTGTGCAGGTGTGTGCAGGTGTGTGTACAGGTGTGTTCAGGTGTGTTCAGGTGTGCAGTGTGTACAGGTGTGTGACAGGTGTGGCAGGTGTGTGACAGGTGTGTACAGGTGTGTGGCAGGTTGTGTACAGGTGTGTACAGGTGTGTGACAGGTGTGTGTACAGGTGTGTTCAGGTGTGTTCAGGTGTGTGCAGGTGTGTACAGGTGTGTGCAGGTGTGTACAGGTGAGCTCCAAGTACATCTACTTCTGCTCACAGCACTTTGAACAGTCCTGCTTCGAGCTGGTGGGCTACAGGTGAGCGACAGGTGTGTGACAGGTGTGCACAGGTGTGTGCAGGTGTGTGACAGGTGTGTGACAGGTGTGTACAGGTGTGTGCAGGTGTGTACAGGTGTGTGACAGGTGTGTGACAGGTGTGTACAGGTGTGTACAGGTGTGTGACAGGTGTGTGACAGGTGTGTGACAGGTGTGTACAGGTGTGTGACAGGTGTGTACAGGTGTGTGACAGGTGTGTACATGTGTGTTACAGGTGTGCACAGGTGTGTGCAGGTGTGTTACAGGTGTGCACATATGTGCACAGCTGTGTATAGGTGTGCCCAGGTGTGTTACATGTGTGTTACAGGTGTGCGCAGGTGTGTATAGGTGTGTACAGGTGTGTTACAGGTGTGAGCAGATATGTGCAGGTGTGTTACAGGTGGGTGCAGATATGTGCAGGTGTGTGCAGGTGTGTTACAGGTGAGATTTTGGTGGTTACCAGGTGATTTTGGGGGTCCCAGGTGAGGTTTGGGGGGTCCCAGGTGATTTTGGGGGTGCAGCTGAGAGCCCCCCCAGGTGTTCCCCAGATTTTGGGGTCCCCTCCCCGGTTTTTTGGGTTCCCCCCCTGATTTGGGGCTCCCCCCTATTTTGGTCCCCCCACCCAGTTTTGGGGTCCCCCCCCTATTTTGGCTCTCCCTGGTTTTGGGGTCCCCCGGTTTTGGGTCTGCCCCAGTTTTAGGATCCCCCCCCTCCCCCCATTTTGGGTCCCCCCAATTTTGGGCTCTGCCCCGATTTTGGGGATCCCCCCTTATTTTGGGTCCCCCCGGTTTTGGGATCTGCCCTGATTTCGGGGATCCCCTCGGTTTCGGGGTCCCCCAGTTTCGGGGATCCCTCCCCGATTCGGGGTCCTCCCGATTTCGGGGATCTCCCCCGGTTTTGGGATCCCCCTCCCCGATTCGGGGTCCCCCCGATTTCGGGGATCCCCCCCAGTTTTGGGGATCCCCCCCCGGTTTTGGGGTCCCCCCGATTTTGGGATCTCCCCCGGTTTTGGGATCCCCCTCCCCTTATTCGGGGTCCCCCCGATTTCGGGGATCTCCCCCTGGTTTTGGGATCCCCCTCCCCGATTCGGGATCCCCCCGATTTCGGGGATCCCCCCCTGGTTTCGGGGATTTCCCCCCGGTTTTGTGTCCCCCCGATTTTGGGGATTCCACCCCCGGTTTTGGGATCTGCCCTGATTTTGGGGATCCCCCCCTGATTCAGCGTCCCCCCGATTTCGGGGATCCCCCCTGGTTTTGGGTCCCCCGTTTTGGGATCTCCCCCGCTTTTGTGGATCCCCCCCCAATTCGGGGTCCCCCCGATTTCGGGGATCCCCCCCTGGTTTCGGGGATTTCCCCCCGGTTTTGGGTCCCCCCAATTTTGGGATCTCCCTCGGTTTTGGGATCCCCCTCCCTGATTCGGGGTCCCCCCGATTTTGGGGATTCCACCCCCGGTTTTGGGGATCCCTCCCCAATTCGGCGTCCCCCCGATTTCGGGGATCTCCCCCCGGTTTTGGGGATCCCTCCCCAATTCGGGGTCCCCCCGGTTTTGGGGATCCCCCCCGGTTTTGGGGATCCCTCCCCAATTCGGGGTCCCCCCGATTTCAGGGATCCCCCCCGGTTTTGGGGATCCCTCCCCAATTCGGGGTCCCCCCGGTTTTGGATCTGCCCCAATTTTGGGATCCCCCGCCCCCCGATTTGGGATCCCCCGGTTTTGGGCTCTGCCCCGATTTCGGGGTCCCCCGTTTTTGGGGTCCCCGGTTTTGGGGTCCCCCTGACCGGGGGTCCCCGCAGTGGCTACCACCGGCTGAAGGAGGGCGCCGTCCCCACCGTGTTCGCCCCCGGACCCCCCCGGACCCCCCGGCCCAAGCCCCCCCCGGGCCGGGACCCCCCAAAAACGACACGGGGCAGCCGCAGGTGGAGGTGAGCCGGGCCCGGGGGGGTTTGGGGGGTCCCGTGGGGGATTTGGGGGTGATCTGGGGGGCTTGGAGGGGATTTGGGGGGGATTTGGGGCATCCTGGGGGGGATTTGGGGGGTCCTGGGGGGGGATTTGGGGGATCCTGGGGAGGATTTGGGAGGTCCTGGGGGAATTTGGGGGGTCCTGGGGGGGATTTGGGGGGGTCAGGGAGGGATTTGGGGGGTCCTGGGGGGGGTTCTGGGGGGATTTGGGGGGTCGGGGGGGTTTGGGGGGGTCAGGGGGGGATTTGGGGGGTCCTGGGGGGGGATTTGGGGGGTCCTGAGGAGGATTTGGGGGGTCCTGGGGGGATTTGGAGGGTCCTGGGGGGGATTTGGGGTGTCCTGGGTGGGATTTGGGGGGGTCCTGGGGGGGATTTGGGGGGTCCTGGGGGGGATTTGGGGGGTCCTGGGGGAATTTGGGGGGTCCTGAGGAGGATTTGGGGGGTCCTGAGGAGGATTTGGGGGGTCCTGGGGGGGGATTTGGGGGGTCCTGGGGGGGATTTGGGGGGTCCTGAGGAGGATTTGGGGGGTCCTGGAGAGGATTTGGGGGGTCCTGGGGGGGATTTGGGGGGTCCTTGGGGGGATTTGTGGGGCTCAGAGGGAATTTCAGGTGGTCCTGGGGGGATGTGGGGGGCTTGAGGGGATTTTGGGGGGTCCTAGGGGGATTTGGGGGGTCCTGGGGGGGATTTGGGGGGGCTTAGGGGGGATTTGGGGAAATTTGGGGGGTCCTGGGGGAATTTAGGGGGGTCGCAGGGTGATTTGGGGGGGCTCGGGGGTGATTTGAAAGGGATTTGGGGGAGCTTGGGGAGGTTTGGGGGGTCCCGGGGAAATTTGGGTGGTCCCAGGGGGATTTGGGGGGGCCCGTGGGGGATTTGGGGGGGTCTTGGAGAGATTTGGGGAGTCCTGGGTGAGGTTTGGGGGGTCTTGGAGAGATTTGGGGGGTCCCGGGGGGATTTTGGGGGGTTTGGGGGTCCTGGGGCAGATTTGGGGGGGCTTAGGGAGAATATGGGGGGCCTTGGAGGGAGGATTTTGGGGGTCCTGTGGGGATTTTGGGGGGCTCGGGACCCCCCCAGTTCATCCCAGTACAGCCTGAGCCTTCCCCCTTCCCTGGTGGGACCCCCGGACCCCCCAATTCTCCAAGACCCCCCCAAAATCCCCCCAGGACCCCCCAAATCCCCCCAGGACCCCCCAAAATCCCCGGGAACCTCCGGGGCTGTTTGGGGGTCTCTGTGGGGCTGTTTTGGGGTCTCTGAGGGTGTTTTGGGGTCTCTGGGGGTCTCTCCCGGGATATTTTGGGGTTCACTCCAGGGGTGTTTTGGGGGTCTCTCCAGGGCTGTTTTGGGGGTCTCTGAGGGTGTTTTGGGGGTCTCTGGGGGTCTCTTCTGGGCTGTTTGGGGGTCTCTCCGGGGGTGTTTTGAGGATCTCTCCAGGGCTGTTTTGGGGGTGTCTCTGGGGGTCTCCAGGGCTGTTTTGGGGGTCTCTCTGGGGGTCTCTCCGGAGCTGTTCTGGGGGTCTCTCCCAGGTTGTTTTGGGGGTCTCTGTGGGGCTGTTTTGGGGGTCTCTCCAGGGGTGTTTGGGGGTCTCTCTGGGGGTCTTTCTGGGGCTGTTCTGGAGGTCTCTCCAGGGCTTTTTTGGGGGTCTCTGGGGGTCTCCAGGGGTGTTTTGGGGGTCTCTCCAGGCTGGTTTTGGGGGTCTCTCCGGGGCTGTTTTGGGGGTCTCTGAGGGTGTTTTGGGGGTCTCTCAGGGGGTCTCTCCAGGCTGGTTTTGGGGGTCTCTCTGGACTGTTTGGGGGTCTCTCCGGGGCTGTTTTGGGGGTCTCTCCAGGGGTGTTTGGGGGTCTCTCCAGGGGGTTTTGGGGGTCTCTGTGGGGCTGTTTTGGGGGTCTCTCTGGGGGTCTCTCCAGGCTGTTTGGGGGTCTCTCGGGGGGTCTCTCTGGAGCTGTTCTGGGGGTCTCTGGGGGTATCTCCGGGGCTGTTCTGGGGGTCTCTCCAGGGCTGTTTTGGGGTCTCTCCGGGGCTGTTCTGGGGGTCTCTCCAGGGGGTTTTGGGGTCTCTCCGGGGCTGTTCTGGGGGTCTCTCCGGGGCTGTTTTGGGGATTTTCTGGGGGTCTCTCCAGGGGGTTTTGGGGGTCTCTCCAGGGCTGTTCTGGGGGTCTCTCCGGGGCTGTTTTGGGGTCTCTCCGGGGCTGTTCTGGGGGTCTCTCCAGGGGGTTTTGGGGGTCTCTGTGGGGCTGTTCTGGGGATCTCTCCGGGGCTGTTTTGGGGGTCTCTCCGGGGCTGTTTTGGGGATTTTCTGGGGGTCTCTCCAGGGGGTTTTGGGGTCTCTCCTGGGCTGTTCTGGGGGTCTCTCTGGGGGTCTCTCCCAGGTTGTTTTGGGGGTCTCTGTGGGGCTGTTTTGGGGGTCTCTCTGGGGTTCTCCAGGCCTGTTTTGGGGGTCTCTCTGGGGGTTTTTCTGGAGCTGTTCTGGAGGTTTCTCCAGGGCTGTTCTGGGGGTCTCTCCGGGGCTGTTTTGGGGATTTTCTGGGGGTCTCTCCAGGGGGTTTTGGGGTCTCTCTGGGGCTGTTCTGGGGGTCTCTCCAGGGGGTTTTGGGGGTCTCTGTGGGGCTGTTCTGGGGGTCTCTCCGGGGCTGTTTTGGGGTCTCTCCAGGGCTGTTCTGGGGGTCTCTGGTCTGACCTCCCCCTCCCCCCACAGACGGGACCCCCGCCCGCCCCCGGCGCGTCCCCCGCTGCCCTCGTCCGTCTCCTGCTTCCCGCGGGACACCCGGGACCCCGGCCCACCCCCGGCCGGCGACCACGGCGGCGTCCCGGCCCTTCCCGGCCCCTCGGGCTCCATCCCGGAACCGCTCCTGGTGGCCACGGGCGAGGAGGTGTCCACCAGCGGCCCGGCCCTGCCCGAGGGACCCCCGGGACCCCCGGGACCCCCGGGACCGCCGGGACCGCCGGGACCGCCGTCGCCGTCGCTGTTCATGCTGCGGCTGCCGCCGCGGGCGGGCTCCTACATCCAGAGCGAGCACAGCTACCAGGTGGGCAGCGCGCTGCTCTGGAAGCGCCGCGCCGAGGCCGCGCTGGACGCGCTGGACAAGGCGCAGCGGCAGCTGCAGGCCGTGAAGCGCCGCGAGCAGCGCCTGCGGCTGCGCCTGGCCGAGCTGCAGAGGGACAGGAGAGCGGCCCCCGAGCCGCGCAGGAGCTCCAAGCAGCGCCCGCTGGAGATCCAGGGGGACAGGAGAACGGACCCCGAGCTGCGCAGGAGCTCCAGGGAGAGCCCAGTGGAGCTCCACGGGGAGAGGAGAGCGGAGGAGCTCCAAGGAGAACCTGGTGGAGCTCCATAAGGAGAGGATTGCCGAGGAGCTCCAAGGAGAACCTGGTGGAGCTCCATAAGGAGAGGAGAGCCGAGGAGCTCCAAGGAGAACCCAGACCTGTGGCTGGTGGAGCTCCGTAAGGAGAGGAGAGCGGAGGAGCTCCAAGGAGAACCCGGTGGAGCTCCATAAGGAGAGGAGAGCGGAGGAGCTCCAAGGAGAACCTGGTGGAGCTCCATAAGGAGAGGAGAGCCGAGGAGCTCCAAGGAGAACCTGGTGGAGCTCCGTAAGGAGAGGAGAGCCGAGGAGCTCCAAGGAGAACCTGGTGGAGCTCCATAAGGAGAGGAGAGCCGAGGAGCTCCAAGGAGAATCTGGTGGAGCTCCATAAGGAGAGGAGACGGGACTCAGAGCTGTGGAGGAGCTCCAAGCAGCGCCCGCTGGAGATCCAGGGGGACAGGAGAACGGACCCTGAGCCGCGCAGGAGCTCCAGGGAGAGCCCGGTGGAGCTCCACGGGGAGAGGAGAGCGGAGGAGCTCCAAGGAGAACCTGGTGGAGCTCCATAAGGAGAGGAGAGCGGAGGAGCTCCAAAGAGAACCTGGTGGAGCTCCATAAGGAGAGGAGAGCCGAGGAGCTCCAAGGAGAACCTGGTGGAGCTCCATAAGGAGAGGAGAGCCGAGGAGCTCCAAGGAGAACCTGGTGGAGCTCCAGGGGGAGAGGAGAGTGGAGGAGCTCCAAGGAGAACCCAGAGCTGTGGCTGGTGGAGCTCCATAAGGAGAGGAGATGGGACTCGGAGCTGTGGAGGACCTCCAAGGAGAACCTGGTGGAGCTCCAGGGGGAGAGGAGAGCGGAGGAGCTCCAAGGAGAACCTGGTGGAGCTCCATAAGGAGAGGAGAGCGGAGGAGCTCCAAGGAGAACCTGGTGGAGCTCCAGGGGGAGAGGAGAACCAAGGAGCTCCAAGGAGAACCCAGAGCTGCGGCTGGTGGAGCTCCATAAGGAGAAGAGACGGGACTCAGAGCTGTGGAGGAGCTTCAAGGAGATCCTGGTGGAGCTCCAGAGGGAGAGGAGATGGGACTTGGAGCCGTGGAGGAGCTCCAAGGAGCTCTGGTGGATCTCCAGGGGCACAGGAGAGCTGAGGAGCTCCAAGGAGCTCTGGTGGATCTCCAGAGGGACAGGAGAGCCGAGGAGCTCCAAGGAGCTCTGGTGGATCTCCAGGGGGACAGGAGAGCCGAGGAGCTCCAAGGAGCTCTGGTGGATCTCCAGGGGGACAGGAGAGCCGAGGAGCTCCAAGGAGCTCTGGTGGATCTCCAGAGGGACAGGAGAGCCGAGGAGCTCCAAGGAGCTCTGGTGGATCTCCAGAGGGACAGGAGAGCCGAGGAGCTCCAAGGAGCGCCCGGAGCTCCTCGGAGGTGGAGGACCAGCAGGGCGCTGAGGAGCTGGAGGAGCTCCGAGGTTCGTGAATAAAGGATTTCCAATTTTCTGCGTGGGGGAATTTGTGGGGGAAATTTGGGAAATTTATGGGGATTTTAGGGGGAATTTGTGGGGATTTTAGGGGGAATTTGTGGGGATTTTAGGGGGAATTTGTGGGGATTTTAGGGGGAATTTGTGGGATTTTAGGGGGAATTTGTGGGGATTTTAGGGGGAATTTGTGGGATTTTAAGGGGAATTTGTGGGGATTTTAGGGAGAATTTGAGGGGATTTTAGGGGGAATTTGTGGGATTTTAAGGGGAATTTGTGGGATTTTAGGGGGAATTTGTGGGATTTTAGGGAGAATTTGTGGGATTTTAGGGGCAGGGGAAGGAATCGTCACTCCGGGAATGGGGAGTCAGGTTGGAAACTGGGGGGAAATTCCCAAAGACTTGGGGAATGAGGTGGGAAACTGGGAGAGAATTCCTAAATTGGGGAGTGAGGTGGGAAATTGGGAGAGAATTCCTAAATTGGGGAGTGAGGTGGGAAACTGGGAAGAAATTCCCAATTTGGTAAATGAGGTGGGAAATTCCCAATTTAAGGAATGAGGTGGGAAATTGGGGAAAAGTTCGATGGGATATTGGGATGAAATTCCCAATTTGGGGAACGAGGTGGGAAATTCCCAATTTAGGGAATGAGATGGGAGCCAATCCCAAAAAATCCCCAAAATCCCCCAAATCCTTGGGCACCCGAAAAACGGGAATTAAAGGTTGAATTTCCAGCTGACTGACACCAAACCTCCCCAAAGTGCTTGATTACCCCTAATTAGTTTTTATTAATTACCCCCGGGCCGTAACCTCCCTGGACCAACTGCGGAGTTGCTACAGTCCCAAAAAATCCCAAAAATCCCCCAAATCCTTGGGCAGCCAAAAAACGGGAATTAAAGGTTGAATTTCCAGCTGACTGACACCAAACCTCCCCAATGTGCCTGATTACCCCTAATTAGTTCTTATTAATTACCCCGGGGCCGTCAGCGCCCTGGACCAACCGCGGAGTCGCTACAACCCCAAAAAATCCCCCAAATCCTTGGGCAGCCAAAAAATGGGAATTAAAGGTTTAATTTCAGGTTAACAACACCAAACCTCCCCAAAGTGCTTGATTACCCCTAATTAGTTTTTATTAATTACCCCCGGGCTGTCACCTCGCTGGGGCCACTGTGGAGTTGCTACAACCCCAAAAATATCCCCCAAATCCTTGGGCAGCCGAAAATCAGGAATTAAAGGTTGAATTTCCAGCTGACTGACACCAAACCTCCCCAAAGTGCTTGATTACCCCTAATTAGTTTTTATTAATTACCCCGGGGCCGTCACCTCGCTGGGGCCACCACGGAGTCGCTACAACCCCAAAAAAATCCCCCAAAAATCCTTCGGCAGCCGAAAATCGGGAATTCAAAGTTTAATCTCCAGCGGGGTGGCGCCGCCGCCGCCCAGCCGAGCGGCCGCTTATTAATTAGCCCTAATTAGGCTCTGCTAATTAGAGGGCGAGGCGCCCGTCGCGGATGGCGGCGAAGGCGGCGGCGCTCAGCGGCACGTAGGAGCGGCGCGCGGCGTCGCGGAAGAAGAGCCGGTCCCTGACCAGGCCGGGGTCGAAGCCCTCCTGGACCAGGTTGGTCTTGCACTGCTTGAAGGTGCCGGTGGTCTCCAGAGCGGCCTGGGGACAGGGACACGGCGTCGGGAAAGCGCCGGGAAATTGCCGGGAAATCACCGGGAAATTGTGGGGAAATCATGGGGAAATCACCGGGAAATCACCGGGAAATCACCGGGAAATCGTGGGGAAATCGTGGGGAAATCATGGGGAAACCACCGGGAAATCACCAGGAAATCATGGGGAAATCACGGGGAAATCACGGGGAAATCACAGGGAAATCGTGGGGAAATCCTGGGGAAATCGTGGGGAAATCACGGGGAAATCACGGGGAAATCATGGGGAAACTGCCGGGAAATCATGGGGAAATCACCGGGAAATCACCGGGAAATCGCGGGGAAATCGTGGGGAAATCACGGGGAAATCGTGGGGAAATCATGGGGAAATCATGGGGAAATCACGGGGAAATCACCGGGAAATCACGGGGAAATCATGGGGAAATCATGGGGAAATCGCGGGGAAATTGTGGGGAAATCGCTGGGAAATCACCGGGAAATCACGGGGAAATCACTGGGAAACAGCCGGGAAATCACAGGGAAATCGTGGGGAAATCACGGGGAAATCACCGGGAAATCATGGGGAAATCGCGGGGAAATCACGGGGAAATCACCGGGAAATCACCGGGAAATCACCGGGAAATCGTGGGGAAATCACGGGGAAATCACCGGGAAATCACCGGGAAATCACCGGGAAATCACCGGGAAATCACAGGGGAACAGCCGGGAAACTGCTGGGAAATCACGGGGAAATCGCCGGGAAATCACGGGGAAATCATTGGGAAATCATGGGGAAATTACGGGGAAATCACGGGGAAATCGCCGGGAAATCATGGGGAAATCGTGGGGAAATCATGGGGAAATCACCGGGAAATCACGGGGAAATCACCGGGAAATCACGGGGAAATCGTGGGGAAATCATGGGGAAATCACCGGGAAATCACGGGGAAATCGTGGGGAAATCATGGGGAAACCACCAGGAAATCACCAGGAAATCATGGGGAAATCACGGGGAAATCACGGGGAAATCACCGGGAAATCACCGGGAAATCACGGGGAAATCATGGGGAAATCACCGGGAAATCACGGGGAAATCACCAGGAAATCACCAGGAAATCACCAGGAAACCACAGGGGAACAGTCGGGAAACTGCTGGGAAATTGCCGGGAAATCGCCGGGAAATCGCCAGGAAATCACGGGGAAATCATGGGGAAATCATGGGGAAATCACGGGGAAATCATGGGGAAATCACGGGGAAATCATGGGGAAATCACGGGGAAATTGTGGGGAAATCATGGGGAAATCATGGGGAAATCATGGGGAAATCATGGGGAAATCACGGGGAAATCATGGGGAAATCGCTGGGAAATCATGGGGAAATCATGGGGAAATCACCGGGAAACAGCCGGGAAATCAACGGGAAAGCGCCGGGAAATGGCTGGGAAATTGCTGGGGAACCGCCGGGAAATCATGGGGAAATCATGGGGAAATCACGGGGAAATCACCGGGAAATCACCGGGAAATCACCGGGAAATCACCAGGAAACCACAGGGGAACAGCCGGGAAACTGCTGGGAAATTGCCAGGAAATCACGGGGAAATCACGGGGAAATCGCTGGGAAATCACGGGGAAATCATGGGGAAATCACGGGGAAATCACGGGGAAATCACGGGGAAATCACGGGGAAATCGCTGGGAAATCACGGGGAAATCATGGGGAAATCACGGGGAAATTGCCGGGAAATCACGGGGAAATCGCTGGGAAATCACGGGGAATTCACCGGGAAATCACCGGGAAATCAGGGGAAAATCACCGGGAAATTGCCGGGAAACCGCCCGGAAATCACCGGGAAATCACGGGGAAATCACGGGTAAATCATGGGGAAATCACGGGGAAATCACGGGGAAATCACGGGGAAATCATGGGGAAATCACGGGGAAATCACGGGGAAATCGCGGGGAAATCACGGGGAAATCACGGGGAAATCACCGGGAAATCACGGGGAAATCACCGGGAAATTGCCGGGAAACCTCCCGGAAATCACCGGGAAATCACCGGGAAGCCACCGGGCCGGTGTTGGCAAAGCTCCGTGACGGTGTCAAGGAACCGCCAAGATGGCGCCGGGGACACCGCCCGGCTGTGCCGCGGCGCCGGCGGAATCGGGAGATGCAGGGGACTTCGGCACCGGGCAGCGCCCCTTGGCGCCAGGTGACCCCCGTTAGCCTCAAGAGGCCACCACTGGCATGAGGTGGCCACCATTGGCATGAGGTGGCCACCATTGGCATGAGGTGGCCACCATTGGCATGAGGTGGCCACCATTGGCATGAGGTGGCCACCATTGGCATGAGGTGGCCATCACTGGCATGAGGTGGCCACCATTGGCATGAGGTGGCCACCATTGGCATGAGGTGGCCACCATTGGCATGAAGTGGCCACCACTGGCACCAGATGACCCCCGTTAGCCTCAAGAGGCCACCACTGGCATGAGGTGGCCACCATTGGCATGAGGTGGCCACCATTGGCATGAGGTGGCCATCACTGGCATGAGGTTGCCATCACTGGCATGAGGTGGCCACCATTGGCCCAAAGTGACCACCACTGGTGCCAGGTGACCATCATTGGCACAGGGTGACCATCACTGGCATGAGGTGACCTCCACTGGCACCAGTTACCCTTGTTGGCACCAGGTGGCCATCTCTGGCACGGTGACCTCCATTGGCCCCTGGTGACCCTTGTTGGCATGGGGTGGCCACCATTGGTCCAAAATGACCACCAAAGGCACGAGGTGACCCCCATTAGCCTCAAGAGGCCCCCATTGTCCCCAAGTGACCCCTGTTGGCCCCAAGTGACCTCCATTGGCCCAAAGTGACCACCACTGGCACTGGGTAACCATCATTGGTACCAGGTGACCCCTGTTGGCACCAGGTGACCCTCACTGGCAGAGGGTGGCCATCATTGGCCCAAAGTGACCACCACTGGCACCAAGTGACCATCACTGGTCCCAGGTGACCCCGTTGGCACCGGGTGGCCATCACTGGCACGAGGTGACCCCTGTTGGCACCAGGTGACCTCCGTTGGCACCAGGTGACCCTCACCGGCAGCGGGGTGACCCCCACGCTGTCACCAGGAGACCCCGGCGGCGTCGGTGGCACAGGGTGAGCGACGCCACCGTGGGGAACCGGGGGGACACCAATGGTGGGATGGGCACTGGAGGAGCTCTGGAGTCTTCTCCAACCCAAACCATTCCACGGTTCCACCTGACCATGACCAAAACTGGGTGACCCTTGAAGTCTTCTCCAACCCAAACCATTCCATTATTCCACCCAGCTGTGATTGGAACTGGAGGAGCTCTGGAGTCTTCTCCAACCCAAACCATTCCATGATTCCATCCTGCCATGATTGGAACTGGAGGAGCTCTGGAGTCTTCTCCAACCCAAACCATTCCATGATTCCACCTGACTGTGATCAACCCTCACAGTCTTCTCCAACCCAAACCATTCCATGATTCCACCTGACTGTGATCAACCCTCACAGTCTTCTCCAACCCAAACCATTCCATGATTCCATCCTGCCATGATTGGAACTGGAGGAGCTCTGGAGTCTTCTCCAACCCAAACCATTCCATTTTTCCACCTGACTATGATCAACCCTCACAGTCTTCTCCAACCCAAACCATTCCATGGTTCCGTCCTGCCATGACCCAAACTGGGTGACCCTTAAAGTCTTCTCCAACCCAAACCATTCCATGGTTCCACCCAGCTGTGATTGGAACTGGAGGAGCTCTGAAGTCTTCTCCAACCCAAACCATTCCATGATTCCACCTGACTATGATCAACCATCAAAGTCTTCTCCAACCCAAACCATTCCATGATTCCATCCTGCCATGACTGGAACTGGAGGAGCTCTGAAGTCTTCTCCAACCCAAACCATTCCATGATTCCACCTGACTATGATCAACCATCAAAGTCTTCTCCAACCCAAACCATTCCATGATTCCATCCTGCCATGATTGGAACTGGAGGAGCTCTGAAGTCTTCTCCAACCCAAACCATTCCATGATTCCACCTGACTGTGATCAACCCTCACAGTCTTCTCCAACCCAAACCATTCCATGATTCCATCCTGCCATGACTGGAACTGGAGGAGCTCTGGAGTCTTCTCCAACCCAAACCATTCCATGATTCCACCTGACTATGATCAACCCTCACAGTCTTCTCCAACCCAAACCATTCCATGATTCCACCTGACTATGATCAACCCTTGAAGTCTTCTCCAACCCAAACCATTCCATGATTCCATCCTGCCACGACTGGAACTGAAGGGGCTCTAACACCTCTTCCAGCCCAAACCATTCCATGATTCCACCTGACTATGATCAACCATCAAAGTCTTCTCCAACCCAAACCACTCCATGGTTCCACCTGACTATGATCAACCCTCACAGTCTTCTCCAACCCAAACCATTCCATGGTTCCACCTGACTATGATCAACCATCAAAGTCTTCTCCAACCCAAACCACTCCATGGTTCCACCCTGCCATGATTGGAACTGGATGAGCTCTGAAGTCTTCTCCAACCCAAACCATTCCATGATTCCATCCTGCCATGATTGGAACTGGAGGAGCTCTGAAGTCTTCTCCAACCCAAACCATTCCATGATTCCACCTGACTGTGATCAACCCTCACAGTCTTCTCCAACCCAAACCATTCCATGATTCCACCTGACTATGATCAACCATCAAAGTCTTCTCCAACCCAAACCATTCCATGATTCCATCCTGCCATGATTGGAACTGGAGGAGCTCTGAAGTCTTCTCCAACCCAAACCATTCCATGATTCCACCTGACTGTGATCAACCCTTAAAGTCTTCTCCAACCCAAACCACTCCATGATTCCACCTGACTATGATCAACCCTCACAGTCTTCTCCAACCCAAACCATTCCATGGTTCCACCCTGCCATGATTGGAACTGGAGGAGCTCTGGAGTCTTCTCCAACCCAAACCATTCCATGATTCCACCTGACTATGATCAACCCTCACAGTCTTCTCCAACCCAAACCATTCCATGATTCCACCTGACTGTGATCAACCCTTAAAGTCTTCTCCAACCCAAACCACTCCATGATTCCATCCTGCCATGATGGACCTGGATGAGCTCTGAAGTCTTCTCCAACCCAAACTACTCCGTGATTCCATCCTGCCATGACTGGAACTGGAGGAGCTCTGGAGTCTTCTCCAACCCAAACCATTCCATGATTCCACCTGACTGTGATCAACCCTCACAGTCTTCTCCAACCCAAACCATTCCATGATTCCACCTGACTATGATCAACCCTCACAGTCTTCTCCAACCCAAACCATTCCATGATTCCACCTGACTGTGATCAACCCTTTCAGTCTTCTCCAACCCAAACCACTCCATGATTCCACCTGACTATGATCAACCCTCACAGTCTTCTCCAACCCAAACCATTCCATGATTCCACCTGACTGTGATCAACCCTCACAGTCTTCTCCAACCCAAACCATTCCATGATTCCACCCGTCCGTGATCGGTCTCTCCAGTGCCGGACCACCCCCACCCCAAGTCCAACCCCACCACCCGAAGCCCCCCCGGGAGGCCCCGGGGCGGGCGGGTCCCTCTGACCTGGATGCGGACGAAGCGGGGCGCGGCGTAGGCGGGCAGCGTCTCCTCCGTGAAGGTGTAGAGCTTGTCACCATCAAAGGTGGCGCCGTCCTTCAGGCGCACGGCGGCCATGCCGCAGCGGCCCTCGCACCCTGCCGGCGTCGCCCGCGGTCACCTGGGGCCACCTCATCTCCTTGGGGTCCACCTGAGGCCCCCCTTGGGCTACCGGGGTGGCCGAACGTGGTTTTGGGTGGCTCCCTCCCGGTTCTGGGGTGGCCTCAAAGCAACTCTGGACCTTCCAAAGTCACTTTGGAACCTTCTCGGAGGTGGCTCGGACCCTCCGGGGACGCGTCACCCGCCCGGGACGCCCCCCCACCAGCTCCTTGTTTCGGTGGCGACTCACCCGGCACGGCCACGCCGTAGACGTTGACCTCCTGGATGAAGCTCACCAAGCCCAGCGCGGCCTCCACCTCCGTGGTGGCCACGTTCTCCCCTTTCCAGCTGGCGAGGAGAAGGCCCGGCGCCGTGAGCGGGACATCGGCGCCCGGCCCCCGCCCGCGGGGCCACGCGCCGGTGGGGTGGGCCTGGCGCTCACCGGAAGGTGTCCCCGACGCGGTCCTGGAAGTAGATGAACTTCTCGGCGTCCATCATGAGGAGGTCGCCGCTGTTGAAGAAGGCGTCGCCTTTGGCCAGGACGTCCCTGAGGATCTTCTTCTGGGTCTTCTGCGAGTCGCCGGCGTAGCCGTGGAACGGCGTGTTCTTGGTGATCTTCACCACCAGCAGCCCCGTCTCACCTTCACGGGGAGGAAGAGGAAGGGTTGGGGCCACCTCCTGCCTCGGTTTCTCCCGGGGCTTCCTGGTGGCTCCAGGAGGTCGTGGTGGCTCGGGCGCTCACCGGGCCGGGTGGGGATGCAGAGGCCGCGCTCGTCGCGCGCCGGCGCCTCGCGCTCCACGTCGTAGCGGATCAGCTCGAACGGCGCGAAGAACTGCGGGGTGGGAGAGCCGGGAACGGCCGGAATGTCCTCCCCGTGGAACGTTCCAGAACGTCCTCCCCAAGGAATGTTCCGGAATGTCCTCTCCAAGGAACGTTCCAGAACGTTCATCCCGCAGAACATTCCGGAATGTCCTCCCCAAGGAACGTTCCGGAATGTCCTTCCCAAGGAACGTTCCGGAATGTCCTCCCCAAGGAACGTTCCGGAACGTTCATCCCGCAGAACGTTCTGGAATGTCCTCCCCAAGGAACGTTCCAGAACGTCCTCCCTCCCCAAGGAACGTTCCGGAACGTCCTCCCCAAGGAACGTTCCGGAATGTCCTTCCCAAGGAATGTTCCGGAATTCCTCCCCAAGGAATGTTCCGGAATGTCCTTCCCAAGGAATGTTCCGGAATTCCTCCCCAAGGAACGTTCTGGAATGTCCTTCCCAAGGAACGTTCCAGAATGTCCTTCCCAAGGAACGTTCCGGAATGTCCTTCTTGTAGAAATTTCTGGAATCTCCTTCCCAAGGAATGTTCCGGAACGTCCTTCCCACGGAAAATTCCAGAATTTCCTTCCCATGGAAAATTCTCGAATTTCCTTCCCACGGAAAATTCCAGAATTTCCTTCTTGTGGAAATTTCCGGAATTTTCTTCCCGCGGAAAATTCCAGAATTTCCTTCCTGTGGAAATGGCGAGAATTTCCTTCCCTTGGAAAATTCTGGAATTTCCTTCCCGCGAAAATTCCAGAATTTCCCTCCCGTGGAAAATTCCGGAATTTCCTTCTTGTAGAAATTTCCGGAATCTCCTTCCCGTGGAACATTCCGGAATTTCCTTCTGGCGGAAAATTCTGGAATTTCCTTCCCGCAGAAAATTCTGGAATTTTCTTCCTGTGGAAAATTCTGGAATTTCCTTCCTGTGGAAAATTCCGGAATTTCCTTCTTGTGAAAATTTCCAGAATTTCTTTCCCAGCTTATGCCCAAAAATCTGATTTTTGCAGCTTTTGCTCCATTTTAACTTTTGCTCCAAAATCCAATTTCACATCTTTTCCTCCATTTTAACTTCTGCTCAAAAATACGATTTTTGCAGCTTTTCCTCCATTTTAACTTTTACTCAAAATCCGATTTCGCATCTTTTCCTCCATTTCGCCTTCCCTCCAAAATCCGATTTCGCATCTTTTCCTCCATTTAACTTTTACTCAAAATCCGATTTCGCATCTTTTCCTCCACTTTAACCTTCCCTCCAAATCCGATTTCGCATCTTTTCCTCCATTTAACTTTTACTCAAAATCCAATTCCTCATCTTTTCCTCCATGTCACCTTCCCTCCAAAATCCGATTTCCTCATCTTTTCCTCCACTTTAACCTTCCCTCCAAAATCCGATTTTGCATCTTTTCCTCCATTTCCCCTTCCCTCCAAAATCCGATTCCTCATCTTTTCCTCCATGTCACCTTCCCTCCGCGCGCGGCGCTCACCCTGAGGAAGGCGTTGGCGCGGCCCACGGCGCCCACGCGGCCGCTGTAGTTGACGAAGCCGGCGTTGCCCTCGGTGGCGCCGTAGAACTCGCGCACGGCCACGGGCCCGAAGCGCCGCTGGAAGTGCCGCCACACGTCGGCCCGCAGGCCGTTGCCCAGCGCCAGCCGCACGCCGTGCGCCCGCTCCTCGGCGCGCTGCGGGGACACATGGGTGGGGGGCACCTCGGGGTGCGGCCGGCGCGTGGAGGAGACCATGCCGTGGTGGGTGGGTGGGTGGGGGTCTCACCTCGGGGGCGTTGCACAGGTAGCGCATCAGCTCGCCCACGTACTGGATGACGGAGACGTTGTAGCGGCGGCAGTCGGGCCAGAATTGGGAGGCCGAGAACTTGGAGCGGAGGACGCAGGTGGCTCCTGGGGTAGGGCGTGGGGATGGGGCGGCAAGATTGGGTGGCCATCCATCCATCCATCCATCATCCATCATCCATCCATCATCCATCTCCATCCATCATCCATCCATCCATCCATCCATCCATCATCCATCCATCATCCATCCATCCATCCATCCATCCATCCATTCATCCATCATCCATCATCCATCCATCCATCATCCATCCATCATCCATCCATCCGTCCATCCATCATCCATCCATCCATCATCCATCATCCAACCATCCATCCATCCATCCATCCATCATCCATCCATTCATCCATCCATCATCTGTCCATCATCCATCCATCATCTGTCCATCATCCATCCATTCATCCATCCATCCATCCATCCATCCATCCATCCATCCATCCATCATCCATCATCCATCCATCCATCATCCATCCATCCATCATCCATCCATCATCCATCCATCCATCCATCCATCCATTCATCCATCCATCCATCCATCCATCCATCCATCATCCATCCATCCATCCATCCATCCATCCATCCATCCATCCATCCATCTATCATCCATCCATCCATCCATCCATCATCCATCATCCATCCATCATCCATCTATCATCCATCCATCCATCATCCATCCATCCATCCATCCATGGACTCCATCCATCCATCATCCATCCATCCATCCATCCATCCATCCATCCATCCATCATCCATCATCCATCCATCTTCCATCCATCCATCCATCCATCCATCATCCATCCATCATCCATCATCCATCATCCATCCATCCATCCATCCATCATCCATCCATCATCCATCCATCCATCCATCCATTCATCCATCCATCCATCCATCCATCCATCCATCATCCATCATCCATCATCCATCCATCCATCATCCATCCATCCATCCATCCATCCATCATCCATCATCCATCCATCCATCATCCATCCATCCATCATCCATCCATCCATCCATCCATCCATCCATCCATCCATCATTCATCCATCCATCCATCCATCCATCATCCATCCATCCATCCATCATCCATCCATCCATCATCCATCATCCATCCATCATCCATCCATCATCCATCCATCCATCCATCCATCCATCCATCCATCCATCCATCCATCATTCATCCATCCATCCATCCATCCATCCATCATCCATCCATCCATCCATCATCCATCATCCATCCATCATCCATCCATCATCCATCCATCATCCATCCATCCGTCCATCCCTCCCTGTCCCGCCGCCCTCCCGGCCGTTCCCGGTCCCATCTCCATGTTCTTCGTGTCCGTACCGACGTCCAGGCAGCCGCCCAGCCCCACCAGCAGCCCGGCCGAGTGGTAGAGCGGCAGCGTGGTGTAGACGACGTCGTCGGGCCGCAGGCCGCAGATCCGGCCCAGGCTGGCCACCATCATCAGCTTCAGCTCCGTGATCACCGCGGCCTTGGGCAGCCCTGTGGGACAGCGCCCGGGTGGGACAGGAGAGGAGGAGAAACCCAAGACCCCTCCAAGCTGCCCGTGTGTGGACATGGCCAGGACACACCTGGCCCAGGTGAACCCACCATGGGCCCACCATGGTCAGCATTGGAGGAAGACCCCCAGGCCCCCTGGACACTGCCCATGTGTGGCCATGGCTGGGACACACCTGGCCCAGGTGGACCCACCATGATCAGGGCTGGAGGAAGACCCCCAAGATCCCTCCAAGCTGCCCATGTGTGGCCATGGCCGGCACACACCTGGCCCAGGTGGACCTGCCATGGTCAGGGCTGGAGAAAGAACCCCAGGTCCCCTGGACACTGCCTATGTGTAGAGATGGCTGGGACACACCTGCCCCAGGTGGGCCCACCATTGTCATGACTGGAGGAAGACCCCCAGGCCCCCTGGACACTGCCCATGTTTGGCCATGGCTGGGACACACCTGGCCCAGGTGGACCCACCATGGTCAGGGCTGGAGGAAGACCATGAAGACCCCTCCAAGCTGCCCATGTGTGGACACGGCCAGGACACACCTGGACCAGGTGAACCTGTGATGGTCAGGGTTGGAGAAAGACCCCCAAGACCTCTCCACTGCTGACCTGCCCACATGGACATGGGTGGGACACACCTGGCCCAGGTGGACCCACCATGGTCATGACCAGAGGAAGTTCCTCAAGATCCCTCCAGTGCTGACCTGCCCATGTGGACATGGCTGGGACACACCTGGCTCAGGTGGACCCACCATGGTCAGGGCTGGAGGAAGACCCCCAAGGCCCCTCCAAGCTGCCCATGTGTGGACATGGCTGGGACACACCTGGCCCAGGTGGATCCACCATGGTCAGGGCTGGAGGAAGACCCCGAAGACCCCTCAAAGCTGCTCATGCATGGACATGTTCAGGACACACCTGGCCCAGGTAGACCACCATGGCCAACATTGGAGGAAGATCCCCAAGACCACTCCAGTGCTGACCTGCCCACGTGGACATGGCCGGGACACACCTGGCCCAGGTGGACCCACCATGGCCAGCATTGTAGGAAGACCCCCATGCCCCTGGACCGTCCCACCCCACCCCGGCTCACCGGTGGTGCCGGAGGTGTAGATGTACATGGCCCGGGAGTCGCCGGTGACGCCGGCGCGGAGCTCGGCGGGCGGCGGCTCGGCGGGCGCCGCCTCGATGGTGGGCAGCAGCGCCTCCACGCCCGGCGTGGGCGACGCCGCGCTCAGGTAGAAGACCTCGACGCCGTCGCGCCGCAGCTTGGGCAGAACCTCCTCCACCGCCTCGCGCAGCTCTGCGGGGACACGGGGGACACGGGCAGGTGGCACCAGCGGGGCACCTGGCCAGGTGGGCACCCCCAGGTAGACCCAGGTGATCTGAGGTTCCCAGGTGGGCACCCAGGTATCCCCAGGTGGGCACCTGGCCAGGTGGGCACCCCTGGAACCAAGGATGAGGGTCCGAGGTTCACAGGTGGGCACCCAGGTACCCCCAGGTGGGCACCTGGCCAGGTGGGCACCCCTGGAACCAAGGATGAGGGTCCGAGGTTCACAGGTGGGCACCCAGGTACCTCCAGGTGGGCACCTGGCCAGGTGGGCACCCCTGGAACCAAGGATGAGGGTCCGAGGTTCACAGGTGGGCACCCCAAGGTACCCCCAAAGGGGCACCTGGCCAGGTGGGCACCCCCAAAATAATGGATGGGGGTCCAAAGGACTCAGGTGGGCACCCCAGGTATCCCCAGGTGGGCACCTGGCCAGGTGGGCACCCCTGGAACCAAGGATGAGGGTCTGAGGGCCCCAGGTGGGCACCCAGGTACCTCCAGGTGGACACCTGGCCAGGTGGGCACCCCTGGAACTATGGATGAGGGTCCGAGGTTCCCAGGTGGGCACCCAGGTATCCCCAGGTGGGCACCTGGCCAGGTGGGCACCCCTGGAACCAAGGATGAGGGTCCGAGGTTCCCAGGTGGGCACCCCAAGGTACCCCCAAAGGGGCACCTGGCCAGGTGGGCACACCCAAAATCATGGATGGGGTCCAAGAGTCCCAGGTGGGCACCCCAAGGTACCCCCAAAGTTGGTGCCCTGAGCACCCCAAGGGGGTCCCTGACCCCCCCCCACCCATCCTGAGCACCCCAAAGGGTCCCTGACCCCCCCACCCATCCTGAGCACCCCAAGGGGGTCCCTGACCCCCCCCACCCATCCTGAGCACCCCAAGGGGGTCCCTGACCCCCCCCACCCATCCTGAGCACCCCAAAGGGGTCCCTGGCCCCCCCCCACCCATCCTGAGCACCCCAAGGGGGTCCCTGACCCCCCCCACCCATCCTGAGCACCCCAAGGGGGTCCCTAACCCCCCCACCCATCCTGAGCACCCCAAGGGGTCCCTGACCCCCCACCCATCCTGAGCACCCCAAGGGGGTCCCTGACCCCCCCCCACCCATCCTGAGCACCCCAAGGGGTCCCTGACCCCCCACCCATCCTGAGCACCCCAAAGGGTCCCAACCAGCCGGGCCCCACAGTGACCCCACACGGGGTCACCCCGAAGGGAGCCCCGATCCCCTGGGGGCACCCCGGGGTGACACAGGCAGGGACGGGGACACACAGGGACACACGGGGACACACCCAGGGGTGACACAGACAGGGACACAGGGGGACAGTGACACACCCGGGGACAGGGACACACCCGGGGACAGGGACACACCCGGGGACAGTGACACACCCGGGGACAATGACACACCCGGGGACAGTGACACACCCGGGGACAGGGACACACCCGGGGACAGTGACACACACAGATTCAGGGACACACAGGGACACACCCAGGGACAGTGACACACCCAGGGACAGGGACACACCCGGGGACAGGGACGCACACAGATTCAGGGACACGCCCAGGGACAATGACACGCACAGGGACAATGACACGCACAGATTCAGGGACTACACAGGGACACACCCGGGGACAAGGACACGCACAGGGACACAGGGACACGCACAGGGACACAGGGACACGCACAGTGACACACACAGGGACACGCACAGGGACACAGGGACAGCCATGTCCAAGGTGTGACACACACACAGGGACAGGGACAGGGACACACAGGGACACACAGGGACACACACAGGGACACACACAGTGACACGCACGGACACACAGAGACAGCGACACACACGGAAACACAGGGACAGCCATGTCCAGGGTGTGACACACACACAGGGACAGGGACAGGGACACACAGGGACACACAGGGACACACACAGGGACACACACAGTGACACGCACGGACACACATTGACAGCGACACACACGGAAACACAGGGACAGCCATGTCCAGGGTGTGACACACACACAGGGACAGGGACGCAAACAGTGACACAGAGGGACGCAAACAGTGACACACCCAGGGACACACACAGGGACAGGGACACACAGGGACACAGGGACAGCCATGTCCGGGGTGTGACACACACACAGGGACAGGGACAGGGACAGGGACAGGGACAGGGACAGGGACACACACAGTGACACACAGGGACACACAGGGACAGGGACACACACAGGGACACAGGGACAGCCATGTCCGGGGTGTGACACACACACAGGGACAGTGAGACACCCAGGGACACAGAGGGACACACACAGGGACAGGGACACACACAGGGACACAGGGACAGTGACACAGTCAGGGACAGCGACACACAGGGACACAGGGACACAGTGACACACACACAGTGTCACACACGAAGGGACAGCGACACACGTGCAAACCCCCCCCACCCCACTTGCCCTCACTGGGACTGGCCAGCACCGTGGTGGCCTTGGTGGCCACAAACCCCCCAGGTACCACATTGTCCCCTCTCACCAGGGCTGGCCAGCACCACGATGGCTTTGGTGGCCACAAACCCCCTCGAACACTGCACTGTCCCCTCTCACCAGGGCTGGCCACCACCGTGGTGGCCTTGGTGGCCACAAACCCCCCAGGTACCACATTGTCCCCTCTCACCAGGACTGGCCAGCACCACGATGGCTTTGGTGGCCACAAACCCCCCAGGTACCACATTGTCCCCTCTCACCAGGACTGGCCAGCACCACGATGGCTTTGGTGGCCACAAACCCCCTGAACACCACACTGTCCCCTCTCACCAGGGCTGGCCAGCACCGTGGTGGCCATGGTGGCCACAAACCCCCAGGTACCACACTGTCCCCTCTCACCAGGGCTGGCCAGCACCATGATGGCTTTGGTGGCCACAAACCCCCAGGTACCACATTGTCCCCTCTCACCAGGGCTGGCCACCACCACGATGGCCTTGGTGGCCACAAACCCCCTCGAACACTGCATTGTCCCCTCTCACCAGGGCTGGCCACCACCACGATGGCCTTGGTGGCCACAAACCCCCTCGAACACTGCATTGTCCCCTCTCACCAGGACTGGCCACCACCACGATGGCTTTGGTGGCCACAAAACCCCAGGTACCACACTGTCCCCTCTCACCAGGGCTGGCCACCACCGTGGTGGCTTTGGTGGCCACAAACCCCCAGGTACCACACTGTCCCCTCTCACCAGGACTGGCCAGCATCACGATGGCTTTGGTGGCCACAAAGCCCCTGAACACCACACTGTCCCCTCTCACCAGGGCTGGCCAGCATCACGGTGGCCTCGGCCGCCTCCAGCGCGTGCCGCAGCGCCCGGCCCCTGACGTTGCAGTTGAGACAAGCCATGGGGCAACCCAACTTGGCCAACGCTAGCCACGTCCACAGGTAGGCCGGCTCGTTGGGCAGGAACACGGCCACGGTCCGGCCGCCGCGCAGCCCCAGGCGCCGCCGCAGGGCCCAGGCCGCGCGGTTGCTGCGCCGCTCGATGTCCTCGAAGGTGTAGGTCTGGTCCTGGAAGAGCAGCAGCGGCCGGCGCGGCCGGAGCCGCGCGTGGCTCCGGAACACGTCCAGCAAGGTGACCGCCGGCCGGCCGGCCAAGCGCCGGCGGCACCGCAGCGATGACCGCGTCATGGTGACGAAGAACGCCAAATCCTCCCACAGGTACGGCGCCGACCGCGCCGCGGCCACCGCCACCACCAGCACCACCAGCAGCACCACCAGCAGCACCACCAGCAGAACCGGCGGCAGCTCCATGGCCAGCAGCACGACGCGGCCGCTGGCCAAGGTCCGCCCGGTGACCTTTGGGCCGGCCGTGCCGGCGGCGCCCGGGTCCGGAGTTCGCCGCGCTCCGGATCCTGCGCCAGGTTTCGCTTTGTTTGCTCTCCTCGCTCCCGCTGCCGCCGTTCGTTCGTTCGTTCGTTCGTTCGTTTGTTCGTTCGTTTGTTCGTTTGTTCGTTCGTCCGTCCCCGTCCCTGCCCCCGGGAGTGGCTCGGCGGGCGGCGGCCGCCACGGCCCGCTGCCTCTGCGGGGCCTGCCTGTCTGTCTGTCTGTCTGTCCAGCTGTCCGGAACTCTGTCTGGCTGTCCAGCTGTCCAGCCTCTGTCCAGATGTCCGGCTGTCTGGCTGTCTGCCTGCATGGCTGGCCGGCTGTCCATCTGTCCGTCTGTCCAGCCTCTGTACAGCTCTCTGACTGGCTATCCAGCTGTCTAGCTGTCCAGAACTCTGTCAATCTGTCCATCTGTCCATCTGTCCAGCTGTCCAGCTGTCTGGCTGTCCGGCTGTCCAGTCCCTGTCCGGCTTTCTGGCTGTCCAGCTGTCTGACTGTCCATTTGTCCAGCTGTCCAGCTGTCCAGCTGTCTGGCTGTCCGGCTATCCAGTCTCTGTCCAGCTGTCCAGCTGTCTGACTGTCCATCTGTCCGGCTGTCCAGCTGTCCAGCTGTCTGGCTGTCTGGCTGTCCAGCTGTCTGGCTGTCCGGCTGTCCAGCTGTCTGGCTGTCTGGGTATCCAATCTCTGTCCGGCTTTCTGGCTGTCCAGCTGTCTGACTGTCCATCTGTCCGGCTGTCCAGCTGTCTGGCTGTCCAGCTGTCCAGTCTCTGTCCAGCTGTCCAGCTGTCTGGCTGTCCGGCTATCCAGTCTCTGTCCGGCTTTCCAGCTGTCCAGCTGACTGTCCATCTGTCCAGCTGTCCATCTGTCCAGCTGTCTGACTGTCTGGGTATCCAATATCTGTCTGGCTTTCCGGCTGTCCAGCTGACTGTCCATCTGTCCAGCTGTCCAGCTGTCCAGCTGTCTGACTGTCTGGGTATCCAATCTCTGTCCGGCTTTCCGGCTGTCCAGCTGACTGTCCATCTGTCCGGCTGTCCAGCTGTCTGACTGTCCATCTGTCCGTCTGTCCAGCTGTCCATCTGTCCGTCTGTCCGGCTATCAGTCCATCGATCCTCTGCCACTCCACCTGTCCATCTGTCCAGCCATCTGGCCTCTGTCCCCTAACTGTCCGTCTGTCCAGCTGTCCAGCCTCTGCCACCCCAGCGTCCGTCTGTCCACCCATCCACCCTCTCCCACCACGTCTGTCTGTCTGTCTGTCTGTCTGGCCTCTGCCAGCCCGGCTGCCTGTTGGGGACACCTCGGGGACACCTCCAGGGACACCCCGTGGACAACCCAGGGACACCCCTGAAGCTGGGACACCTCGGGGACACCTCGGGGACACCTCGGGGACACCCCTGAAGCTGGGACACCTCGGGGACACCTCGGGGACACCTCGGGGACACCCTGAGGACACCTCGGGGACACCTCGGGGACACCTCGGGGACACTCCCGAAACAGGGACACCTCGGGGACACCTCGGGGACACCTAAGGGACACCCCTGAAACAGGGACACCTCGGGGACACCCTGAGGACACCTCGGGGACACCTCGGGGGCACCTCGGGGACACTTGGGGGACACCCCCGGAGTGGACATACCTCGAGGACACCCTGAGGACACCTAGGGGACACCTCAGGGACACCCCCAAAACAGCGACACCCCAGGAACACCTTGGGGACACCTCGGGGACACCTCGGGGACACCCCTGAAACAGGGACACCTCGGGGACACCCTGAGGACACCTCGGGGACACCTCGGGGACACCCTGAGGACATCCCGGGGACACCTCAGGGACACCCAGGGACGAGCTGCGCTCGCCGGAGCCGAGCCCAGAGCGCTGAGCGTGGGACCCCCCCGGAAAAGAAACCCCGCGGCCGGGCCGGGACCCCCGGGAGGCCGGGAGTGGGGAAAATGGGGAAAAATGGGGAGAAAATGGTTAAAAAATGGTTAAAAAATGGTTTAAAAATGGTTAAAAAACGGGGAAAAGGGGAAAAAAAGGGGCTGAAAAGAAACTCGCCCGAACAGGGACTTGAACCCTGGACCCTCAGATTAAAAGTCTGATGCTCTACCGACTGAGCTATCCGGGCTCTGCGGGCAGCGCCGGCGGCGCGTGGCAAGGCGGGACCGGGACACGGCTTTGGGGGAAATTCCGGGGGTTTTGGGAAAAACCGGGATTTGGGGGGAATTCCGGGGTTTTGGGGGGAATTCCGGGGGTTTGGGGGAAATTCCGGGGGTTTTGGGAAAATTCCGGGAATTTGGGGAAATTCCGGGGGTTTGGGGGGAATTCCGGGGGTTTGGGGGGAATTCCGGGGGTTTGGGGGAATTCCGGGGGTTTGGGGGGAATTCCGGGGGTTTGGGGGGAATTCTGGGGATTTTGGGAAAAACCCGGGGATTTTGGGAAAAAGCCGGGGATTTGGGGGAAATTCCGGGATTTGGGGGAAATTCCGGGGATTTGGGAAAAACCGGGAATTTGGGGGAAATTCCGGGGGTTTGGGGAAAATTCCGGGATTTGGGGGGAAATTCTGGGGATTTGGGAAAATTCCGGGGGTTTGGGGGAAATTCCGGGGGTTTGGGGGAAATTCCGGGAATTTGGGGAAAATTCCGGGGGTTTGGGGGGAATTCCGGGGGTTTGGGGGGAATTCCGGGATTTGGGGGAAATTCCGGGGATTTAGGGAAAATCCGGAGGATTTGGGGGAAAATCCCGGGGATTTAGGGAAATCCGGAGGATTTGGGGAAAATCAAGCGGTTTTGGGGAAAAACCCGAGGTTTTCGGGGATTTTAACTCACCGGGGTTGAGGCCGGGGGGGTTGGTCCAAAAGAAACGGTTTATGATATTTTTGATTCCTACTGTCGCTATTAATAAGTACGATAATAATCATGACAGTGATGACAATAATTGTAATTATCGGGAGTAATAAAAATAAAACATAATGTTAAAATAATGTAGCAGTATGATGTCAAATAAATCTACTGGAATAAAATTGTTGGTTTATTTTAATTTTAATTTTTTATTTAATTTTAATTTTTGTTTTATTTTAAATTTAATTTTTATTTTTTAGTTAATGTTAATGTTAATGTTAATGTTAATGTTAATGTTAATGTTAATGTTAATGTTAATGTTATTGTTATTATTATTATTCACCCTCTTATTTCTCTTTTTTACCCTCTTTTTTCTCATTTTTACCATTTTTCTCATTTTTACCATTTTTTCTCATTTTTACCCTTTTTTCTCTTTTTTACCCTCTTTTTTCTCATTTTTACCATTTTTTCTCATTTTTACCCTCTTTTTTCTCATTTTTACCCTTTTTTCTCATTTTCACCCTCTTTTTTCTCATTTTTACCCTCTTTCCCCCTCATCTTTCCCATCTATTTTCCCCTCATATTTCCCATTTTTTCTCACATTTTCTGCCCTTTTCCTCTCATTTTTCCCACTTTTTCCTCTCATTTTTCCCACCACAATTTTCATTTTTCCTCTCGACTCACCCGCTCCTGCTCGGTCTCTGTGTCCCCCTCGCTGTCACCTTTCATTAGGCGGTAATTGGTATATTTAAATGAGAATAAATTAATTTTTAAAATTTTATATAATTTTTAATATCATCGAATCTTTTATGTAATATTATATTTTATATCATATATTTTATATAATATTTTTGAAATATTTTTTTAAAGCAAATAGGGTTAGGGTTAGGATCATGGTTGGGGTCAGGGAATATTTGGAATATTCAAATGAGAATTCTTTGAATATTCAACATGGAATTTATTTTTTAAACGCAAATTTTCCAAAGGTTTCGGGTTGGGGTTAGTCAGTGAATTTATGGAATATTCAAATGAGATTTCTTTGAATATTTAACATGGAATTTATTTTTTAAACGCAAATTTTCCAAAGGGTTCGGGTTGGGGTTAGTCAGTGAATTTATGGAATATTCAAATGAGAATTCTTTGAATATTTAACATGGAATTTATTTTTTAAACGCAAATTTTCCAAAGGGTTCGGGTTGGGGTTTGCCTTAGGGTCATTGTCAGTGCCAGGTTAAGGTTCGGGGATAATTGTCATATTAAAATGGCGACAATTTGAATATTTAAATTTTAATTTGAGTTAGGGTACGGCTTAGGGTCACGGTCATATTTAGGTTTAGGTTTAAAATTTGAGTTAAAGTCGGGATTAGGGTCAGGACCCTCGTCAATCACAGGGTACGGTTAGCGTATAATTAATATTCAAATGCTAACGATTTCAATATTTAATGATGAATTTTGGTTAGGATAAGTATTAGGGTGAGGGTCAGGTTAGGATTAGGATTGGGATTAGGGTCAGGTTAGGATTAGGATTAGGATTGGGATTAGGTCAGGTTAGGATTAGGATTGGGATTAGGGTCAGGTTAGGATTAGGATTGGGATTAGGGTCAGGTTAGGATTAGGATTGGGATTAGGGTTACAGTCTGATTTATAATTTGGTTTAGGGTCCTCGTCAGTGGCAGGGCGAGTTTCGGTGTTAATTGTAATATTAAAATGGGAATATTCTGAATATTAAATTCTAGTTTGGTTTAGGGGGAGGATTTTTAGGATCAGGGTTTGGTTTAGGGTTGGTCTTAGTTTTAGGATTATGGGGTGCTTGGAATATTAAAATGTGGGTAATTGGAGTGTTTAAGAAGAAATTTAATTTTTTAAACATGAATATTCCATATATCCCTCCCTGGTGGTTCCAAGCTCCCACAGGCCGGATCCCCAGAGAGATCCCGTCCGATCCCGGCCTGAAAAACGGGAAAAATTCCCGGAAATTTGGTGGGGGAATCCGGGATGGGATCCAGGATGGAATTTGGGATGGAATCCTGCAGGGGATCCCGCAGGGAATTCCGGATGGAATCGCGGATGGATAGAGATTGATAGAGTTTGATAGAGTTTGATTGAGTTTGATAGAGTTTGATTGAGTTTGATAGAGGATTTGGGATTTTGATTTGGGATTTGGGATTTGGGATTTTGATTTGGGATTTGGGATTTGGGATTTGAGGATTTGGAATTTGGGATCAGGATTTGGAATTTAGGATCGGGATTTCAGATTTGAGGATCAGGATTGGGATTTGGGATTTGGGATTTGGGATTTGGGATTTGGGATTTGGGATTTGAGATTTGGGATTTGAGATTCAAGATTCGAGATCGGGAATTTGGGGATTGGGGAATTTGGGATTTGGGGATTTGGGATTTGGGATTTGGGATTTGGGATTTGGGCTTTGGAATTTGGGATCAGGATTTGGAATTTAGGATCGGGATTTCAGATTTGAGGATCAGGATTGGGATTTGGGATTTGGGATTTGGGATTTGGGGATTTGGGATTTGGAATTTGGAATTTGGGATTTGGGCTTTGGGATTTGGGATCAGGAATTTGGGGATTGGGGTATTTGGGATTTGGGGATTTGGGATTTGAGTTTTGGGATTGGGATTGGGGATTTCGGGATTGGGATTAGGATTGGGGATTTGGGATTGGGGATTTGGAATCTGGAATTTGGGATTGAGATTTGGGATTTGGTATTTGAGATTTGGGATTGGGATTGGGGATTTCGGGATTGGTATTGGGATTAGGATTGGGGATTTGGGATTTGGGATTTGGGATTTGGGCTTTGGGATTTGGGATTTGAGATCGGGAATTTGGGGATTGGGGTATTTGGGATTTGGGGATTTGGGATTTGAGATTTGGGATTGAGATTGGGATTGGGGATTTGGGATTGGGATTGGGACTGGGGATTTCGGGATTGGGATTAGGATTGGGGATTTGGGATTTGGGATTTGGGATTTGGGATTGGGGATTTGGAATCTGGAATTTGGGATTGAGATTTGGGATTTGGGATTTGGGATTTCCCACTTTTTTGTTTCTTTCCCCATTTTTCCACTTTCCCATTTCCCCCCAGTTTTCCTCATTTTTCCCTTTCCCCCCATTTTTCCCTCCTTTCTCCCGTTTCTCCCCATTTTTCTGAATTTTCCCCGATTTTCCCCAATTTCCCCATTTTTTCCCATTTCCCCCCATTTCCCCATTTTTCCATTTCCCCATTTTCCCCATTTTCCCCAGTTTCCCCAATTCCCCCATTTTCCCATTTTCCCAGATTTCCCCAATTTCCCCATTTTCCCAGATTTTCCCATTTTCCCCATTTTTCTGAATTTTCCCCGATTTCCCCAATTTCCCCATTTTCCCATTTTCCCCATTTTCCCATTTTCCCATTTCCCCATATTCCCCATTTCCCCATTTTCCCATTTTCCCCATTTCCCCCGATTTCCCCATTTTCCCCATTTCCCCATTTTCCCCATTTTCCCAGATTTCCCCATTTCCCCATTTTCCCATTTTCCCATTTTCCCCATTTTTCTGAATTTTCCCCGATTTCCCCAATTCCCCCATTTTCCCATTTTCCCATTTTCCCCGATTTCCCCATTTTCCCAGATTTCCCCATTCCCCCATTTCCCCATTTTCCCAGATTTCCCCATTTCCCCATTTTCCCAGATTTTCCCATTTTCCCTCCATTTCCCCTCATTTTTCCTGCCCCTCCCCCACCCCCCAGACCCAAACAGGTAAAAAAAAAAAAGAGAGAGAAAGAAAATCCAAAAAAAGGCAAAATCCCGGGAATTTTATTGAATTTGGGATCCCCAGGTGAGCACAGGTAACCCCAGGTGTGTCCATCCGTCCCTGTCCAGGTGTGTCCATCATTCTCCAGGTGTGTCCATCCCTGTCCAGGTGTGTCCATCATTCTCCAGGTGTGTCCATCCGTCCCTGCCCAGGTGTGTCCATCATTCTCCAGGTGTGTCCATCCATCATTCTCCAGGTGTGTCCATCATTCTCCAGGTGTGTCCATCACTCTCCACGTGTGTCCATCCATCATTCTCCAGGTGTGTCCATCACTGTCCAGGTGTGTCCATCACTGTCCAGGTGTGTCCATCACTGTCCAGGTGTCCTGGGCCCACCCCAGGTGTGGCCATCACCTGTCCAGGTGCTTCTATCCCATCTCCAGGTGTCTCTAGCCCATCGCCAGGTGTTCCTCTCACCTGTCCAGGTGTGTCCATCACCTGTCCAGGTGTCTCTATCCCATCTCCAGGTGTTTCCATCTCACTCCAGGTGTCTCCAGCCCATCTCCAGGTGTTCCTCTCACCTGCCCAGGTGTCTCTATCCCGTCTCCAGGTGTTTCTATCCAACTTCCGGGTGTTCCCCTCACCTGTCCAGGTGTCCTCACCTGACTACTGGGGGACCCAAAGTCACCTGTGGGGCTCACCTGGCCACTCCCACCTGTGGGTCTCACCTGTCCCATCTCACCTGCAGAGCTCACCTGGCCGCTAAAATTCTCACCTGTGGGGCTCACCTGGCTGCTCCCTTCATCCCCGGCAGAGCTCACCTGGTCACCCTCACCTGCAGAGCTCACCTGGTCACCCTCACCTGCAGAGCTCACCTGGCTGCTCACCTGTCCCTCCTCCTCTTCAGAGCTCACCTGTCCTTTTTCCCCTTCAGAGCTCACCTGGTCTCTCTCACCTGCAGAGCTCACCTGGCCACTCACCTGTCCCCAGTCCCCTTCAGCACTCCCCTGGTCGCTCACCTGTCCTTCCTCACCTGATGATCTCACCTGTCCCTGCTCACCTGCAGAGCTCCCCTGGCTGCTCACCTGTCCTTCCTCCCCTTCAAAGCTCACCTGGCTGCTCCCTTCCTCACCTGCAGAACTCACCTGTCCCTCCTCTTCACAGCTCACCTGTCCCTCCTCTTCAGAACTCACCTGTCTTTCCTCCCCTTCGGAGCTCACCTGGCCGCTCTCACCTGTGTCTCCCACCTGTCCCCCCTCACCTGTAGCTCCCACCTGTCCCTCCTCTTCTTCAGAGCTCACCTGTCCTTCCTCCCCTTCAGAGCTCACCTGTCCTTCCTCACCTGCAGAGCTCACCTGTCCTTCCTCTTCACAGCTCACCTGTCCTTCCTCCTCTTCAGAGCTCACCTGTCCCCCCTCACCTGTAGCTCCCACCTGTCCTTCCTCACCTGCAGAACTCACCTGTCCCCCCTCCCCTTCAGAGCTCACCTGTCCTTCCTCCTCTTCAGAGCTCACCTGTCCCCCCTCCTCTTCAGAGCTCACCTGTCCTTCCTCCTCTTCAGAGCTCACCTGTCCTTTCTCCTCTTCAGAGCTCACCTGGCCGCTCTCACCTGTAGCTCCCACCTGTCCCCCCTCACCTGTAGCTCCCACCTGTCCTTCCTCACCTGCAGAACTCACCTGTCCCCCCTCCTCTTCAGAGCTCACCTGTCCTTCTTCCCCTTCAGAACTCACCTGTCCTTCCTCCTCTTCAGAACTCACCTGTCCCTCCTCCCCTTCAGAGCTCACCTGGCCGCTTTCACCTGCAGAGCTCACCTGTCCCTCCTCCCCTTCAGAGCTCACCTGGCCGCTTTCACCTGCAGAGCTCACCTGTCCTTCTTCCCCGTCAGAACTCACCTGTCCCCCCTCCCCTTCAGAGCTCACCTGCCCCCCCTCACCCGTGTCTCCCACCTGTCCCCGCTCACCTGCCCAGGCCCCTCCCAGGTACCTGAGCACCTCTCCAGGTGGGCAGCGCCGCGCGGGCCGGGGGTGCAGCAACCCCCGCAGCATCTCCATCCCCTCGGCCCCCAGGCCCCGCCAGGTGCGCGGCGGCCGGGCCGCACCTGGCTCACCTGAGCGGCCGCCGCCCTGCCAGGTGCGGAAGCGGCGGAAGGCGGGGTCGGAGCGCTCAGGTGAGGCCCAGGGGAAGGTGCCGGTGAGCAGCGCGAAGAGCAGCACGCCGAACGCCCAGGTGTCCGCCGCGGGCTCCAGGTGCCGCCGCCGCGCCTCACCTGCGCGCACCTGCAGCAGCTCGGGCGCGCAGTAGGGCGCGGGGCCGCGCGCCGGCCGCACCTGCCAGCCCTGCACGCGCGTCAGGCCGAAGTCGCCCACCTTGACCAGGTGGCAGCGGCGGTCGAAGGCCAGGACGTTGTCCAGCTTCAGGTCGCGGTGCACCAGCGCGTGGCCGTGCAGGTAAGCCAGGGCCGAGGACACCTGGGCGGCGCAGCGCTTCACCTGCGGCTCCGGGAGGCCCACCTGGGGATGGGGACACACCTGGGGTCACAGCTGGGGATGGAGACACACCTGGGACACACCTGGGGACGGGGACATGGCGGGGTCACAGCTGGGACACAGCTGGGACACAGCTGGGACACAGCTGGGACACACCTGGGGATGGGACATGGCGGGGTCACAGCTGGGGATGGGGACACAGCTGGGACACACCTGGGACACACCTGGGACACAGCTGGGACACACCTGGGGATGGGGACATGGCGGGGGTCACAGCTGGGACACACCTGGGACACAGCTGGGGTCACACCTGGGGACGGGGACACACCTGGGACACAGCTGGGACACAGCTGGGACACAGCTGGGACACAGCTGGGACACACCTGGGGATGGGGACACACCTGGGACACACCTGGGACACACCTGGGGACGGGGACATGGCGGGGGTCACAGCTGGGACACAGCTGGGACACACCTGGGACACACCTGGAACACACCTGGGACACAGCGACACAGCTGGGACACACCTGGGGACGGGGACACGGCGGGGTCACAGCTGGGGATGGGGACACACCTGGGACACACCTGGGACACACCTGGGGACGGGGACACAGGTGGGGTCACATCTGGGACACAGCTGGGGATGGGGACACGGCGGGGTCACACCTGGGACACACCTGGGACACACCTGGGGACGGGGACACAGCTGGGGTCACAGCTGGGGTCACACCTGGGGACGGGGACACACCTGGGACACACCTGGGGTCACCTGGGGATAGGTAACACACCTGGGGTCACAGCTGGGGAGGGGTGACACACTTGGGGTCACAGCTGGGACACACCTGAGGTCACACCTGGGGAGGGGGGGACACACCTGGGATCACCTGGGGACACTCAGCACTGTCACCCAGCCAGCGCTGTGTCACCTGAGAGGTCACCTGTCCCTCAGCTGTCCTCCCCCACAGGTGTGCTTCTGTCCCCCCTTCCCACTCACCTGTCCCTCACCTGTCCCACCTGTCCCACCTGTCTCACCCGTCCCTCACCTGTCCCTCACCTGTCCCACCTGTCTCACCCGTCCCTCACCTGTCCCTCACCTGTCCCCCCTGTCCCAGGTGTCCCAGGTGCCCCCTGTCTCACCTGTCCCTCACCTGTCCCTCACCTGTCCTCCCTGTCCCAGGTGTCCCAGGTGTCCCAGGTGTCCCAGGTGTCCTCCCATCTCACCTGTCCCAGGTGCCCCAGGTGTCCCACCTGTCTCACCTGTCCCTCACCTGTCCCTCACCTGTCCCAGGTGTCCCAGGTATCCCAGGTGTCCCCCGTCTCACCTGTCCCTCACCTGTCCCACCTCTCCCAGGTGTCCCCCAGTCTCACCTGTCCCTCACCTGTCCCTCACCTGTCCCTCACCTGTCCCAGGTGTCCCAGGTGTCCCCTGTCTCACCTGTCCCAGGTGTCCCCCGTCTCACCTGTCCCTCACCTGTCCCTCACCTGTCCCTCACCTGTCCCAGGTGTCCCAGGTGTCCCAGGTGTCCCAGGTGTCCCCCGTCTCACCTGTCCCTCACCTGTCCCTCACCTGTCCCAGGTGTCCCAGGTGTCCCAGGTGTCCCAGGTGCCCCCCATCTCACCTGTCCCTCACCTGTCCCAGGTGTCCCACCTGTCCCAGGTGTCCCCGTCTCACCTGTCACTCACCCCAGGTGTGAGCAGCCCGCACAGGTCCCCGGCAGGTGCGAGCTCCTGGGCGAAGCCGAACTCCGTGGGGGTCTCGAAGGCGAGCGGCAGCACCTGGACGCAGGTGAGCGCCCCCCGCAGGCACAGGTGAGTGCAGAACTCCCGCAGGAAGCCCCACCTGGGCGTGCGCTCCTTGGAGAGCAGCTTCAGCGCCACCCGCGCACCTGCGCAGGTGAGGGCACACCTGGGTCAGCCGCGGGGGACACAGCGGGGACAGGTGAGACAGCGGGGACAGGTGAGACAGCTGGGACAGGTGAGACAGCTGGGACAGGTGAGACAGCTAGGACAGGTGACAGCTGGGACAGGTGAGACAGCTGGGACAGGTGAGACAGCGGGGACAGGTGACAGCTGGGACAGGTGAGACAGCTGGGACAGGTGAGACAGCGGGGACAGGTGAGACAGCGGGGACAGGTGAGACAGCTGGGACAGGTGACAGCTGGGACAGGTGAGACAGCTGGGACAGGTGAGACAGCTGGGACAGGTGACAGCTGGGACAGGTGAGACAGCTGGGACAGGTGAGACAGCTGGGACAGGTGAGACAGCTGGGACAGGTGAGACAGCGGGGACAGGTGACAGCTGGGACAGGTGAGACAGCGGGGACAGGTGAGACAGCTGGGACAGGGAACACACCTGTGCAGGTGAGGGCACACCTGGGTCAGCCACGGGGGACACAGCAGGACAGGGACACAGCTGGGACAGGGACAGGTGACACACCTGGGACAGGTGACACATCTGTGGATATCCCCAGGTTTCCCCAGGAACCCCAGGTGCATCTCAGGTGCCCCAGGTCCCCCCGGGTGTATCCCCAAGTGTCCCCAGATGCCCCAGGTGTGCCCAGGTGCCCCCATAGGTGTGCCCAGGTGTGCCCAGGTCCCCCCCCAGGTGTATCCCCAGGTGCCCCCAGGTGCCCCAGGTGTGCCCAGGTGCCCCCCCAGGTGCCCCCCAGATGCCCCAGGTGTGCCCAGGTGTGCCAAGATGCCCCCCCAGGTGTATCCCCAGGTCCCCCCAGGTCCCCCCAGGTGTATCCCCAGGTGTGCCCAGGTGTGCCCAGGTGTGCCCAGGTGTGCCCAGGGGTATTCCCAGGTGTGCCCAGGTGCGCCCAGGTGTGCCCAGGTGTGCCCAGGTACCACCCCAGGTGTGCCCAGGTGTGCCCAGGTGTGCCCAGGTGTGCCCAGGTGCCCCCGGTGCCCCCCCAGGTGTGCCCAGGTGCCCCCCCAGATGCCCCAGATGCCCCAGGTGTGCCCAGGTGTGCCCAGGTGTGCCCAGGTGTGCCCAGGTGCCCCCCCAGATGCCCCAGATGCCGCCAGGTGTGCCCAGGTGTGCCCAGGTGTATTCCCAGGTGTGCCCAGGTGTGCCCAGGTGTGCCCAGGTGTGCCCAGGTGTATTCCCAGGTGTGCCCAGGTGTGCCCAGGTTGCCCAGGTGTATTCCCAGGTGTGCCCAGGTGTGCCCAGGTGTGCCCAGGTGCGCTCACCTCCGCGCCGGGGCCGTGCCAGCAGCACGCGCCCGTAGGAGCCGCTGCCGAGCTCCCCCAGCAGCTCCCAGTCCTGGCACAGCTCCCGGCGCGGCAGCGCCCGCGCGGCGCGGCACATCAGCGCCTGGACCAGTACAGACCAGTATGGACCAGTATGGACCAGTATAAACCAGTATAAACCAGTATGGACCAGTATAAACCAGTATGGACCAGTATAAACCAGTATGGACCAGTACGGACCGGTACGGACCAGTATGGACTGGTACGGACCAGTACGGACCGGTATAAACCAGTATGGACCAGTATGGACCAGTATGGACCAGTATGGACTGGTATGGACCAGTATGGACTGGTATGGACCAGTATAAACCAGTATGGACCGGTACAGACCAGTACAGACCGGTATAAACCAGTATAAACCAGTATGGACCAGTATGGACCGGTATGGACCGGTATAAACCGGTATAAACCAGTATAAACCAGTATGGACCAGTATGGACCGGTACGGACCGGTATAAACCAGAACAGACCAGTATGGACCGGTATGGACCGGTACGGACCGGTATAAAACAGTACGGACCGGTACAGACCAGTATAAACCAGTATGGACCGGTACGGACCAGTATGGACCAGTACGGACCGGTATAAACCAGTATAAACCAGTATAAACCAGTACAGACCAGTACAGACCAGTACAGACCAGTACAGACCAGTATAAACCAGTATATACCAGTGTGGACCAGTATAAAGCAGTACGGACCAGTATGAACCAGTACAGACTGGTATAAACCAGCACAGACCAGTGCAGACCAGTATAAACCAGTATAAACCAGTACGGACCTGCAGGAGCCGCTCCTGGGCCTGCGCCACCGACTGCTCATCCTCATCATCGTCACCTTCATCGTCAGCGGCCTCCCAGGGGGCGTCCATGATCTGCCACCAGTACAAACCAGTATGGACCAGTCCGGACCGGTATGGACCAGTATAAACCAGTAAAAACCAGTATGAACCAGTACGAACCAGTACGGACCTGCAGGAGGCGCTCCTGGGCCCGCGCCAGTGACTGCTCGTCATCATCATCGTCACCTTCATCGTCACCACGGGCCTGAACCAGTACAAACCAGTATGGACCAGTACAAACCAGTACAAACCAGTATGGACCACTACAAACCAGTACAAACCAGTACAAACCAGTACAAACCAGTATGGACCACTACAAACCAGTACAAACCAGTAGAAACCAGTACAAACCAGTAGAAACCAGTACAAACCAGTCCGGACCTGCAGGGGGCGCTCCTGGGACAGCGGCTGCTCGTCATCGTCATCGTCACCTTCATCGGAGGGGGCGTCCATGGCCTGCCCAGTATAAACCAGTATGGACCAGTATGGACCAGTATGGACCAGTATGGACCAGTATGGACCAGTACGGACCAGTGTAAACCAGTATGGACCAGTATAAACCGGTATGGACCAGTATGGACCAGTACAGACCAGTGTAAACCAGTATGGACCAGTATGGACCAGTATGGACCAGTATAAACCAGTATAAACCAGTATAAACTAGTATGGACCAGTATAACCCAGTACAAACCAGTATAAACCAGTATAGACCAGTATAAAGCAGTATAAAGCAGTATAAACTAGTATGGACCGGTATGGACCAGTGTAAACCAGTATGGACCAGTATAACTCAGTATAACCCAGTACAAACCAGTATAACCAGTATGGACCAGTACAAACCAGTATAACCAGTACAAACCAGTACAAACCAGTATAACCAGTACAAACCAGTACAAGCAGCCCAGCCCCGCTGTCCCCTCCCCCCTCCCCTCCCCCTCACCACCTGTTCCCCTCCCCCCCAGTGCCACCAGTGCCACCAGTGCCACCCGTGCCACCCGTGCCAGCAGTGCCACCTGTCCGAGTGCCACCCGTGTCACCCGCGCCACCTGTCCGAGTGCCACCGGTGTCACCCGCGCCACCTGTCCCGCTGTCCCCAGGTGTCACCAGGGTGGCCCAGATGGCCCCGAGTGTCCCCAAGGGTCCCCACCTGTCCCCAAGGGTGCCCCTGAGTGTCCCCAGGGTGTCGCAGCTGTCCCCAGGGTGTCGCAGCTGTCCCCAAGGTCCCCACCTGTCCCCGGGGTGTCACAGATGTCCCCAAGGGTCCCCAGATGTCCCCAGGGGTGCCCCTGAGTGTCCCCAGGGTGTCGCAGCTGTCCCCAAGGTCCCCACCTGTCCCCAGGGTGTCACAGCTGTCCCCAGGGTGTCGCAGCTGTCCCCAAGGTCCCCACCTGTCCCCGGGGTGTCACAGCTGTCCCCAAGGGTCCCCAGATGTCCCCAAGGCTGCCCCGGGGGGTGGCCCAGCTGTCCCCGAGTGTCCCCAAGGGTCCCCACCTGTCCCCGGGGTGTCACAGCTGTCCCCAAGGGTCCCCAGATGTCCCCAGGGGTGCCCCTGAGTGTCCCAAGGGTCCCCCCGCTGTCCCCGGGGTGTCGCAGATGTCCCCAAGGGTCCCCACCTGTCCCCGGGGTGTCCCGCTGTCCCCAGGTGTCACCGGGGTGGCCCAGATGGCCCCGAGTGTCCCCAAGGGTCCCTCGCTGTCCCCGGGATGTCCCAGCTGTCCCCAGGGGTCCCCACCTGTCCCCAAGGGTGCCCCTGAGTGTCCCCAGGGTGTCACAGCTGTCCCCGGGGTGTTCTCCCGCTGTCCCCAAGGGTTCCCCCGCTGTCCCCAGGGGAGCTCCTGAGTGTCCCAAGGGTCCCCACCTGTCCCCGGGGTGTCACAGATGTCCTCGGGGTGTCGCAGCTGTCCCCAAAGGTCCCCAGCTGTCCCCAGGGTGTCACAGCTGTCCCCAGGGGTGCCCCTGAGTGTCCCCAAGGTCCCCAGCTGTCCCCAAGGGTTCCCCCGCTGTCCCCAGGGGAGCTCCTGAGTGTCCCAAGAGTCCCCAGCTGTCCCCAAAGGTCCCCACCTGTCCCCGGGGTGTCGCAGCTGTCCCCAAAGGTCCCCAGCTGTCCCAAGGGTCCCCCCGCTGTCCCCAAGGGTGCCCCGGGGGGTGGCCCACCTGTCTCCGGGGTGTCGCAGCTGTCCCCAGGGGTGCCCCTGAGTGTCCCCAAGGGTCCCACCTGTCCCCAAGGCTCCCCCCGCTGTCCCAAAGGTCCCCACCTGTCCCCGGGGTGTCACAGATGTCCTCGGGGTGTCGCAGCTGTCCCCAAGGGTCCCCCCGCTGTCCCCAAGGGTGTCCCGGGGGGTGGCCCAGCTGTCCCCGAGTGTCCCCGGGTGTCTCACCCGTGGCCGCGGCTGCCGCTGTCCCCAGGTGTGGCCGCTGTCGCTGCCGCTGTCCCCGTCCCTGTCCCCTCCCTGTCCCTGTCCCTGTCCCTGTCCCCTCCCTGTCCCTGTCCCTGTCCCTGTCCCCTCCCCGTCCCTGTCGCTGTCGCTGTCGCTGTCGCTGTCCCCTCCCTGTCCCTGTCCCTGTCCCTGTCCCCTCCCCGTCCCTGTCGCTGTCACTGTCGCTGTCGCTGTCGCTGTCCCCGTCCCTGTCGCTGTCGCTGTCGCTGTCGCTGTCCCCGTCCCCCCCGCTGGCCCCGCGGCCGTGACTCAGAGTTTCCCGAGCCCGCGGTGCCACCGCCCCGCGCGGGCTGTCACCTGTGCGGGGACAGAGAGGGACAGAGAGGGACAGAGAGGGGACAGCGGGGGGACAGAGAGGGACAGAGAGGGGACAGAGAGGGGACAGAGAGGGACAGAGAGGGACAGAGAGGGGACAGAGAGGGACAGAGAGGGGACAGGGAGGGACAGAGAGGGGACAGAGAGGGACAGAGAGGGACAGAGAGGGGACAGAGAGGGACAGAGAGGGGACAGAGAGGGACAGAGAGGGACAGGGAGGGACAGAGAGGGACAGAGAGGGACAGAGAGGGACAGAGAGGGGACAGAGAGGGGACAGAGAGGGACAGAGAGGGACAGAGAGGGGACAGAGAGGGACAGAGAGGGACAGAGAGGGGACAGAGAGGGGACAGAGAGGGACAGAGAGGGGACAGGGAGGGACAGAGAGGGGACAGAGAGGGACAGAGAGGGACAGAGAGGGGACAGAGAGGGACAGAGAGGGGACAGAGAGGGACAGAGAGGGACAGGGAGGGACAGAGAGGGACAGAGAGGGACAGAGAGGGACAGAGAGGGGACAGAGAGGGGACAGAGAGGGACAGAGAGGGACAGAGAGGGGACAGAGAGGGACAGAGAGGGACAGAGAGGGGACAGAGAGGGACAGAGAGGGACAGAGAGGGGACAGAGAGGGACAGAGAGGGGACAGAGAGGGACAGAGAGGGGACAGAGAGGGACAGAGAGGGACAGAGAGGGGACAGAGAGGGACAGAGAGGGGACAGAGAGGGGACAGAGAGGGACAGAGAGGGGACAGGGAGGGACAGAGAGGGGACAGAGAGGGACAGAGAGGGGACAGAGAGGGGACAGAGAGGGACAGAGAGGGGACAGGGAGGGACAGAGAGGGGACAGAGAGGGACAGAGAGGGACAGAGAGGGGACAGAGAGGGACAGAGAGGGGACAGAGAGGGACAGAGAGGGACAGGGAGGGACAGAGAGGGACAGAGAGGGACAGAGAGGGACAGAGAGGGGACAGAGAGGGACAGAGAGGGACAGAGAGGGACAGAGAGGGGACAGAGAGGGGACAGAGAGGGGACAGAGGGACAGAGAGGGGACAGAGAGGGGACAGAGAGGGGACAGAGAGGGGACAGAGAGGGACAGAGAGGGACAGAGAGGGACAGGGAGGGACAGAGAGGGACAGAGAGGGACAGAGAGGGACAGAGAGGGGACAGAGAGGGGACAGAGAGGGACAGAGAGGGACAGAGAGGGGACAGAGAGGGACAGAGAGGGACAGAGAGGGGACAGAGAGGGGACAGAGAGGGACAGAGAGGGACAGAGAGGGACAGAGAGGGGACAGAGAGGGACAGAGAGGGGACAGAGAGGGGACAGAGAGGGGACACGGGAGTGGACACGGGGGGACAGAGGGACGGGGGGTGGAGGATGAGGAGGGGACAGGGACAGGAGGGGACAGAGGGACAAGGCAGGGACGGGGGACAGCGGGCACTGGGATGGACTGGGAGGGCTGGGACAGGGTCCCTGGGGTGTAGGGAGCTGTACTGGGCCATACTGGGATATACTGGGATATACTGGGGGATACTGGGATATACTGGGGCCATACTGGGATATACTGGGCCATACTGGGATATACTGGGGGATACTGGTGTCCCTGTGCCAAGGACTGGGCCCCTCCCAGTTTACCCCAGTTCCCCTCAGTCCCTCCCAGTCTGTCCCAGTCCCTCCCAGTTTATCCCAGTCTGTCCCAGTTTATCCCAGTCTGTCCCAGTCCCTCCCAGTCCGTCCCAGTTTATCCCAGTCTGTCCCAGTCCCTCCCAGTTCGTCCCAGTTTGTCCCAGTCTGTCCCAGTCTGTCCCAGTTTGTCCCAGTCTGTCCCAGTCCGTCCCAGTTTGTCCCAGTCCGTCCCAGTTTATCCCAGTCTGTCCCAGTCCCTCCCAGTTCGTCCCAGTTTGTCCCAGATTGTCCCAGTCTGTCCCAGTCTGTCCCAGTTTGTCCCAGTCCCTCCCAGTCTGTCCCAGTCCGTCCCAGTTTGTCCCAGTCTGTCCCAGTTTGTCCCAGTCTGTCCCAGTCCATCCCAGTTTGTCCCAGTCCCTCCCAGTCCATCCCAGTTTATCCCAGTTTGTCCCAGTCTGTCCCAGTCTGTCCCAGTCCATCCCAGTTTGTCCCAGTTTATCCCAGTTTGTCCCAGTCCGTCCCAGCTTGTCCCAGTTTATCCCAGTTTGTCCCAGTTTGTCCCAGTCCCTCCCCCCCGGTTATTTCGGGCCCCCCGCACCTGTCTCGGCCCCGCCCCTCCCCCACCCGGCCCCGCGCCAGCGCCCCTCCCCCACCGGGACTGGGACGGACTGGGACAGACTGGGATAAACTGGGACAAACTGGGACAAACTGGGACGGACTGGGACAAACTGGGACAAACTGGGACGGACTGGGACAAACTGGGGGGAACTGGGACAAACGGGGAGGAACTGAACCAGTCCATACTGGTCTGTACTGGTCCATACCGGTCCATACTGGCACGTACGGGTTTATACCGGTCCATACTGGTTTATACTGGTTTGTACTGGTCCATACCGGTCCATACCGGTTTATACTGGTCCATCCCGGTCCGTACTGGTTTGTACTGGTTTATACCGGTCCATACTGGTTTATACTGGTCCATACTGGTTTATACCGGTCCATACTGGTTTATACTGGTCCATACCGGTTTATACTGGTCCATACTGGTTTATACTGGTCCGTACTGGTTTATACCGGTCCATACTGGTCCATACTGGTTTATACTGGTCCATACTGGTTTATACCGGTCCATACTGGTCCATACTGGTTTATACTGGTCCGTACTGGTTTATACTGGTCCATACTGGTTTATACTGGTCCATACTGGTTTATACCGGTCCATACTGGTCCATACTGGTTTATACTGGGAGCTCCGCCTCGCTCCCGCTCTGACCCGGGAGGAATTCGGGGCCGCCCCTCCCCCCCCGGCCACCTGCGGCGGCGCTAATTAGCGGTGATTAATGCCCGGGGATGATTAATGACCGGGGGAATGGCTAATTACCGCCAGGGATGATTAATGACCCTGGCTGGGTGATTAATTACCGTCAGGGATGATTAATGACCGGGGTTTGATTACCGGGGATGATTAATTACCCAGCGGAATGATTAATTACCGAGGGAACGCCTAATTACCGTCAGGAATGGCTAATTACCGTCAGGGATGATTAATTACCAGGGTTTGATTATGGGGAGTGATTAATTACCAAGGGGAATGATTAATTACAGTTAGGAATGGCTAATTACTCTGAGGAATGATTAATGAGCGCGGGTGGCTGATTAATTACCGAGGGGAAGGATTAATTACCAATGGAAGGATTAATTACCCGGAGTAATGATTAATTATCGTCAGGAATGCTTAATTACCGTGAAGAATGATTAATTACCGAGGGAAGGATTAATTACCCGGAGGAATTATTAATTACCGGGGTTTGATGACCGGGCATTGATTAATTACCGAGGGGAATGATTAATTACTGAGGGGAATGATTAATTACCATCAGCAATGGCTAATTACTCTGAGGAATGATTAATGACTGCGGGTGGGTGATTAATTACCGAGGTAAGGATTAATTACCCGGAGCAATGATTAATTACCGTGGGGAATGCTTAATTACCGTGAGAATGATTAATTACTGAGGGAAGGATTAATTACCGGGGATTGATTACTGGGGAATGATTAATTACCGAGGGAAGGATTAATTACCACGAGGAATGTTTAATTATCCAGGGGAATGATTAATTACTGCGAGGAATTATTACCAGGGGTGATTAATTACCTGGGGGAATAATTAATTACGGGCTGAATGACTAATTACCTGGGGGAATGATTAATTACCACGAGGAATGATTAGCAGGGGTGATTAATTACCGGGGAGAATGATTAATGACCGGGGAATGATTAACTTCTGGGAGGAATGATTAATTACCAGGGGCTGTGATTAATTACCAATGAATTATTAATTACCATGGAATGATTAATTACCGGGAATTAATAATTACCCGGGGAATGATTAATCACTGCAGTTATTAATTAGCGGCAGGGATTAATTACCATGAGTGATTAATGAGGGGCCGCAGGGGTTAATTAGCGGCAGGGATTAATTACCATGAGTGATTAATGAGGGGCCGCAGGGGTTTATTAGCGGCAGGGATTAATTACCATGAGTGATTAATGAGGGGCCGCAGGGGTTAATTAGCGGCAGGGATTAATTACCATGAGTGATTAATGAGGGGCCGCAGGGGTTAATTAGCGGCTGGGATTAATTAGCGGGGGAGGGGCAGCGACCGCGACAGGTGCGGTGGGGGAGGGGCGGGAGGGACTGGGGGGAACTGGGATGAACTGGGATAAACTGGGACAGACTGGGACAAACTGGGATAAACTGGGATTGTACTGGGCCATACTGGGATGGACTGGGCAATACTGGGATCATACTGGGGGATACTGGGATCATACTGGGAATCACTGGGATCACACTGGGATCATACTGGGAGTTACTGGGAGTTATTTGGGCCATACTGGGAACCACTGGGGTCATACTGGGATCATACTGGGAATCACTGGGGCCATACTGGGATGGACTGGGCCATACTGGGAATCACTGGGATCATACTGGGAGTCACTGGGGCCATACTGGGAACCACTGGGGTCATACTGGGATCATACTGGGAATCACTGGGGCCATACTGGGATGGACTGGGCCATACTGGGAATCACTGTGATCATACTGGGAATCACTGGGGCCATACTGGGATCATACTGGGAGTTACTGGGAGTTATTTGGGCCATACTGGGAATCACTGGGGCCATACTGGGATCATACTGGGAGTCACTGGGGCCATACTGGGAATCACTGGGATCATACTGGGAGTTACTGGGGCCGTCCTGGGAGTCACTGGGAGTTACTGGGGCCATACTGGGAATCACTGGGATCATACTGGGAGTCACTGGGGCCATACTAGGATTGTACTGGGCCATACTGGGAATCACTGGGGCTGTACTGGGAGGCACTGGGGGATATTAAGATCATACTGGGAATCACTGGGATCATACTGGGATCATACTGGGAGTTACTGGGGCCATACTGGGAATCACTGAGATACTGGTTCATACTGGGATGGACTGGGCCACGCTGGGATCATACTGGGGGATACTGGGGCCACACTGGGAATCACGGGGGCTGTACTGGGAGTTACTGGGACCATACTGGGAATCACTGGGGCCATACTGGGAATCACTGGGGCCATACTGGGATCATACTGGGAGTTACTGGGGCCGTCCTGGGAGTCACTGGGAGTTACTGGGGCCATACTGGGATGGACTGGGCCATACTGGGATCACACTGGGGGATACTGGGACTGTACTGGGAATCACTGGGGCCATACTGGTTCATACTGGGAGTTACAGGGACCATACTGGGAATCACTGGGATATTACTGGGAGTCACTGGGGGGATACTGGGAATCACTGGGGCAATAGTGGGAATCACTGGAATCATACTGGGATGGACTGGAGGATACTGGGACCATACTGGGAATCATTGAAGCCATACTGGGAATCACTGGGGCCATACTGGTTCATACTGGGAATCACTGGGGCCATACTGGTCCATACTGGGAATCACTGGGGCCATACTGGTCCATACTGGGAATCACTGGGATCATACTGGGAATCACTGGGGCCATACTGGTCCATACTGGGAATCACTGGGTCCATACTGGGAATCACTGGGGCCATACTGGGAATCACCAGGGCCACACTGGGATCATACTGGTTCATACTGGGAATCACCGGGGCCATACTGGCCCCGCCCCTTTCCATTGGCCCCGCCCCTTTTCCCATGGCGACGCCCTTCCCCTCCCTTGGCCCCGCCCCTTTTCCATTGGCCCCGCCCATTTCCCCAGTCCCCTCCTCCCTGGCCCCGCCCCTTTTCCCTTGGCCCCGCCCCCTTTCCCTTGGCCCCGCCCCTCCCGGAAGCAGGAACAGTGGGGTGGGGGAGGGGCGCCTTTATTGACACGGGGGGGACGCGGGAACGGCCTCACCTGGGCAGGTGAGCTCAGGTACCCCCTGGCACCCCCTGGCACCCCTCACCTGGGCAGGTGAGCTCAGGTACCCCCTGGCACCCCCCGGGTACCCCCTGGCACCCCCCAGGTACCCCCTGGTACCCCCCAGGTGCCCCTCAGGTACCCCCCGGGTACCCCCAGGTACCCCTCACCTGGGCAGGTGAGCTCAGGTACCCCCTGGCACCCCCTGGGTACCCCTCACCTGGGCAGGTGAGCTCAGGTACCCCCTGGCACCCCTCACCTGGGCAGGTGAACTCAGGTACCCCCTGGCACCCCCCAGGTACCCCCTGGTACCCCTCACCTGGGCAGGTGAGCTCAGGTACCCCCTGGCACCCCCCAGGTACCCCCTGGTACCCCTCACCTGGGCAGGTGAGCTCAGGTACCCCCAGGTAACCCCCTGGCACCCCCTAGGTACCCCCTGGAACCTGTCAGGTACCCCTCAGGTACCCCCCGGGTACCCCCAGGTACCCCTCACCTGGGCAGGTGAGCTCAGGTACCCCCAGGTAACCCCCTGGCACCCCCCAGGTGCCCCCTGGCACCCCTCACCTGCGGGCACAGGTGTGCATGGGGCGGGGCAGGGGATCCCCTGGGCCAGGAGCACCTGGGGGCTGCAGGTGGGCACCGGGCACCTGTGCAGGTGAGAGGTGGGCACCTCCAGGGGGTCTCCAGGTGGGCACCGGGCACCTGTGACGTGCCCAGGTGGACATGGGTCATCTCCAATGTGTGCCCAGGTGAGCATTGGGCACCTCCAGGTGAGATCTGGGCACCTCTGAGGTCTCCAGGTGGGCACCGGGCACCTCCAAGGTGTGCCCAGGTGGGCATGGGTCATCTCCAAGGTGTGCCCAGGTGGGCATGGGTCATCTCTGAGGTGTGTCCAGGTGGGCACCGGGCACCTGTGCCATGCCCAGGTGGGCACTGGGCAGCTCTGGGGTCTCCAGGTGGGCACCGGGCACCTCCTAGGGGGGTTCCAGGTGCACCTCGGTGGGTTCCAGGTGGGCTCCGGGCACCTCCAGGTGGACACCGCTCATGGCCAAGGCGTCCAGGTGGTCTGAGGGCACCTCGGAGGTCTCCAGGTGGGCACTGGGCACCTCCTCCATGGGCTCCAGGTGGACATTGGTCACCTCAGTGGTCTCCAGGTGGACGTCGGTCATCTGGGTGGGTTCCAGGTGGACACTGGGCAGTTCTGAGGTCTCCAGGTGGACATCAGTGACCTCTGAGGCTTCCAGCTGGACGTCGGTCACCTCAGTGGGCTCCACGTGGACATCGGTCATCTGGGTGGGTTCCAGGTGGACGTCGGTCATCTGGGTGGGTTCCAGGTGGATGCTGGGCAGTTCTGAGGTCTCCAGGTGGACATCGGTCATCTCAGTGGTCTCCAGGTGGACGTCGGTCATCTGGGTGGGTTCCAGGTGGACACTGGGCAGCTCTGAGGTCCCCAGGTGGACGTTGGTCACCTCGGTGGCCTGGAGCTGGACACCTGCACCAGCTGAAGGTGGTGGCAACACCTGGAGCTGGACGTTGGCGACACCTGAGGTCAGCGGCAGGGCCTGGAGCTGGACACTGGTGACCTCAGGTGGAGGTGGCAACACCTGGAGCTGGACACTGGTGACCTCAGGTGGAGGTGCCAACACCTGGAGCTGGAGGTTGATGGCCTCAGGTGGAGGTGGCAACACCTGGAGCTGGACATTGGTGACCTCAGGTGGTGCTGCCAACACCTGGAGCTGGAGGTTGGTGACCTCAGGTGGTGCTGCCAACACCTGGAGCTGGAGGTTGGTGACCTCAGGTGGAGGTGCCAACACCTGGAGCTGGAGGTTGGTGACCTCAGGTGGTGCTGCCAGCACCTGGAGCTGGAGGTTGGTGCCACCTGGGGGTGGTGGCAGCACCTGGAGCTGGAGGTTGGTCACCTCCGAGGCCACGGGGAGCACCTGGAGCTGCAGCCCTGTCCCACCTAAACCTGTGACACCTGTGACACCTGTGACACCTACACCTGTGACACCTGTGACACCAGTCCCACCTAAACCCATCACACCTGTCCCACCTAAACCTGTCCCACCTGTCCCACCGGTCACACCCATCCCACCTGTCCCACCTGTGACACCTAAACCTGTCACACCTGTGACACCTGTCCCACCAGTCACACCCATCCCACCTGTCCCCTCCTGGTCCCGCACCTGGACATTGGTGACCTCTGGGGCCACTGGTAGTACCTGGAGCTGGACACCTGTGACAGCTCCACTTGTGACACCTGTGACAGGTAGACGTGTGACACCTGTCACACCTCCACCTGCCACACCTGTCACACCTCCACCTGTCACACCTGTGACAGCTCCACCTGTGACACCTGTCACACCTGTGACAGGTACACCTGTGATACCTGTGAGACCTCCACCTGTCACACCTGTAAGCCCTGTCAAACCTCCACCTGTGACACTTGTGACACCTCTGACACCTCCACCACTTCCACCTGTCACACCTCCACCTGTCACACCTGTAACCCCAGTCACACCTGTCACACCCGTTGTACCTGTGACACCTGTGAGGCCTATACCTGTCACACCTGTAAGCCCTGCCACACCTCCACCTGTCACACCTGTAAGCCCTGCCACACCTGTCACACCTCCAGCTGGCACACCTGTCACACCCGTAACCCCTGTCACACCTGTGACAGGTACACAGGTGATACCTGTGAGATCTCCACCTGTCACACCTGTAAGCCCTGTCACTCCTACTCCTGTCACACCTCCACCTGTCACACCCACACCCGTCACAACTGTCCCACCCAGACCCGTCACACCTGTCCCACCCGCCACACCTGTCCCACCCACACCTGTCACACCTGTAAGACCTGTCACACCTGTCCCACCTGCCACACCTGTCCCACCCACACTCGCCACACCTGTCCCACCCACACCTGCTACACCTGTCACACCCACACCTGTCACACCTGTAAGCCCTGTCACTCCTACTCCTGTCACTCCTACTCCTGTCACACCTGTCCCACCCACACCTGTCCCACCTACTCCTGTCACACCTGTCCCACCCAGACCCATCACACCTGTCACACCCACCACACCTGTCCCACCCACACCTGCCACACCTGCCAGACCTGTAAGACCTGTCACACCTGTCCCACCCACACCTGTCCCACCTACTCCTGTCACACCTGTCCCACCCAGACCCATCACACCTGTCCCACCCGTCCCACCCACACCCGCCCCCTCACCCCCCTCCCTCCCTCCTCCAGCGGCGAGCAGCATCCCCCGCCAGCCGCGCTGCCCCACCTGCGCCAGGTGCGCCGGGGCGGGGCCGGGCAGCATCACCATCACCAGCACCTGCCCGGGCGCGGGGCCCAGCAGCCGGCCGGCCGCGGGCGGGGCCGCAGGTGCGCGGCCGTGCGTGCGCAGGTGCCGCCGCAGGTAGGCGGCGGCGGCGAAGGCCTTGGGGCAGGCGGGGCAGCGGAAGGGCCGCGCCGCCGAGTGCGTGCGGCGGTGCAGCCGCAGGTTGGAGGAGTGCGTGAAGCCCTTCCCGCAGGTGCCGCAGGCGTACGGCCGCTCGCCCGTGTGCACGCGCAGGTGCTGCCGCAGGTTGGCCGCCTGCGCGAAGCCCTTGCCGCAGGTGCCGCAGGCGTGCGGGCGCTCGCCCGTGTGCGTGCGGCGGTGCCGCCGCAGGCTGGACGAGTTCGGGAAGGCCTTGGGGCAGGCGGGGCAGCGGTAGGGCCGCTCGCCCGAGTGCTGCCGCAGGTGGTACTGGTAATGCGACGCCCACTTGAAGGCGAGGCCGCACTGGGCGCACCTGAAGGCGCGCAGCCCGGTGTGCACGCGCAGGTGCGCCCGCAGCAGCGAGGAGCGCTTGAAGGCCTTGCCGCAGGTGCCGCAGGCGTGGGGCCGCTCGCCCGTGTGGTCGCGCAGGTGGTAGCGCAGCCCCGAGGATCCCTTGAAGGCCTTGCCGCACTCGCCGCACCGGTACGGCCGCTCGGGCGGGGACGGCGCCGCGGCTTCGCCCGGCGGCGGCGCGGACAGGTGAGGCGCGGCGGCGGCGGCGCGGCCGGGCCGCTCGTGGCCGGGCGGGTGTCGCGCCGGCCCCGCGGCGTCCTCGAAGGTCTCCCCGCAGGTGAGGCAGCGCTGCGGCGGGGCCGGCGGCGCCTCCCGCCCGGCGCAGGTGAGCTCCGGCGGCCGCCGGAGCGGCTCAGGTGCGGCGGCGTCGGCGTGGCCGGGCAGGTGTCGGCGCGGGCGGGCGGGGCAGGGCGCGGCGCCATCGGCGGGGCCGTGCGTGCGGCGGTGCAGCCGCAGGTTGGAGGAGTGCGTGAAGCCCTTCCCGCAGGCGTCGCAGGCGTACGGCCGCTCGCCCGTGTGCACCCGCAGGTGCTGGCGCAGGTTGGCCACCTGCGCGAAGCCCTTGCCGCAGGTGCCGCAGGCGTGCGGGCGCTCGCCCGTGTGCGTGCGGCGGTGCCGCCGCAGGCTGGACGAGTTCGGGAAGGCCTTGGGGCAGGCGGGGCAGCGGTAGGGCCGCTCGCCCGAGTGCTGCCGCAGGTGGTACTGGTAATGCGACGCCCACTTGAAGGCGAGGCCGCACTGGGCGCACCTGAAGGCGCGCAGCCCCGTGTGCACGCGCAGGTGCGCCCGCAGCAGCGAGGAGCGCTTGAAGGCCTTGCCGCAGGTGCCGCAGGCGTGGGGCCGCTCGCCCGTGTGGCCCCGCAGGTGGTAGAGGAGGGCGGAGGAGCCCTTGAAGGCCTTGGGGCACTCGGGGCACCTGTAGGGCCGCTCGCCCGTGTGGCTGCGCAGGTGATGCGCCAGGCGCGAGGACCAGCGGAACGACTTGCCGCACTCCCGGCAGGTGAAGGGATGCTCGGGGGCGCCCGCGGGGGGCGCCGCGCCCGCCATGGCCGCACCTGAGGGGGACACGGCCGCAGGTGAGAGCCCACACCTGAGGGGGACACGGCCACAGGTGAGAGCCCGCACCTGAGGGGGACACAGCCACAGGTGAGAGCCCGCACCTGAGGGGGACACGGCCGCAGGTGAGAGCCCGCACCTGAGGGGTACACGGCCGCAGGTGAGAGCCCGCACCTGAGCTCACAGCCTGACTCAGGGGAGAGCCTGGACCTGAAACACAGCGGGCAGGTGAGAGCCCAAACCTGGCACAGGTCAGAGCCCAAACCTGGCACAGGTGAGAGCCCAGACCTGGCACAGGTGACAGCCCAAACCTGACACAGGTCAGAGCCCAAACCTGGCACAGGTGAGAGCCCAGACCCAAAACATGGGGCCAGGTGAGACCCCAGCCCAACACTGGGGGGGACAGAAGGGACCCCAAACCCCTCCCAAGTGTGCACGTGGGACCCCAAACCCCTCCCAGGTGTGCAGGTGAGACCCCAAACCCCATCCAGGTGTACAGGTGGGACCCCAAACCCCACCCCAGGTGTGCAGGTGAGACCCCAAACCCACCCCAGGTGTGCAGGTGGGACCCCAAACCCCTCCCAGGTGTGCAGGTGAGACCCCAAACCCCATCCAGGTGTGCAGGTGGGACCCCAAACCCCTCCCAGGTGTGCAGGTGGAACCCCAAACCCCACGCCAGGTGTGCAGGTGAGACCCCAAACCCACCCCAGGGGGCGTGGCCGAACAGGGGGCGTGGCTTGGCCGCACTAAGCCCCGCCCCTCCGTTGAGGCCACGCCCCTTTTCTCAGCCCCTCTGGCCCCGCCCCCTCCCGGCCCGCCCCGCGCAGGCGCCGCCGCCGCGGCCCCGCCACTTCCTCCTCCTCCTCCTCCTCCTCCTCCTCCTCCTCCTCCTCGTCCTGCCCCGCTCCTCGCTCACCTGCCGGGCTCGCGGGGGCTCCGCCGGGGCCGGAAGCGGGAGAAAACCGGGCCAGAAGCGGGGTAGAACCGGGCCGGATCCGGGCCCGGCGCCGCGCAGCGCCCGGGCCGCGCCGCCTCGCGAGGCCACGCCCCCTCCGCCCCACCGGGCCACGCCCCCTCCGCGTTCCCGCCTTCGCCGCCGCCAATCAGGGCGCGAGGCATCGGGGAAGGCCACGCCCACTCTCTCCCCCCGGAAGTGCGCGCGGTGCGCGCTGGGTAATGTAGTCCCGAGCCCGCCGCTGTTCTAGCGGCCCTTACTGGGTGGTACTGGGTGGTACTGGTTTGTACTGGTTTGTACTGGGTTATACTGGTTTGTACTGGGCTGTACTGGTTTGTACTGGGTTTTACTGGGTTTACTGGTTTGTACTGGGTTACACTGGGTTCTACTGGGTTGTATTGGTTTGTACTGGGTTATACTGAGTCGTATTGGTTTGTACTGGGTTTACTGGTTTGTACTGGGTTTACTGGTTTGTACTGGTTTGTACTGAGTTTTACTGGGTTATACTGGTTTGTACTGAGTTTTACTGGGTTATACTGGTTTGTACTGGGCTGTACTGGGTTAACTGGTTTGTACTGGATTGTACTAGGTTATACTGGTTTGTACTGGGCTGTACTGGTTTATACTGGTTTATACTGGTCCGGACTGGTTTTCGCCACTGTCGGCGCTCGCTGAGCCCGGGCCCGGCAGGGGCTAACCCGGGGGGGGGGCAAAATTCCCCAAAAATCTCCAAATTCCCAAATTTCCCAATTCCCCCCCAAGACCCTCCCAAAATCCCCGCCCAGGGACCCCCAAAATCCACAAATCCCCCCCAAATTCTCCAAATTCCCCAAAATCCCCCCCAAATTCCCCAAAATTCCCAAAATTCCTCCCGGGCCCCCCCAAATTCACCCCGAAACCCCCCAGGACTCCTCAAATCCACCCCAAATTTCCCACCAGGGACCCCCAAAATCCCCAAATTCTTCCAAAATTCCCCAAATTGACAGGTGGGACAGGTGTGACACAGGTGTGATGTGACAGGTGTGACAGGTAAGGACAGCTGTCCCAGGTGTGTCCCAAGTGTGTCCCAGGTGTTTTCCAGGTGTCTCAGGTGTGTCCCAGGTGTGACACACCTGACGCCAGGTGTGTCCCAGGTGTGTCCCAGGTGTGTCTCAGGTGTGTCCCGGGTGTGTCCCGGGTGTGTCCCAGGTGTGTCTCAGGTGTGTCCCGGGTGTGTCCCGGGTGTGTCCCAGGTGATGCCAGGTGTGTCCCAGGTGTGTCCCAGGTGTGTCCCAGGTGTGTCCCAGGTGATGCCAGGTGTGTCCCAGGTGTGTCCCAGGTGTGTCCCAGGTGTGTCCCAGGTGTGTCCCAGGTGTCTCAGGTGTGTCCCAGGTGTGTCCCAGGTGTGTCCTGGGTGTGTCCCGGGTGTGTCCCAGGTGTCTCAGGTGTGTCCCAGGTGTGTCCCAGGTGTGTCCTGGGTGTGTCCCGGGTGTGTCCCAGGCATCTCAGGTGTGTCCCAGGTGTGTCTCAGGTGTGTCCCAGGTGTATCCCAGGTGATGCCAGGTGTTTCCCAGGTGTGTCCCAGGTGTGTCCCAGGTGTGTCCCAGGTGATGCCAGGTGTGTCCCAGGTGTGTCCTGGGTGTGTCCCAGGTGTCTCAGGTGTGTCCCAGGTGTTTCCCAGGTGATCCCAGGTGTGTCCCAGGTGTCTCAGGTGTGTCCCAGGTGTGTCCCCAGCTCACCTGGACGCCTCGAGGGCCCTGGTGCCGTTCACCTGCCCAGGACGGCCTCACCTGGCGAGGCCGAGGAGCTGCAGCTGATGGACGGCGTCCCCTGAGCTCACCTGGTGGAGATCACCTGGAGCTCACCTGGGGGCTGGAACTCACCTGGAATCCTCACCTGGAGCTCACCTGGAACCTGGAACTCACCTGGTGGAGCTCACCTGGAGCCCCTCACCTGGTGGCGCTGTCCTGGCACCTGGAACCTCTCACCTGAACGTCTCACCTGGAATCCTCACCTGGAACCGCACCTGAACCTCACCTGGAATCCTCACCTGGAATCCTCACCTGAAACTCACCTGAACCTCACCTGGAATCCTCACCTGGAATCCTCACCTGAAACTCACCTGAACCTCACCTGGAATCTTCACCTGAACCTCACCTGGCCACCCTCACCTGGAATCCTCACCTGGAACCTCCCACCTGAACCTCACCTGGAATTCTCATCTGGAATTCTCACCTGGAATTCTCACCTGGAATCCTCACCTGGCCCCTCCCCCCCCGGCAGCCTCCGCGGGGCTCAGGTGTCCCCGCACACCTGGGCAGGTGAATAAATTAAAAATGGCGCCTGCAGCCTCCAGGTGTGAATTCTGCTGTCCCCGCCAGGTCTGGATTTTGGGAGGCCCCGCCCCCAGGTGTGAATTTTGGGAGGCCCCGCCCCCCAGGTGTGAATTTTGGGAGGCCCCGCCCCTCAGGTGTGAATTTTGGGAGGCCCCGCCCCCCAGGTGTGAATTTTGGGGTCTCCCCCTGCCCCACCTGTCTGGTGACTCCGCCCCCGAAGCTCCAGGTGTGCCTCAGGTGAGAGCGGCTGACGTCATCAATTAGCGACCCATCAATTAACGATCAATTAACGACCCATCAATTAATGATCCTTTAATGAGCGATCCAGCAATTAACAATCCTTTAACGAAACGATCCGGGTGTGCCCCGCCCCCAGCGCTACAGGTACCGCCCGGAAAGGTGGGACAGGTGAGCCCAGGTGTGCCCCAGGTGTGTTCAGGTGTGCCCCAGGTGAGCTCAGGTGTGTTCAGGTGTGCCTCAGGTAAGCTCAGGTGTGTTCAGGTGTGCCCCAGGTGTGCCCCAGGTGTGTTCAGGTGTGCCCCAGGTGAGCTCAGGTGTGTTCAGGTGTGCCTCAGGTAAGCTCAGGTGTGTTCAGGTGTGCCCCAGGTGTGCCCCAGGTGTGTTCAGGTGTGCCCCAGGTGTGCCCCAGGTGTGTTCAGGTGAGCCCCAGGTGAGCTCAGGTGTGCCCCAGGTGTGTTCAGATGAGCTCAGGTGTGCCCCAGGCGTGCTCAGGTGTGTTCAGCTGTGCCCCAGGTGTGCTCAGGTGTGCCCCAGGTCTGTTCAGATGAGCTCAGGTGTGCCCCAAGTGTGCCCCAGGTGTCTTCAGGTGTGCCCTGGGTGAGCCCAGGTGTGTTCAGGTGAGCTCAGATGTACCCCAGGTGTGCCCCACATGTGCCCCAGATGAGCTCAGGTGTGCCCCCAGTGAGCCCAGGTGCGCCCCAGGTGAGCTCAGGTGAGCCCAGGGGTGCTCAGGTGCACCCCAGGTGTGTTCAGGTGAGCCCAGGTGTGCCCCCAGTGAGCCCAGGTGTGCCCCAGGTGTGCTCAGGTGTGTTCAGGTGTGCCCCCGGTGAGCCCAGGTGTGCTCAGGTGTGCCCCAGGTGAGCTCAGGTGTGCTCAGGTGAGCTGTCCCTGCCCCATTGTCCAAGAGGGAAAGGCCCCGCCCCATCCAGGTGTGCACACACCTCACCCAGGTGTGCACCTGCCCCATCCAGGTGTGCACACACCTCACCCAGGTGTGCACCTGCCCCATCCAGGTGTGCACACACCTCACCCAGGTGTGCACCCGCCCCATCCAGGTGTGCACACACCTCACCCAGGTGTGTACCTGCCCCATCCAGGTGTGCACACACCTCACCCAGGTGTGCACCCGCCCCATCCAGGTGTGCACACACCTCACCCAGGTGTGCACCTGCAGCTCCCCAAACCCACCCCAGTCCATGCTGGGCTCAGGTGAGCACCCAGCTGAGAGCCCAGGTGGGAGCTCAGGTGTCACTGCTGCAGTTTTGGGTTCCACAGGAGCTTCTTGGGTTCCACACCTGTCCAGGTGTGCAGGTCTGGGGTTCCCTCACCTGTCCAGGTGTGCAGGTCTGGGATTCCCCCACCTGAGGATCAGGTGTCACTGTCCAGGTGTTGCTGCTGCACCTTTTTGGGGTCCAAACTCCGTTTTTGGGTTCCACACCTGTCCGGGCTCACAGGTACCGAGTCCTTTCACCTGGGGCTTCACCCACGGGGCTCAGGTGAAGCCGCTGCACCTTTTTGGAGCCCACACCTGTCCAGGTGTGCAGTTCTGGAGTTCTCACACCTGGGGCTCAGGTGTTACAGTCCAGGTGTTGATGCTGCAGTTTTGGATTCCTCACCTGTCCAGGTGTGTGGTTCTGGAGTTCTCACACCTGCGGCTCAGGTGTCACTGTCCAGGTGTTGCTGCTGCACCTTTTTGGGGTCCAAACTCCATTTTTGGGGTCCACACCTGTCTGGGCTCACATGTACCAAGTCCTTTCACCTGGGGCTCAGGTGATGCAGTCCAGGTGTTGCTGCTGCACCTTCCCGGGTTCCATAGAAGGTTTCTGGGGCTCTCACCTGTCCAGGCTCACAGTCACCGAGTCCCCTCACCTGCAGCTCAGGTGTTGCCCCTTCCCGGGTTCCACAGAAGGTTTCTGGGTCTCTCACCTGCCGGAGCCGCCCCCTCACCTGCGGCTCAGGTGCGTCGGTGCACGCGCTGGTGCTGCAGCAGGTTGGAGGGGTGCGCGAAGCCCTTGGCGCACACGCCGCACTTGTAGGGCGTCTCGCCCGTGTGCACCTTCTCGTGCACGGCCAGGTAGGCCAGGTCCTTGAAGAGCTTGTGGCAGTGGGCGCAGCGGTGCGGCCTCACCTGCCCAGGTGTGCGGTTCTGGGGTTCCCTCACCTGGGGCTCATCCATGCAGTTCAGGTGTCACTGTCCAGGTGTTCCTGCTGCAGTTTTGGAGCCCACACCTGTCCAGGTGTGAAGTCTTGGAGTCCCTTGTCCTGCGGCTCAGGTGTCACTGTCCAGGTGTTGCTGCTGCTCCTTTTTGGGGTCCAAACTCCATTTTTGGGGTCCACACCTGTCCAGGCTCACATGTACAGAGTCCCTTCACCTGAGACTCCGGTGTCACAGTCCAGGTGTTGCTGCTGCACCTTTTTGGGTTCCACAGAAGATTTTTGGGGCTCACACCTGTGCATGGTCACAGATCTGGGGTTCCATCACCTGCGGCTCAGGTGATGCAGTCCAGGTGTTGCTGCTGCACCTTTCTGTGTTCTACTGAAGATTTTTGGGGTCCACACCTGTCTGGGCTCACAGGTACCGAGTCCTTTCACCTGGGGCTCAGGTGATGCAGTCCAGGTGTTGCTGCTGCACCTTCCCGGGTTCCATAGAAGGTTTCTGGGGCTCTCACCTGTCCAGGCTCACAGTCACAGAGTCCCCTCACCTGCAGCTCAGGTGTTGCCCCTTCCCGGGTTCCCTAGAAGGTTTCTGGGTCTCTCACCTGCCGGAGCCGCCCCCTCACCTGCGGCTCAGGTGCGTCGGTGCACGCGCTGGTGCTGCAGCAGGTTGGAGGGGTGCGCGAAGCCCTTGGCGCACACGCCGCACTTGTAGGGCGTCTCGCCCGTGTGCACCTTCTCGTGCACGGCCAGGTAGGCCAGGTCCTTGAAGAGCTTGTGGCAGTGGGCGCAGCGGTGCGGCCGCGCCGCGCTGTGCACGCGGCGGTGCTGCAGCAGCAGCGAGGGCCGGGCGAACGCCTTGCCGCACGCCTCGCAGCCGTAGGGCCGCTCGCCCGTGTGCGCCCGCCGGTGGACGGCCAGGTAGGAGGACTGCTTGAAGGCCTTGCCGCAGGTGCGGCAGGCGAAGGGCCGCTCGCCCGTGTGCACGCGCTCGTGCGAGGCCAGCGCGTTGCTCTGCTTGAAGGCCTTGCCGCAGAGCGCGCAGCGGAAGGGGCGGTCGCCCGTGTGCACGCGCTCGTGCACCTTCAGCGAGTGGCCGTAGGCGAAGCGCTTCCCGCAGACGCCGCAGGCGTGCCGCTCCTCCCGGCAGCCGCGCCGCCGGTGCAGCAGCAGCGCCGCCGCCGCCGGGAAGTCCTTGCCGCACTCGCCGCACCTGAAGGGCTCCTCGGCCGCCAGGTGGGTCAGGGCGTGGCGGCGCCGCTCGTAGGGCGTCTTGAAGGCTTTGGCGCAGCCGGCGCAGGCGAAGGGGCGCTCGCCGCTGTGGATGCGGCGGTGCTCCTGCAGGTTGGAGGAGCGCTTGAAGCGCTTGCCGCAGAGCTCGCAGCCGTGCGGCCGCTCCTCGCTGTGCACCAGCCCGTGGCTCTTGAAGTCCGAGTGGCGCTTGAAGGTGGCGCGGCACACCTGGCAGGCGAAGGGCCGCGCCTCCGTGTGCACCACCTGGTGGCTCAGCAGCTCCCAGGTGCGCTTGAAGCCCTTGTGGCACACGGGGCACTGGAAGGGCTTCTCGGCCACGATCACCTGGCGGATCTCCAGGTGAGACGGGCCCTCCTCCTCCTCCTCCTCCTCCTCCTCCTCCTGCCCAGGTGCGCCTTGGCGCCGTTCCTCGTCCTCCTCGCCTGAGCGCCCGCCCAGCACCAGCTTGGCGGTGGAGTAGACGCCGCGCTCGTCGATGAGCTGCACGAAGGCGCCCGGCTCAGGTGAGGCGGGCGCACCTGGGGGCACCCGCGGGCGCTGGTGAGGGCGGGGCCGGCGCCGCTGGGAGGGGTCGGCCGGGGAGCGGCGCACCTGGACGGGCGCACCTGGCTCGGGGCCCGAGGCGGCGGTGGCTGGGCCCTCACCTGCGTCTTCATCATCTTGATCTTCATCATCACCTGCGTCTTCATCACCTGGATCTTCACCATCACCTGGATCCTCCTCACCTGCGTCTTCATCACCTGGGTCTTCACCATCACCTGGATCCTCCTCACCTGGATCTTCACCATCACCTGGATCCTCCTCACCTGGATCTTCATCATCACTTGGGCCCTCCTCACCTGTGTCTTCATCACCTGGGTCCTCCTCACCTGCATCTTCATCACCTAGGTCTTCATCATCACCTGCGTCTTCATCATCTGGGTCCTCCTCACCTGCGTCTTCATCACTTGGGTCTTCACCATCACCTTGGTCTTCATCACCTAGATCTTCATCATCACCTGGGTCTTCACCATCACCTGGGTCTTCCTCCTCACCTGCTTCTTCACCTGTTCCTTCCTCACCTGGCTGCTCCTCCTCCTCCTCGGACAGGTGAGGGATCAGCCGGCCCCGCAGCCCCTCCATGGCCACACCTGGAAAAGTTGGAATGGGACAGGTGGGACAGGCGAGGGACAGGTGGGACAGGTGAGGGACAGGTGAGGGACAGGTGAGGGACAGGTGAGGGACAGGTGAGGGACAGGTGGGACAGGTGGGACAGGTGGGACAGGTGAGGGACAGGTGGGACAGGTGAGGAACTGGGAACTCCCTTGGGAAATCCCGTGAGCCGAATTTGGGATCCCTCGGGAATTCCCAGGGATGGATTTGGGATCCCCTCGGGAATTCCCTGGGCTGGATTTGGGGATCCCACCCCCCCAGATTTGGGGATCCCCTCGGGAATTCCCTGAGAGGAATTTTGGGATCCTTTCGGGAATTCCCTGAGTGGGATTTGGGATCCCTCGGGAATTCCCTGAGTGGGATTTGGGATCCCTCGGGAATTCCCTGGGAGGAATTTTGGGATCCCCTCGAGGGCCCCCCGGGCGGAGTCGGGGGATCCGAACAATCCTGGGAACGACCAAAAAAAATTTGGGAATTCCAGAGAATTGGAGCAGTTCAAAAATCCCAAAAATCATCCGGGATCCCAAAATTCCGGGATCCCAATTCCAAAATCATCCGGGATCCCAAAATCTGGGAGCGAAATTTGGGGAATTCCAACGGCTCCGAGGAGCCCCAAAATCCCAAAACGCGGGACTGGAATTTTGGGAATTCTGGTGCCACTGAGGACGCCCCAAATCCCAAAATCCAGAATTGGAATTTTGGGAATTCCAGCACCATGGAGGCCCAAAATCCCAAAATTTGGGACCAGAATTCTGGGAATTTCGATCCCAAAATCCAGGATTGGGGATCCCAAAATCCAGGATTGGAATTTTGGGAATTCTGGTGCCACTGAAAAGGCCCCAAAATCCCAAAATCTGGGAGTGGAACACCAGAATTCTGATGGCTCCAAGGAGGCCCCAAAATTTGGGATTTGGGATTACCCGGGGTGGAATTTGGGATTTGGGAATTCCCTGAGAGGGAATTTGGGATCCCCAAAATTCGGGATTTGGGATCCCCCAAAATTCAGGATTTGGGATCCCCAAAATTCGGGATTTGAGACTCCAAAATTTGGGATTTGGGACCCCCAAAATTCGGGATTTTGAACCACAAAATTCGGGATTTGAGACTCCAAAATTTGGGATTTGGGATTCCCAAAATTCGGGATTTTGAACCACAAAATTTGGGATTTGAGACTCCAAAATTTGGGATTTTGGATTCCCAAAATTCGGGATTTGGGACCCCAAAAACTTTGGGATTTGGGATCCCCCAAATTTGTGATTTGGGATCTCTCAAAATTCATTATTTGGGATCTCAAAATTCGGGATTTGAGAACTCCAAAATTTGGGATTTGGGATCCCCCAAAATTCGAGATTTTGAACCCCAAAATTCAGGATTTGGAACCTGAAAATCCGGGATTTGGGACCCCCAAAATTAGGGATTTGGGATCCCAAAAATTCGAGATTTTGAACCCCAAAATTCAGAATTTGGGATCCCCAAAATTTGGGATTTGAGATCTCCCAAAATTCAGCTTTTGGATCTCCAAAATTTGGAATTCCGGATCTCCAAGATTTGGGATTTGGGACCCCCAAAATTCAGGATTTGGGACAAAAATTCGGGATTTGGGACCCCCCCCCCCAAAATTTAAGAATTCGGACCCCCAAAATTTAGGTTTTCTCCTCAAAGTTCAGGATTTGGGATCCCAGTCCATCCCAGTTTATCCCAGTCCATCCCAGTTTATCCCAGTCCATCCCAGTCCATCCCAGTTTGTCCCAGTCCATCCCAGTTTATCCCAGTCCATCCCAGTCCATCCCAGTCCATCCCAGTTTATCCCAGTCCATCCCAGTCCATCCCAGTTTATCCCAGTCCATCCCAGTCCATCCCAGTCCATCCCAGTCCATCCCAGTTTATCCCAGTCCATCCCAGTCCATCCCAGTCCATCCCAGTCCCATCCCAGTTTATCCCAGTCCATCCCAGTCCATCCCAGTCCATCCCAGTCCATCCCAGTTTATCCCAGTCCATCCCAGTCCATCCCAGTTTATCCCAGTCCATCCCAGTCCATCCCAGTCCATCCCAGTTTATCCCAGTCCATCCCAGTCCATCCCAGTCCATCCCAGTCCCATCCCAGTTTATCCCAGTCCATCCCAGTCCATCCCAGTTTATCCCAGTCCATCCCAGTTTATCCCAGTCCATCCCAGTTTATCCCAGTCCATCCCAGTCCATCCCAGTTTATCCCAGTCCATCCCAGTTTATCCCAGTCCATCCCAGTTTATCCCAGTCCATCCCGTTCCTCACCCGCCGCCCCCGGAGCCGCTTCCGGCCGCGCTCGCGCGCGATGACGTCACCGCGGGAAGGGGCGGGGCCAGGGCGGGAACGGGAGGGACCGGGAGAAACTGGGATAAACTGGGACAAACTGGGATAAACTGGGATGGACTGGGATGGGACTGGGATGGACTGGGAGGGACTGGGATGGACTGGGATGGACTGGGATGGACTGGGATAAACTGGGACAAACTGGGATGGACTGGGATGGACTGGGATAAACTGGGACAAACTGGGATGGACTGGGATGGACTGGGATGGACTGGGATAAACTGGGATGGACTGGGATGGACTGGGATGGACTGGGATAAACTGGGATGGACTGGGATGGACTGGGATGGACTGGGATAAACTGGGATAAACTGGGATGGACTGGGATAAACTGGGATGGACTGGGATGGACTGGGATGGACTGGGACAAACTGGGATGGACTGGGATGGACTGGGATGGACTGGGACAAACTGGGATGGACTGGGATGGACTGGGATGGACTGGGATGGACTGGGATAAACTGGGACAAACTGGGATGGACTGGGATGGACTGGGATGGACTGGGATGGACTGGGATGGACTGGGATAAACTGGGATGGACTGGGATGGACTGGGATAAACTGGGATAAACTGGGATAAACTGGGATGGACTGGGATGGACTGGGACAAACTGGGACAAACTGGGACAAACTGGGATAAACTGGGAGGAGATTTGGGGGAATTTCAAGGGGAATTTGAGGGACAAAGGGATCCCAAAATCGCGGATTTCCCGCCAAAAATCGGAGATCTCACACCGAAATCGGGAATTGAACCCCAAAAATCGGGGATTGAACCCCAAAAATCGGGGATTGAACCTCAAAAAGTTGAGGATTGAACCCAAAAAATCGGGAATTGAACCCCAAAAATTGGGAATTGAACCCCGAAAATTGGGAATTTTCTCCCAAAAGTCAGGGCTTGCACACAAAAATTTGGGATTGAATCCCGAAAATTGGGGATTTAACCCCAAAAATGAGGATTGAACCCATAAAATCCGGGATTGAACCCCAAAAATCGGGAATTTTAGGCCAAAATCGTTGTTTGAGCCTCAACATTGGGGATTTCACCCCAAAAATTGGGGATTTAACCCCGAAAATCGGGGATTGAACCCCAAAACCGGGGATTGAACCCAAATATCGGGAATTTAATGCAAAAATCGTGGAATTCGTAGAAAAATTGGGAATTGCTCCCAAAAATGGGGGATTTCACCCCAAAATCAGGGATTGAACCCCGAAAATTGGGGATTTCTCCCCAAAATCGGGGATTGAGCCCAAAAATTGGGGATTTAACCTCCCAAAAATTGGGAATTTTCCCCCAAAAATCGGGGATTTCACCCCCAAAAAAAATCATTTACCGATCAGGGTGGGATCGAGGATTTTGGGCTCAACCCAAAAATGGGGAATTTCGGGTTTTTCACCCCAAAAATCGGCTCCCGATGAGGGTGGGATCGGAGGGTTTGGGATTACCCCAAAAATCGGGGATTTGAACACCAAAAAATTGGGAATTGAACCCCAAAATCGGCGATTGAACCCCAAAATTCGGGGATAGAACCCTAAAATCGGGATTTGAACCCAAAAATCGGGATTTGAACCCCAAAAATCGGGATTTGAACCCCAAAATCGGGATTTGAACCCCAAAATCGGGGATTTGAACCCCAAAATTCGGGGATTTCTCCTGAAAAATCCAAGATTGAATTAAAAGATGGATTTGGGGATTTTGGGGTCCCTGTGCTGTTTTTGGGGTCCCTGTGGATTTTTGGGGTGTTTTTGGGGGTTTTTGGGGTCTCTGTGCTGTCTTTGGGGTGTTTTTGGGGTTTTTTTGTTGTTTTTGGGGTCCCCGTGCTGTTTTGGGGGGGGCGTTGGAGTGTTTTTGGGGTTTTTGGTGTTTTTGGGGTCCCTGTGCTGTTTTTTGGGTGTTTTGGGGTTTTTTAGGGGGTGTTTTTGGGCTGTTTTTGGGTCCCTGTGCTGGTTTTGGGGTGTTTTTTGGTTTTTTTGGTGTTTTGGGGGTGTTTTTAGGGTGTTTTTGGGGTTTTTGGGGTAGTTTTGGGGTGTTTTTGGTGTTTGGGGTTTTTTTTGGGTCCCTGTGCTGTTTTTGGGGGTGTTGTGGGGGGTTTTGGGGTGTTTTTGGGGAGTTTTTATTTTTTGTGCTGGTTTTGGGGTGTTTTGGGGGCTTTTTTGGTGTTTTTTTGGTGTTTTTGTGCTGGTTTTGGGGTGGTTTTGGGGTCCCTGTGCTGGTTTTGGGGAGTTTTTGTGCTGTTTTGGGGGTGTTTTGGGGGGTTTTGCTGTTTTGGGGGTCCCTGTGCTGGTTTTGGGGTGTTTTTGCTGGTTTTGGGGTCCCTGTGCTGTTTTTGGGGTGTTTTTGGGGTCCTTGTGATGTTTTTGGCGTGTTTTTGGGGTTTTTGGGGTGTTTTTGGGGTGTTTTGGGGGTTTTGGGGTGTTTTTGGCGTGTTTTTGGGGTCCCTGTGCTGGTTTTGGGGTCTCTGTGCTGTTTTGGGGGTTTTTGGGGTCCTTGTGCTGGTTTTGACGTGTTTTTGGGGTGTTTTTGGGGTGTTTTGGGGTGTTTTTGGGGTTTTTGGGGTGTTTTTGGGGTGTTTTTGGGGTTTTCGGTTCCCTCCGGCCGCCAGGGGGCGCTGCCCCCGCGCTCCGGCCCCGCTTCCGGCCGGGCGGCGGAAGTGACGTCACCGCGCGGCGGCGGCGGCAGCGCAGCGAGGTTGGGGGAGGGGCGCGGGGGTCCCGGGGTGGTTTTTTGGGGGGGGGGGGAGGGGCAGGGCAGGGCCGGGGGGTCCCGGTGGGTCCGGGGGGGGGGAGGGGCGGGGCCGGGCTCGGGGACATGGCGGCCGCCGTCCCGCGGCGTGACGTCACGCGGCGGGCCCCGTGACGTCACGCGGCGCTCCCCTGCCCCGCTGACGTCGTCCCCGTCTGTCCCCAGGTGTCGCCAGGCTCGCGGCTGGCGCCGTGTCCCCCCGCCGGGCCCGGGTCCCCATTGTCCCCGTGTCTCACTGTCCCCATTGTCCCCGTGTCCCCGTTATTCCACTGTCCCCGTGTCCCCATTGTCCCATTGTCCCATTGTCCCCGTGTCCCACTGTCCCCGTGTCCCCGTGTCCCCGTGTCCCCATTGTCCCCGTTATCCCACTGTCCCCGTTATCCCATTGTCCCCGTGTCCCCGTGTCTCACTGTCCCCGTGACCACTGTCCCCATTGTCCCCGTGTCCCCATTGTCCCCATTGTCCCCGTGTCCCCGTTATCCCACTGTCCCCGTGTCCCCATTGTCCCCGTGTCCCCGTGTCCCCACTGTCCCCGTGTCCCCGTGTCTCACTGTCCCCGTGACCACTGTCCCCATTGTCCCCGTGTCCCCGTGTCCTCGTGTCCCCTTCTCCCCGTGTCCCCGTGTCCCGGTGTCCCCATTGTCCCCGTGTCCCCGTGTCCCGGTGTCCCCCACTAACTCCCGTGTCCCCTGTGTCCCGGTGTCCCTCCAGTCCCTTCTGTGACCTGTGTCCTCACTGTCCCCCCTGTCCCCGTATCCCGTGACCTGTGTCCCCTCTGTCCCCGTGTCCCTGTGTCCCCCCTGTCCCCCGTGTCCCTGTGTCCCCCCTGTCCCCCGTGTCCCCTGTCCCCCCGTGTCCGTATCCCCTGTCCCCTGTGTCCCCTGTCCCCCCGTGTCCGTGTCCCCTGTCCCCCCTGTGTCCGTGTCCGTGTCCGTGTCCCCGTGTCTGTGTCTGTGTCCGTGTCCGTAACTGTGTCCGTGTCCCCTGTGCCCCCTGTCCCCCCTGTGTCCGTGTCCGTGTCCGTGTCCGTGTCCGTGTCCGTGTCCGTGTCCCCGTGTCCGTGTCCGTGTCCCCGTGTCTGTGTCCGTGTCCGTGTCCGTGTCCGTGTCCGTGTCCGTGGGCCATGCCCGAGGCCGTGCACCACATCCGCCTGCGCAGCTTCGGCCGCTCGCTGCTGGAGGCGCTGCGCGGGCAGCGCGCCGCCGGCCACTTCTGCGACGTGACGGTGCGCACCCGCGGCGCCTCGCTGCGCGCCCACCGCTGCGTGCTGGCCGCGGGCAGCGCCTTCTTCCGCGACAAGCTGCGCCTGGGCCACGCCGCCATCGAGGTGCCGCCCGTGGCGCCCGCGCCCGCCGTGCGCCGCCTGCTCGAGTTCCTCTACAGCGGCCGCCTGGCCGTGGCGCGCTCCGAGGCGCTGCCCATGCTGACGGCCGCCTCGGTGCTGCAGATCGAGCCGGTCATCGGCGAGTGCGCGCAGATCCTCGCGCGGGGCCGCGGACCCTCCGCGACACCGGCACCGGCACCGGCACCGGACGGGCCGGCGGCCGGCGGGCACGGCCGCAAGCAGCGGCAGCCGCTGCGCCGGGCGCCCGCGGAGCCGCGCCCGCGCCCGCCGGGGCACGAGGAGCAGCAGGAGGATGAGGAGGAGGATGGAGAGGATGAAGGTGAACCCCAGGAAGGCGTTGTCCCGCCGTTGCCCGGCCTGGAGATTTTCGGTGCCGCCGAGGTTTTCCCCGACGCTTTCCTGCCGCCCTGGCCCGGTGATGCCGAGCGCGGCCCGGAGGCGCCGGGCGGGTTCGGGTTGGGGTTCGGGGTCCCCCCGCCGCCGCCGCCGCCCCGCGAGGGGGTTCGGGATGATGGAGGCACCGAAGCCGCCGCCGCCCCGGCGCCGCCGCCGCCGCGCCCGGCCCAGGCGCCGCACCAGTGCGGGCACTGCCACAAGAGCTTCAGCTCCCGCAAGAACTACACCAAGCACATGTTCATCCACTCAGGTGAGCGCGGCGACACGGCTGGGAACCGCGGTGACACGGCTGGGCACCGCGGGGACACGGCTGGGCACCGCGGGGACACGGCTGGGTACCGCGGGGACACGGCTGGGAACCGCGGGGACACACCTGGGCACCATGGTGACATGGCTGGGCACCGCGGGGACACGGCTGGGCACCGTGGGGACACGGCTGGGAACCACGGGGACACACCTGGGCACCGCAGGGACACACCTGGGCACCACGGTGACACACCTGGGTACCAAGGTGACACTATTGATCCCTGTTGGCCATTGTTGATCCCTGTTGGCCTCTATTGATCCGTGTTCGCCATTATTGATCCCCGTTGGCCTCTATTGATCCCTGTTGGCCCACCTGGGTCAGTGTTGACCTATGCCGGTCCATCTTGGCACACGTTGACCCACATTGGCCGACGTTGACCTGTGCTGACCCATGGTGATCCACACTGACCCTGCTGGCCTGTTCCAATCCGTGTTGACCCACATCGACCCATGTTGGCCCGTGTTGACCCACACTGACCCATGTTGGCCCGTGTTGAGCCACACTGACCCATGTTGGCCCGTGTTCACCCACATTGACCCATTTTGACCCATATTGACCCACCCTGCCCAGTACCAGCCCACACTGACCCACCCTGCCCAGTACCAACCCACACTGACCAGTACCAACCCACACTGACCTTTACCATCCCACCCTGCCCAGTACCAGCCCACACTGACCAGTACCAACCCACACTGACCTTTACCATCCCACCCTGCCCAGTACCATCCCACCCTGCCCAGTACCAGCCCACACTGACCAGTACCAACCCAAAATGACCAGTACCAACCCACACTGACCAGTGCCAACCCACACCAACCAACACTGACCAGTGCCAACCAACCCTGCCCAGTACCATCCCACCCTGCCCAGTACCAAGCCACACTGACCAGTACCAACCCAAACTGACCAGTACCACCCACACTGCCCCACACTGACCAGTACCAACCCACACTGACCAGTACCATCCCACCCTGCTCAGTACCAACCCACACTGACCAGTACTAGCCCACACTGACCAGTACCAGCCCACACCAACCCACCCTGCCCAGTACCAGCCCACACTGACCCACACTGCCCAGTACCAACCCACCCTGCCCAGTACCAACCCACACCAACCCACACTGACCAGTACCAACCCACACTGACCTTTACCAACCCACACTTCCCAGTACCAGCCCACCCTGCCCAGTACCATCCCACCCTGCCCAGTACCATCCCACCCTGCCCAGTCCCAGCCCCGCTGCCCAGTACCATCCCACCCTGCCCAGTACCAGCCCACCCTGCCCAGTACCAGCCCACCCTGCCCAGTACCATCCCACCCTGCCCAGTACCATCCCTCCCTGCCCAGTACCAACCCACACTGACCAGTACCATCCCACCCTGCCCAGTCCCAGCCCCGCTGCCCCGCGGCGGCTCCATGTGTCCCGTTTCCGTCCCCGCAGGCCAGAAGCCCCACCAGTGCTCGGTCTGCTGGCGCTCCTTCTCGCTCCGCGACTACCTGCTGAAGCACATGGTGACGCACACGGGCGTGCGCGCCTTCCAGTGCAGCGTCTGCGGCAAGCGCTTCACGCAGAAGAGCTCGCTCAACGTCCACATGCGCACGCACCGCCCCGAGCGCTTCCAGTGCCGCCTCTGCGCCAAGGGCTTCTCCCACCGCACCCTCCTGGAGCGCCACGCCGCCGCCGCCCACGCCGGGACGCCGCCGGGGCCGCCGCCGGGGTTACCGCCACCGGGGCCACCATCGGGGACGCCGTTGGGGACACCATTGGGGTTACCATCACCAGGGCCTCCATCGGGGCCATCATTGGGGCCGCCACCAGGGCCACCACCGGGGTTAGCACCAGGGCCATCATTGGGGCCACCACCAGGGCCACCACCGGGGTTACCGCCACCAGGGCCACCATCAGGGTTAGCACCGGGGCCACCACCAGGGCCACCACTAGGGCCACCACCAGGGTTACCACCAGGGTTAGCACCAGGGCCACCACCGGGACCACCATTGGGGTTACCACCAGGGCCACCACTAGGGCCACCACCAGGGTTACCACCAGGGTTAGCACCAGGGCCACCACCGGGACCACCATTGGGGTTACCACCAGGGCCACCACCAGGGCCACCACCGGGGCCACCACCAGGGTTACCACCAGGGTTAGCACCAGGGCCACCACCGGGGCCACCACCAGGACCACCATTGGGGTTACCACCAGAGCCACCACCGGGGTTACCACCGGGGTTACCACCCGGGTTACCACCGGGGCCACCGCTGGCGCCGCCGCCGGAGGCCGGGCTGGGCGCGTGGCCGGAGGTGGCGGGCGCCGGCCCCGCTCCCATGGCGTGAGGAGGGGTCCCTGCCCCTGGAAGGGCCTGGAGGAAGGTCCCGGGGGCTCCTCGGTGCCCGCGGGCCCGGTGGAGCGCCCGGGGTGACGCCCGGAGGAGGCGGCCAAGGTGTTCCCGTGGGGTTCGGGAGCTGCGGGGACGCTCCCGGTGGCAGGAGAAGGACGTGGGGGACGCCGCGAGCGGCGCGGGGATGGCGGAACGAATCCTGCCGGGACGGTGCCGAGGCAGCCGGAGCAGTCCTGGAGGAGGTGGGCGGTGGCCGAGGCGGTGGCGCCGAGGGCAAACGGAGCCCGGGTGGCTCTGGTGGCTCTGGTGGTGGGGTGATGACATCATTGACACGCTGGGATCTCGGGAACATTCTGGAACTGAGCTGGGCACAGGGATTGGATGGATAAACCACACCGTGACCATCCATGGAGGTGCTCAGAGAGCTGGATCAGGGTGATGACCTGATGGGACTCCTGGAATGTTCTGGAACTGAGATGGGGTCAGGGATTGGACAGGTGGACTAGACCGTGAGCAACCACGGAGATGCTCGGAGAGCTGGACGATGCAGTGATGAGCTGATGGAACCCCCCAGAACATTCTAGAACTGAGCTGGGCACAGGATTGGACGGATAAACCACGCCATGACCAGCCATAGAGGTGCTCAGAGGGCTGGACAAGGGTGATGAGCTGATGGGACCCCCAGAACGTTTTGGAACTGAGCCGGACACGGGGATTGGATGGATAAACCACACCGTGACCAGCCATGGAGGTGCTTGGAGGGCTGGACAAGGGTGATGAGCTAATGGGAATGTTCTGGAACTGGGATGGGGACGAGGATTGGACAGATGGACCAGGCCGTGACCAGCCATGGAGGTGCTCAGAGGGCTGGATCAGGGTGATGACCTGATGGGACTCCTGGAACGTTCTGGAACTGAGCCAGGCATGGGGATTGGATCAATAAACCACACCATGACCAGCTGTGGAGATGCTCAGAGGGCTGGACGATGCGGTGATGGTGTCATTGAGTTGATGGGACCCAGGAATGTTCTGGAACTGAGCCGGGAACGGGGGTTGGATGGATAAACCACACTGTGACCAGCCATGGAGGATCTCAGAGGGTTGGATCAGGGTGATGAGCTGATGGGACTCCTGGAACGTTCTGGAACTGAGCTGGGGATGGGGATTGGACAGATGGACCAGGCCGTGAGTGGCCACGGAGATGCTCAGAGAGCTGGACAAGGGTGATGAGCTGATGGGACCCCCCGGAACGTTCTGGAACTGAGCTGGGGACAGGGATTGGATGGGTGGACCAGGCCATGACTGGCCGTGGAGATGCTCGGAGGGCTGGACAAGGGTGATGAGCTGATGGGAACCCCGGAACATTCTAGAACTGAGCTGGGGATGAGGATTGGACCAATAAACCACACTGTGACCAGCCATGGAGATGCTCGGAGGACTGGACAAGGGTGATGAGTTGATGGGACCCCCAGAATGTTCTGGAACTGAGCAGGGCACGGGGGTTGGATCAATAAACCACACCGTGACCAGCCATGGAGGTTCTTGGAGGGCTGGACGATGCGGTGATGGTGTCATTGAGCTGATGGGACTCTGGAACGTTCTGGAACTGAGCCAGGCACGGGGGTTGGATCAATAAACCACACCGTGACCAGCCATGGAGATGCTCGGAGAGTTGGATCAAGATGATAACCTGATGGGACTCCCGGAACATTCTAGAACTGAGCCAGGCACGGGGATTGGACGGATAAACGACACCGTGACCAGCCATGGAGGTTCTTGGAGGGCTGGACGATGCGGTGATGGTGTCATTGAGCTGATGGGACTCTGGAACGTTCTGGAACTGAGCCAGGCACGGGGGTTGGATCAATAAACCACACCGTGACCAGCCATGGAGATGCTCGGAGAGTTGGATCAAGATGATAACCTGATGGGACTCCCGGAACATTCTAGAACTGAGCCAGGCACGGGGATTGGACGGATAAACGACACCGTGACCAGCCATGGAGGTGCTTGGAGGGCTGGACAAGGGTGATGAGCTGATGGGACTCCCAGAACGTTCTGGAACTGAGCTGGGGACGGGGGTTGGATCAATAAACCACACTGTGACCAGCCATGGAGGATCTCGGAGGGCTGGACGATGCGGTGATGGTGTCATTGAGCTGATGGGACCCAGAACGTTCTGGAACTGATCTGGGCACAGGAATTGGACGGATAAACCACGCCGTGACCAGCCATGGAGATACTTGGAGGGCTGGATGAGGGTGATGAGCTGATGGGACTCCCAGAACGTTCTGGAACTGAGCTGGGGACGGGGGTTGGATCAATAAACCACACTGTGACCAGCCATGGAGGATCTCGGAGGGCTGGACGATGCGGTGATGGTGTCATTGAGCTGATGGGACCCAGAACGTTCTGGAACTGATCTGGGCACAGGAATTGGACGGATAAACCACGCCGTGACCAGCCATGGAGATACTTGGAGGGCTGGATGAGGGTGATGAGCTGATGGGACTCCCGGAACGTTCTGGAACTGAGCTGGGCACGGGGATTGGACAGATGGACCAGGCCATGACCAGCCATGGAGATGCTCGGAGAGCTGGACAAGGGTGATGAGCTGATGGGACTCCCGGAACGTTCTGGAACTGAGCCAGGCACGGGGGTTGGTCAATAAACCACACCGTGACCGGCTGTGGAGATGCTTGGAGAGCTGGATCAGGGTGATAACCTGATGGGACTCCTGGAATGTTCTGGAACTGAGATGGGGTCAGGGATTGGACAGGTGGACTAGACCGTGAGCAACCACGGAGATGCTCGGAGAGCTGGACGATGCAGTGATGAGCTGATGGAACCCCCCAGAACATTCTAGAACTGAGCTGGGCACAGGATTGGACGGATAAACCACGCCGTGACCAGCCATGGAGGTGCTCAGAGGGCTGGATCAGGGTGATGACCTGATGGGACTCCTGGAACGTTCTGGAACTGAGATGGGGTCAGGGATTGGACAGATGGACCAGGCCGTGACCAGCCATGGAGATGCTTGCAGGGCTGGACAAGGGTGATGAGCTGATGGAACCCCCAGAACATTCTAGAACTGAGCCGGACACGGGGTTTGGATGGATAAACCACACCATGACCAGCCATGGAGGATCTCAGAGGGTTGGATGAGGGTGATGACCTGATGGGACCCCAGAATGTTCTGGAACTGAGCTTGGGACAGGGGTTGGATCAATAAACCACACCGTGACCAGCCATGGAGGATCTCAGAGGGTTGGATCAGGGTGATGAGCTGATGGGAACCCCGGAACGTTCTGGAACTGAGCCGGGCACGGCGTTGCAGCGATGGAGAGCTCGCTGGAAGGTCCCTGCCCAGACCGTCCCCGGTGGCTCCTGTCCCCCGGTGGGTGGTGACCAGCCCGGGCTGTCGGGCGGCCGTTTCGGTGCCGGTTTTGCCGTTTTTTGCCATTTTTGTCACTAAAAGCTGACGATGCCACCCGCGCCGTGTCCCCTGCTCGGCCACCGGGGAGGGCCACGGCTGCTGGTGGCCACGGGAGGGACACGGGGGGGACACCGGGGGGGCACTGGGGATAGTTGGGGAGCACTGGGGGGACATTGGGGGGACACTGGGGGGACACTGGGGACACTGGGGGGACACACTGGGGGCACTTGGGGGGACACCGGGGGGACACTGGGGGGACATTGGGGACACGGGGACACTGGGGATACTGGGGGGCACTGGGGATCCTGGGGGGCACTGGGAGGACACCAAGGGGACACTGGGGGGGCACTGGGGAGCACTGGGGACACTGGGGGGACACTGAGAGGACACTGAGGGGACACTGGGGATACTGGGGGGACACTGGGGGCACTTGGGGGGGACACTGGGGGGGCACTGGGGACACTGGGGGCACTCGGGGGCACTGGTGGGGACACACTGGGGACACTGGGGGGCACTGGGGACACACTGGGGATACTGGGGGGCACTGGGGACACACTGGGGACACTGGGGGCACTGGGGGGACACTGGGGACACTGTCCCAGGGCCACCACCCTCAGCCGTCGGTCCTCCCAGTAATGATCCCCAGTAAGGGCCAGTGCTCCCAGTGACCCCCAGTGACCCCAGTAATTCCCAGCGATCCCATTAATTCCCAGCGATCCCAGTGACCCCCAGTGACCCCAGTAATTCCCATTGATCCCAGTTATGCCCTGTGATACCATTATTCCCCAGTAATCCCCAGGGATCCCAGTAACCCCCATGATCCCAGTTATCCCCATTAATCCCCGGTAATTCCCAGTACTCCCAGTCCCGCCCCGGTTCTTCTCCCCATTGGTTTGTCCACCTGTCAATCACAGCCTCAGCCCCGCCTTCCCTCTGAGCGCCGATGCCGATTGGCCGGTCCGCCCAAAAAGTCCCCTCCTTCCCCGGGGTTATTCGGCCGCTGATTGGTTCAGCTCCGGCCGCTCTGCGCGCTGATTGGCCCGTTCGCGTTCACGCGCCGGGGGCGTCTTCCCGCCCTTTCTTTCCCGCCTGCTCCTCTCCCATTGCTCCCGCGCGTTGTCAATCTCCGCTAATCCCCGCCTTCCCGCCCTCCCATTGGCTCTCCGCGCTGTCAATCGGGCGCGGCGGGCGGTGATTGGCGGCGGGGCGGGGCGGGGGCGGGAGCAGGCGGCCGTGCCGGTCGTGATGGGGGACGCGGCCGCCATGTCGGAGCCGGAGGCGGCGGCGCCGGGCAGCGGCCCCGGGGCGAAGGGAGCGGCGCTGCCGGAGCCGCCGGGGCCGCTGGAGCTCTGCGGCGCCTGCCGGGAGCGCCTCAGCCCCCGGCGGGAGCCGCGGCTGCTGCCCTGCCTGCACTCCGTGTGCCGCGGCTGCCTGGGGGCCGCGCCGGGCGGCGAAGAGCAGGGTGAGGGCAGCGCCGGGGGCGCTGGGAGCTGCTGGGGGGGCTGGGAATGGTGGGGGTACTGGGAATGGTGGGGATACTGGGGATACTGGGGGTACTGGGAATGGTGGGGGGGGCTGGGAATGCTGGGGGGTACTGGGATGGCTGGGGGGTACTGGGAATGCTGGGGGTACTGGGAATGCTGGGGGGGGCTGGGAATGCTGAGGGTACTGGGAATGCTGGGGGTACTGGGAATGCTGGGGGGTACTGGGAGTTCTGGGGGGGGCTGGGAATGGTGGGGGGTGCTGGGAATGCTGGGGGGTACTGGGAATGGTGGGGATACTGGGAATGGTGGGGGGTACTGGGAATGCTGGGGGGTGCTGGGATGGCTGGGGGGTGCTGGGAATGCTGGGGGTACTGGGAATGCTGGGGGATACTGGGAATGCTGGGGGTACTGGGAATGCTGGGGGGTACTGGGAATGCTGGGGGGTACTGGGAATGCTGGGGGATACTGGGAATGCTGGGTTGTGCTGGGAATGCTGGGGATACTGGGAATGCTGGGGTGTACTGAGAATGCTGGGGGATACTGGGAATACTGGGGTGTACTGAGAATGCTGGGGGGTGCTGGGAGCACTGAGGATCACTGGGTTGTGCAGGACACTGCGGGTTACTGGGGGTTCTGGGGAGGCACTGGGGTTACTGGGAGCACTGGGAGTTGCTGGGGGTTACTGGGATCGCTGGGCTGTGCAGGACACTGAGGATGCCTGGGAGCACTGGGATCACTGGGGAGCACTGGAGGTTACTGGGAGCACTGGAGGTTACTGGGATCGCTGCTGGTCAGTGACGTATTTGGGAGTTACTGGGATCGCTGGGGGTTACTGGGAGCACTGGTGGTCAGTGATGTTTTTGGGGTTTAGTGGGAGCACTGGGGGTTACTGGGAGCACCGGTTGCAGGACATTGAGGGTTACTGGGATCACTGGGGCTTACTGGGAGCATTAAGGTTTACTGGGGTCACTGAGGGTCAGTGGGATCACTGGGGGTTACTGGGATCACTGAGGGTCACTGGGGGTTACTGGGATCACTGGGTGTTACTGGGAACACCTGGCTTGACTGGGAGCACTGGGGGTTACTGGGATCACTGGGAGTCACTGGGAGCATTGAGGGTTACTGGGATCACTGGGAGTCACTGGGATCACTGGGTTGTGCAGGTCACTGGGAGCACTGGGGGTTCTGGGACCACTGGTGGTTACTGGGAGCACTGGTGGTCAATGGTGTTATGGGGCTTACTGGGAATGCTGGGCGTTACTGGGAGCACTGGTGGTCAGTGATGTTTTTGGGGTTTAGTGGGAGCACTGGGGGTTACTGGGAGCACTGGTTGTGCAGGACACTGAGGGTCACTGGGATCCTTGGTAGTTCCTGGGATCACTGAGAGTTACTGGGAGCACTGGGATCACTGGGTTGTGTGGGACACTGGGGGTTACTGGGAACACTGGGAGTTACTGGGAGCACTGGGGAGGCACTGGGGCTTACTGGGATCCCTGGGAGTTCCTGGGATCACTGTGGTTGCTGGGTGCTGCAGGAGCTCCTGGAGCTCTGTGGGGAGGGGACAGCCCTGTGACCCTGCTGTGGCCTTGTCCCCTCCTTGGGGACACCGACCCCTCCTGGGGTGGCTTCGGTGGCTCGGGGACCTCCCTGAGGTGGCCCTGGGGCTCCGTTTTGGGGGTGCCCAGCCCCCAGCCCGCTCCTGAGCCGGCGTTTGGTGGCACAGGAGGTGACAGGAGGCCGTGGGGTGACTGTGTCCCCTCTGTGTCCCCTCTGTGTCCCCACAGCCTTCGAGTGCCCCGTGTGCCACCAGCCGTGTCCCCTGGGTGACATCATGGAGAACTTCTTCCTGCAGGACAGCGGGGTGGGCACGGCGCCGGCCGGCAGGCAGGTACCGCCTCCTCTTTAGCGTTAATTAGCGCTAACTAGCGCTGGCCAGGGCCGAGGCACGGCCCCCAGCGTGTCCCTTGTCCCCAGAGCTGCACCAGCTGCGAGGACAACGCGGCGGCCACCAGCTTCTGCCTGGAGTGCGCCGAGCCGCTGTGCGACACCTGCGTGGAGGCCCACCAGAGGGTCAGGTACACCCGGGAGCACAGCGTGCAGCCCCTGGGTGAGTCCTGTGTCACCTGTGTCACCTGTGTCACCTCTGTCACCTGTGTCACCTGTGTCACCTCCTGTCCGTGCCGGTTACCAGCTGTGACGCTGTCAGCGGCTCCATCCCAGTGCCGTTCCTGGTTCTGTTCCCAGTGTTGTCCTGGTGCTGTTCTCATGTTCCCTTGGTGCCATCCCAGCCCCATTCCCAGTGCCATCCCAGTGCCATCCCAGCCCCATTCCCTGTGCCATCCCAGCCCCATTCCCGGTGCCATCCCAGCCCCATTCCCGGTGCCATTCCTGGTGCCATCCCAGTCTCATTCCCCGTGCCATCACCCCGTCCCCATTCCCAGCGCTGTTTCCTGTGGCGCCCCATTCCCATTCTCCCGTTCCTGTTACCATTCCCAGTCTCCCATTCCCGTTGCCATTTTCCCATTCCCCCATTCCCATTCCATTTCTCCCACTCCTGTTCCCCCATTCCTGTTCCCCCATTCCAGTTCTCCCACTCCCATTCCCGTTCCCCCATTCCTGTTCTCATTTCGATTCCCATTCCCCCATTCCCATTCCCTCATTCCCCCATTTTCATTCCGATTCCCATTCCCCCATTCCCATTCCCCCATTCCGATTCCCTCATTCCCCCATTTTCATTCCGATTCCCATTCCCCCATTCTCGTTCCCTCATTCCCATTCCCCCATTCCTGTTCCCCCATTCCCATTCCCCCATTCCTGTTTCCCCATTCCCATTCTCCATTCCCCATTTTCATTCCCATTCCCATTCCCCCATTCCCATTCCCCCATTCCAATTCCCATTCGCCCATTCCCATTCCAATTCCCTTTCCCCCATTCCCGTTCCCCCATTCCCATTCCAATTCCCATTCCCCCATTCCCATTCCCACATTCCCGTCTCTCCGCAGGCTCTCCGCCCGTTCCCATTCCCGTTCCCGTTCCCATTCCCACATTCCCACATTCCCATTCCCACATTCCCGTCTCTCCGCAGGCTCTCCGCCCGTTCCCGTTCCGACATTCCCATTCCCACATTCCCATTCCCATTCCCACATTCCCATTCCCACATTCCCATTCCCATTCCCACATTCCCATTCCCACATTCCCACATTCCCATTCCCACATTCCCGTCTCTCCGCAGGCTCTCCGCCCGTTCCCGTTCCGACATTCCCATTCCCCCATTCCCGTCTGTCCGCAGGCTCTCCGCCCGTTCCCATTCCCCCATTCCCATTCCCACATTCCCATTCCCACATTCCCATTCCCCCATTCCCATCTCTCCGCAGGCTCTCCGGCCATTCCCATTCCCATTCCCCCATTCCCATTCCCACATTCCCATTCCCATTCCCATTCCCATTCCCCCATTCCCATTCCCATTCCCATTCCCCCATTCCCGTCTCTCCGCAGGCTCTCCAGCCATTCCCGTTCCCATTCCCACATTCCCGTTCCCATTCCCATTCCCATTCCCCCATTCCAATTCCCATTCCCATTCCCATTCCCATTCCCCCATTCCCGTCTCTCCGCAGGCTCTCCGCCCGTTCCCATTCCCACATTCCCATTCCCATTCCCATTCCCACATTCCCATTCCCATTCCCACATTCCCATTCCCATTCCCACATTCCCATTCCCCATTCCCGTCTCTCCGCAGGCTCTCCGCCCGTTCCCATTCCCACATTCCCATTCCCATTCCCATTCCCACATTCCCATTCCCATTCCCACATTCCCATTCCCATTCCCACATTCCCATTCCCCATTCCCGTCTCTCCGCAGGCTCTCCGGCCGTTCCCATTCCCGTTCCCGTTCCCATTCCCACATTCCCATTCCCGTTCCCATTCCCATTCCCCATTCCCGTCTCTCCGCAGGCTCTCCGGCCGTTCCCATTCCCATTCCCATTCCCGTGTTCCCGTCTCTCCGCAGGCTCTCCGGCCGTTCCCGTTCCCACATTCCAATTCCCCCGTTCCCGTCTCTCCGCAGGCTCTCCGGCCGTTCCCATTCCCATTCCTCCATTCCCGTCTCTCCGCAGGCTCTCCGGCCATTCCCATTCCCATTCCCCCATTCCCGTCTCTCCGCAGGCTCTCCGGCCGTTCCCGCCGTTGCGGCGGCTGCGGCGCTGCCGGGGCCGTGCCCGCTGCACCCGTTGCAGCCGCTGTCGCAGTTCTGCAGCGCCTGCGAGCGCCTGACCTGCGGCGAGTGCCACCGGGGCCCGCACCGCGCCCACCCGTGAGTGCCTCGTTAGCGCTCATTAGCTAATTAGCACCGCGCCCACCCGTGAGTGCCCTCGTTAGCGCTCATTAGCTAATTAGCACCGCGCCCACCCGTGAGTGTGCCTCGTTAGCGCTCATTAGCTAATTAGCACCACACCGCGCCCACCCGTGAGTGTGCCTCGTTAGCGCTCATTAGCTAATTAGCACCGCACCGCGCCCACCCGTGAGTGCCCTCGTTAGCGCTCATTAGCTAATTAGCACCGCACCGCGCCCACCCGTGAGTGTGCCTCGTTAGCGCTCATTAGCTAATTAGCACCGCGCCCACCTGTGAGTGTGCCTCGTTAGCGCTCATTAGCTAATTAGCACCGCGCCCACCCGTTAGTGTGCCTCGTTAGCGCTCATTAGCTAATTAGCACCGCGCCCACCCGTGAGTGTGCCTCGTTAGCGCTCATTAGCTAATTAGCACCGCGCCCACCCGTGAGTGTGCCTCGTTAGCGCTCATTAGCTAATTAGCACCGCGCCCACCCGTGAGTGTGCCTCGTTAGCGCTCATTAGCTAATTAGCACCGCGCCCACCCGTGAGTGCCCTCGTTAGCGCTCATTAGCTAATTAGCACCGCGCCCACCCGTGAGTGTGTGCCTCGTTAGCGCTCATTAGCTAATTAGCACCGCGCCCACCCGTGAGTGCCCTCGTTAGCGCTCATTAGCTAATTAGCACCGCACCGTGCCCACCCGTGAGTGCCTCGTTAGCGCTCATTAGCTAATTAGCACCGCGCCCACCCATGAGTGCCCTCGTTAGCGCTCATTAGCTAATTAGCACCGCGCCCACCCGTGAGTGCCCTCGTTAGCGCTCATTAGCTAATTAGCACCGCGCCCACCCGTGAGTCTGCGCCTTGTTAGCGCTCATTAGCTAATTAGCACCACGCCCACCCGTGAGTGTGCCTCGTTAGCGCTCATTAGCTAATTAGCACCGCGCCCACCCGTGAGTGTGCCTCGTTAGCGCTCATTAGCTAATTAGCACCGCGCCCACCCGTGAGTGCCCTCGTTAGCGCTCATTAGCTAATTAGCACCGCACCATGCCCACCCGTGAGTGTCTGCCTCGTTAGAGCTTGTTAGTTAATTAGCACCGCACCACCCATGCACCTCGTTAGTGCTCATTAGCTAATTAGCGCCCACCTATGAGTGCCCACGCCTTGTTAGCGTTCGTTAGCTAATTAGCGCCCACTTGTGAGTGCCACACTTGATTACCACTCTTCAGCTAATTAGCACCCACCCAGGATTGCTGCCCCTCGTTAGTGCTCGTTAGCTAATTAGCACCCGCCAGTGAGTGCCTGCACACCTCCTTAGTGCTAATTAACTGATTAGCACAGTGACCACTTGTGAGTGCCTCATTAGCGCTAATTAGCACCGTGACCACTTGTGAGTGCCTCATTAGCGCTAATTAGCAGCCTGACCACCTGTAGAGCCTCATTAGTGCTAATTAGCACTGTGACCACCAATGAGTGCCTCATTAGTGCTAATTAGCACCGTGACCACCTGTAGTGCCTCATTAGCGCTAATTAGCACCGTGACCACCTGTAGTGCCTCATTAGTGCTAATTAGCACCGTGACCACCTGTAGTGCCTCATTAGCGCTAATTAGCACCGTGACCACCTGTAGTGCCTCATTAGCGCTAATTAGCACCATGACCACCTGTAGTGCCTCATTAACACTAATTAGCGCAGCAATCAGCCGGGATATTGGGAACGGGTTTGGGGAGTGCAAGGGCACCTGCTCAGCCCAATTAAAGGTGGCTTTAATTAATTGGTGCAGCTGATTGATTACTGCAAAACACCTGGAGTTGGCCTGCTAGTTAATTACTCCTGTTAATTAAAATTACTGGTTTTATCGCTGATTTTATTAAAGCTCGTTAGCGGGGCAGGTGCTGCAGGGTTGGGAAAGGCGAGCATTAATTAGCAGAGGGGGTGTGGCTTGAACCAGAACGAGCTAATTAATGATTAATTAATGGCTGATGTAATTGGTTGTTTAAATTAATTTCTTTTCTAATTAATCTTAGTTGGGTTTTCTTTATGAGTTTGCTGGTTGTTTATTGGTTAAAATTCCCAGGCAATTAATGAGTGGTTTGATTGCTTAGCTGGGGACATATTTAATTAGCTTGATTGCTTTATTAATTAGCTCATTTATGTGGTCATTAATGGCACGAGAAACAGTTTTGATGGGTAAGAGCTAATTGGATTAATGTAATTAGTGTAATTAGCGATTAAATGACAGGATCTGTTACTTGGGGCATCTCGTTAGCTAAAAAGCCTTAACTCACTAATTGAGTTAATTAGATAACGGATGCTTAATGAAAATTAATTAGCTTATTAATGGGTAATGAGCTAAGAAACTTACTTCTCTTTTTTTCTCCCCCTTTTCTCTCACTTTTTTCTCCCTTTTTCTGCCCCATTTCCCCTTTTCCCTTTTCCCTTTTTCCTTTTCCCTTTTCCCTTTTCCCTTTTTCCTTTTCCCTTTTTCCTTTTCCCTTTTTCCTTTTCCCTTTTTCCTTTTCCCCTTTCCCTTTTTCCTTTTCCCTTTTCCCCTTTTTCCCCTTTCCCTTTTTCCTTTTCCCCCTTTTTCCCTTTTCCCTTTTTCCTCTTTTCCCCTTTTTCCTTTTTCTTTTTCCTTTCCCCCTTTTCCCCTTTTCCCTTTTCCCTTTTTCCTTTTCCCTTTTCCCTTTTCCCTTTTTCCTTTTCCCCTTTTTCCTTTTCCCTTTTCCCTTTTCCCTTTTTCCTTTTCCCCCTTTTTCCCTTCCCCTTTTTTCCTTTTTTTCCCTTTTTCCTTTTCCCTTTTTCCTTTTCCCTTTTTCCTCTTTTCCCCTTTTCCTCTTTTCCCCTTTTTCCTTTTTCTTTTTCCTTTTCCCCTTTTTCTTTTTCCTTTTCCTCTTTTCCCCTTTTTAATTTCCCCTTTTTCCTTTTCCTCTTTTCCCTTTTTCCCTTTTCCCCTTTTCCTTTTCCCCCTTTTTCCTTTTTCTCTTTTCCCTTTTCTAATTTTCTCTTTTCCTCCCATTTTCTCCTCCCTTTCTGTCCCTTCCCCTCCTCCCTCCCCTCTTTTCCCACCTCTTTCCCCTCTCCCCTTTTTTTCCTTTTCCCTTCCCTTTTCCCCCTTTTTCTCCTCCATTTTCTCCCCATTTCTCCCCGTTTTTCCCCATTTTTCACTTCTCCCCATGTTCATCCCCATTTTCCCTGTTCCTTCCCACGCTTTTCCCCATTTCTCCTGATTCCCCCCATTTTTCCCCATTTTCCCCATTTTTCCCCATTTTCCCCATTTCCCCCCATTTCTCCCCGTTTCCTTTTTGTTCCTATTTCCCCCTCATTTTCCCCATGTTTCTCCCCATTTCTCCCCATTTTTCTCCCAATTTCTCCCCATTTTCCCTTTGTTTTTCCCCATTTCCCACCCATTTTTCCCTGTTCCTTCCCATTTCCCCACGTTTTCCCCCATTTTCCCCATGTTTTCCCCATGTTTTCCCCCATTTCCCTCCATTTCTCCCCCATTTCCCCCATTTTCCCCATATTTCTCCTCATTTCTCCCCATTTATTCCTATTCCTCCCCATTTTCCTCATGTTTTTCCCAATTTTTCCCCATTTTCCCTCCATTTCCCCCCTTTTACCCCACATTTTCCCCTTTCCCCCACTTCTCCCCATTTCCCCCGTGTTTTTCCCCATTTCCCCCGTTTCCCCCCATTTTCCTCCCTTTACACCCCATTTCCCCCCACTTCTCCCCATTTTTTCCCCTTTTCCCCACCATTTTCCCCTCTTCGCCCCATTTCCCCCCATTTTTCCATGTCCCTCCCCATTTTCCCATGTTTTTCCCCATTTTCCCCCACTTAATCCCATTTCCCCATGTTTTTCCCCATTTTTCCCCATTTTCCCCCATTTCCCCCATTCCGCCCCATTTTCCCCATGTTTTCACCCATGTTTACCCCATTTTCCCCATGTTTTTCCCCATTTCTCCCCATTTTTCCCCCTTTCCCCCCACTTCTCCCCATTTTCCCCACGTCTCGCCCCATGTTTTCCCTCATGTTTTTCCCCATTTTCTCAATGTCCCCCCATTTCCCCCATATTTTTCCCCATGTTTTTCCCCATTTCCCCCGTGATTTTCCCCATTTCCCTCCATTTCCCCCACGTTTTTCCCCATTTCTCCCATTTCCTCCATGTTTTCCCCCACGTTTTTCCCCATTTCTCCCATTTCCTCCATGTTTTCCCCATGTTTCCCCATGTTTGTCCCCATTTTTCCCCATTTCTCCCATTTCCTCCATGTTTTCCCCCACGTTTTTCCCCATTTCTTCCATTTCCCCCATGTTTTCCCCATGTTTTCCCCCATTTTTCCCCATTTCTCCCATTTCCCCCCATGTTTTCCCCACGTTTTTCCCCATTTCTTCCATTTCTCTCCATTTCCCCCATGTTTCCCCCATGTTTGTCCCCATTTTTCCCCATTTCTCCCATTTCTCCCCATTTCCCCCATTTTTCCCCATTTCTCTCCATTTCCCCCACGTTTCCCCCACATTTCCCCATGTTTCCCCCACGTTTCCCCCATGTTTTTCCCCATTTCCCCCATGTTTCTCCCCACTTTTTTCCCCATTTCCCCCACGTTTCCCCCACTTTTCCCCCATGTTTCCCCCACGTTTCCCCCACGTTTCCCCACGTTTCCCCCACGTTTCCCCCACGTTTCCCCCACGTTTCCCCCACGTTTCCCCATGTTTCCCCCACGTTTCCCCCACGTTTTTCCCCATTTCCGCCCCGTTCCCCCACATTTCCCCCACATTTCCCCCACGTTTCCCCCCGTTTCCCCCACGTTCCCCCACGTTTCCCCCACATTTCCCCCACGTTCCCCCACGTTCTCCCCATTCCCCCACATTTCCCCCACATTTCCCCCACGTTCCCCCACGTTTCCCCCCATTTCCCCCACGTTTCCCCCACGTTTCCCCACGTTTTCCCCATGTTTTCCCCATGTTTTCCCCATGTTTCCCCCATGATTTCCCCATGATTTCCCCACGTTTCCCCCACGTTTCCCCCGTTTCCCCACGTTTCCCCCACATTTCCCCCGTTCCCCCACGTTCCCCCACGTTTCCCCACGTTCCCCCACGTTCCCCCACGTTTCCCCCACGTTCCCCCCCGTTCCCCCACGTTTCCCCACGTTCCCCCACGTTCCCCCACATTTCCCCCCTGTTCCCCCACGTTTCCCCCCCGTTCCCCCACGTTTCCCCCACGTTTCCCCCACGTTCCCCCCCGTTCCCCCACATTTCCCCACGTTTCCCCCCATTTCCCCCACGTTTCCCCATTCCCGCACGTCTCCCGTTTCCCCGTGCCCGTGCCCAGCTCGCAGCCTCTGGACGAGGCCGTCCGGCAGCAGCGCTCGGTGCTGGCGGCGCTGCTGCAGCGCCTGGCCGACAAACACGCGGCGGTGCAGCGCTGCGCCAAGGAGCTGCGCGCATTGTGCGTGTCCCTCCGTGTCCCCTCGTGTCCCCCTGTGTCCCCTCGTGTCCCCTCGTGTCCCCTCGTGTCCTTCCACGTCCCCCCGCGTCCCCTCGTGTCCTTCCACGTCCCCCCGTGTCCCCCCACGTCCCCTCGTGTCCCTCTGCGTCCCCTCGTGTCCCTCCGCATCCCCTTGTGTCCCCTCGTGTCCCCTCGTGTCCTTCTGCGTCCCCCCGTGTCCCCTCGTGTCCCCCTGTGTCCCCTCGTGTCCCTCCACGTCCCTTTGCGTCCCCCCATGTCCCCCCGTGTCCCCCCGTGTCCCTTTGCGTCCCCTCGTGTCCCCTCGCGTCCCCTCGTGTCCCCTCGTGTCCCCCGGCGTCCCCTCCATGTCCCATCTCCCCTCCGTGTCCCTGCCCCATCCCTGTGTCCCCTCGTGTCCCCTCCACACCCCATGTCCCCCCGTGTCCCCCGTGCCCCCTGTGTCCCCGGCGTCCCCTCCACGCCCTGTGTCCCCCGGTGTCCCCCAGTGCCCCCCGTGTCCCCGGTGTCCCCTCCATGCCCCGTGTCCCCCGGTGTCCCCCAGTGCCCCCCGTGTCCCCGGTGTCCCCTCCAGGGCCGTGTCTCCCGGTGTCCCCCCGTGTCCCCGGCGTCCCCTCCACGCCCTGCGTCCCCCCGTGTCCTCTGTGTCCCCCCGTGTCCCCCAGTGCCCCCCGTGTCTCCGGCGTCCCCTCCATGCCCTGTGTCCCCCGGTGTCCCCTCCACGTCCTGTGTCCCCCGGTGCCCCCCATGTCCCCGGCGTCCCCTCCACGTCCTGTGTCCCCCGGTGCCCCCCACGTCTCCGGCGTCCCCTCCACGCCCCGTGTCCCCCTGTGTCCCCCGGTGTCCCCGTGCCCCCCGCGTCCCTGGCGTCTCCTCCATGCCCCGTGTCCCCCGGTGCCCCCGGTGCCCCCCGCGTCCCCGGCGTCCCCTCCAGGCCCGTGTCCCCGCAGCATGCGCCGGCAGTCGGAGGCGCAGCAGCGGCTGCAGGTGGAGGTGAAGCTGGCCGTGCTGCAGGTCATGCGGGAGCTCAACAAGCGCGGCAAGGCGCTGGTGGGCGACGTCCAGGTCAGCGCGGCGCCGCGTCCCCTCCCCGGCGCCGCCGGTGACTGTGTCCCCGCCGTGTCCCCTCCCCGGTGACGCCGTCCCCGCCGTGTCCCCGCAGCGCGCGGCCGAGGGCCGGCAGGAGCGGCTGCAGCGGCAGCAGCGCGCGCTCGGCCGGGCGCAGCGGCAGCAGGAGCACGTGCTGCGCTTCGGCGCCCGCGCCCTCGACGGCCCCCACGGCGCCGCCCTGCTGCTCTCCCGGCGCCTGGTGAGCACCTGCACCCCGTTTTACCCCGTTTTACCCCGTTTCTCCCCAATTTTCCCCGTTTTACCCCATTTCTCCCCGTTTCTCCCCAATTTTCCCCGTTTTACCCCGTTTCTCCCCAATTTTCCCCGTTTCCCCTCATTTCTCCCCATTATTCCCCGTTTCCCCCCGTTTCTCCCTATTTTTCCACATCTCCCCCCATTTTTCCCCATTTCCCCCCATTTTTTCCCCATTTCCCCCCATTTTTCCCCATTTCTCCCCATTTCTCCCCTTTTTCCCCCATTTTTTCCCCATTTCCCCCCATTTTTCCCCATTTCTCCCCATTTCTCCCCTTTTTCCCCCGTTTTTCCCCATTTCTCCCCATTTTTCCCCATTTCTCCCCATTTTCCCCCGTTTCTCCCCATTTCCCCTCATTTTTCCCCATTTCCCCCCATTTTTTCCCCATTTCCCCCCATTTTTTCCCCATTTCCTCCCATTTTTCCCCATTTCTCCCCATTTCCCCCCATTTCCCCCCATTTCTCCCCATTTCCCCCCATTTTTTCCCCATTTCCCCCCATTTCTCCCCATTTCCCCCATTTTTCCCCATTTCTCCCCATTTCCCCCCATTTTTCCCCATTTCCCCCAATTTTCCCCCATTCCCCCCATTTCCCCCATTCTTTCCCATTTCCCCCCATTTCTCCCCATTTTTTCCCATTTCCCCCCATTTTTCCCCATTTCCCCCATTTCCCCCCATTTCCCCCCATTTTCCCCCATTTCCCTCCATTTCTCCTCATTTCTCCCCTTTTCTCCCCATTTTTCCCCATTTTTCCCCATTTTTCCCCACTGGGCAGCCAGATCCCCCCCAGGACCCCCAGAGCAGCACCTTGGGCCGGGACCCCCAGGGGTGGCACCTGGGGACACCTGGGGACACTGGGGACACTGGGGACACCGGGGGACACCTGGGGTCACTGGGGACACTGGGGACACCTGGGGACACTGGGGACACTTGAGTGCCCCTGTCACCGTGCGCCCTTGGGGTGAAGCCACCCCTGGGCTGTGCCTGGTCACACCTGATGTCCCCAGTGTCCCCAGTGTCCCCAATGTCCTCAGAGTCCCCAAATGTCCCCCGTGTCCCCGATGTCCTCAATGTCCCCAGTGTCCCCAGTGTCCCAGGTGTCCCCTGTGTCCCCTGTCCCCAGATCCACTTGCAGCTCCTCTGCGCTCTGGGGGTCCCTGATGTCCCCAATGTTCCCAGTGTCCCTGGTGTCCCCAGTGTCCCCTGTGTCCCTGGTGTCCCCAGTGTCCCCAGTGTCCCCTGTGTCCCCTGTCCCCAGATCCACTCGCAGCTGCTCCAGGCTCTCGGGGTCCCTGATGTCCCCAGTGTCCCCTGTGTCCCCTGTGTCCCCTGTGTCCCCTGTCCCCAGATCCACTCGCAGCTGCTCCGTGCTCTGGGGGTCCCTGATGTCCCCAATGTCCCCAATGTCCCCAGTGTCCCCAGTGTCCCCTGTGTCCCCTGTCCCCACATCCACTCGCAGCTGTTCTAGGCTCTCGGGGTCCCTGATGTCCCCAGTGTCCCCAATGTCCCCAATGTCCCCAGTGTCCCCTGTGTCCCCTGTGTCCCCTGTGTCCCCTGTCCCCAGATCCACTCGCAGCTGCTCCGTGCTCTGGGGGTCCCCGATGTCCCCAGTGTCCCCAGTGTCCTCAATGTCCCCTGTGTCCCCTGTCCCCAGATCCACTCGCAGCTGCTCCGTGCTCTGGGGGTCCCCGATGTCCCCAGTGTCCCTGATGTCCCCAGTGTCCCCTGTGTCCCCTGTCCCCAGATCCACTCGCAGCTGCTCCGTGCTCTGGGGGTCCCCGATGTCCCCAATGTCCCCAGTGTCCCCTGTGTCCCCTGTCCCCAGTGTCCTCAATGTCCCCTGTGTCCCCTGTCCCCAGATCCACTCGCAGCTGCTCCGCGCTCTGGGGGTGCCGCTGGAGCCGCTGGAGCCGCAGGGGGAGATGAGATTCCAGTGGGACCCGCAGGGCTGGACCAGGAGCGCCCAGAGCTTCGGTGAGGGGACACGCCTGGGGACACCGGGGACACCTGGGGACAGCCGGGGGACACTGGGGGACGCCCAGGGGGACAGAGACACCAGGGACAGCAGGGACAAGGGCACGGAGGGGTGAGGGTGGCGGTGACAAAAGGGACAGGGGGTCCCAGGTGGGAGGGGACAAAGGACAGGGGGGTCACAGGATGGAGGTGACAAAGGACAAGAGGTGCCAGGTGGGAGGTGACAGAGGGGACCAGGGCGGGGTGACGGGGGGTGACAGGGGATAGGATGTCCTAGGGAGGGGGTGACAGGGGACAGGGGGAGACAGGGGTCCCTGTTTGGGGGGTGACAAGGGACAGGATGTCCCAGGGAGGGGGTGACAGGGGGTGACAAGGGACAGGGGGTCCCAGGTGTGAGGTGACAAAGGACAAGAAGTGCCAGGTGGGAGGTGACAGAGGGGACCAGGGCAGGGGTGACAGGGGGTGACAGGGGACAGGATGTCCCAGGGAGGGGGTGACAGGGGACAGGATGTCCCAGGGAGGGGGTGACAGGGGACAGGGCGTCCCTGTTTGGGGGGTGACAAGGGACAGGGGGTGACAGGGGATAGGGTGTCCCAGGGAGGGGGTGACAAGGGACAGGGGGTGACAGGGGACAGGATGTCCCAGGGAGGGTGTGACAGGGGACAGGGGTCCCTGTTTGGGGGGTGACAAGGGACAGGATCTCCTAGGAAGGGGGTGACAGGGGACAGGGGGTGACAGGGGACAGGATGTCCCAGGGAGGGGGTGACAAGGGACAGGGGTCCCTGTTTGGGTGGTGACAAGTGACAAGGGGGGTCGGGGGGACCCCGCTGTCCCCCTGACCCCCTCCCCTCCCTCCCCCCCCACAGGTGCCATCATTTCGGAGCCGCCCCTCCCCCCCTCGCTGAGCCCTCCCCCCGCCCGCCACCCCTCCCCCACCTCGCAGGTACTGGGGGGACATTGTGGGGGTGCCACCCCCCCGGAACCCCCCCGTGATGTCCCCACGCCGCTGTCCCGCAGGGCCACCCCCAGGCCGTGGTGGGCAGCGGGGGACAGGGTCCCCCCCAACTGTCACCTCCTCCCCCGCTGTCACCTCTCCCCCAGCTGTCACCTCCCCGCCTGGAGCCAGTGGCCACCGAGAGCCCCGAGCTGGGTGAGGGGACAGGGAGGGGACACGGGGACAGGGGACATGGCGGAGGGTCACGGGGAGGGGGACGGGTGGGACATGGAAGGGGACACAAGGACACGGGGAGGGGGACACGGGATGGGGACATGGGAGGGGACACGGGGAGGGACACGAGGGCGAGGATGGGGGGGTGACACGGGAGGGGACCCGCGGGAAGTCCCTGACGTGGCGTTTGTCACCAGCCCCCAGCCCTGAAAACGGCGTCACCGGAGGGAGGACGTGAGTGTGGGGGGGGTCCCTGTCCCCTGTCACCCCCTGCCACCCCTGGGACCCCCTGTCCCTTGTCACCCTGTGTCCTGCTCCACTATGTCCCTTGTCACCTCTGGCCTGGTCCCTCCTGTCCCTTGTCACCCCTTCTGTTCCCTCCTGTTCCTTGTCACCCCCTCTGCTCCCCTGTCCCTTGTCCCAGGGGTGACATTTTAGGGTGTCCCTGTCCCCCTCTGCAGGAGGAACCCCGGCAGTTCCCCCCGGGAGGAGAAGTTCGTTAAGACACTGCTCATTAAGCGGTAATTAGAGTGTGGAGGAGGGGAGGATGGGCCCTGGGACCCCTCTGTCCCTTGTCACCTGTCACCCTGGCCAGGGCCACCTGTCTGTGTCCCCTGTCCCCAGCCCTTGTCACTGTCCCTGTCCCAGAGTTCCCAGGACCCCCAGCCCCCCAATCTCCTGGGATCCCCCCAGTGGTTTTGGGGACCCCGGGGTGACCCCGCTGTCCCTCAGTGGTTTTGGGGACCCTGGGGTGACCCCGCTGTCCCCCCGGTGGTTTTGGGGACCCCGGGGTGACCCCGCTGTCCCCAGGAGGTTTGGTGACCCCGGGGTGACCCCGCTGTCCCCCAGGAGGTTTGGGGTCCCCAGGGTGACCCCGCTGTCTCCAAGATTCCCCAGGAAGTTTGGGGACCCTGGGGTGACCCCGCTGTCCCCCCGGTGGTTTTGGGGACCCCGGGGTGACCCCGCTGTCCCTCAGTGGTTTTGGGGACCCCGGGGTGACCCCGCTGTCCCCCGGTGGTTTTGGGGACCCCGGGGTGACCCCGCTGTCCCCCAGGAGGGGCCCCCCCGGGGCCCAGGACAGCCCCCGGCTCCCCAAGGAGCCGCGGGTGAGCCTGGAGCGCCTGGAGCTGGACCTGGAGCTGGACCCGGCGCAGCCGCCCGTGTTCCGCATCTTCCCGGGGCCCTCGGAGCAGGAGTTCAGCCTCATCGTCATCGAGCAGGGGACAGCGGGGACAGAGGGGACAGAGGGCACCGAGGGCACCGAGGGGACAGCGGCGACAGCGGCGACAGAAGGGACAGAAGGGACAGCGGGCACGGTGCAGCCACATGGAGCCCTCCTTGTCAAGGTGAGCGTCCCCTGTGTCCCCTCCAGTGTCCCCTGCCCCCTCCCCACCCAGGTGAGTGTCCTCTGTGTCCCCTCCCCACCCAGGTGAGTGTCCCCCGTGTCCCCTGTGCCCCCTCCCCACCCATGTGAGTGTCCCCTGTGTCCCCTGTCCCCTCCTCACCCCAGGTGAGTGTCCTCTGTGTCCCCTCCCCACCCAGGTGAGTGTCCCCCGTGTCCCCTGTCCCCTCCTCACCCCAGGTGAGTGTCCTCTGTCCCCCTCCCCTTCCTGTTTGTCCCCTCCCCACCCCCTCCAGTGTCCCCTGTCCTCTCCTGTGCCTCCTGTCCCTGACCACGTCCTCTGGCCCTGGCCCTGACCCTGTCCCCGTCCCCATCCTTGTCCCTGACCCTGACCCTGTCCCTGTCCCTGTCCCCATCCTTGTCCCTGACCCCTGTCCCTGACCCTGTCCCCTGTCCCTGTCCCCGTCCCCTGTCCCTGTCCCCATTCTTGTCCCTGTCCCCTGTCCCTGTCCCTGTCCCCTGCTCCTGTCCCTGTCCCCATCCCCTGTCCCCTGTCCCTGTCCATGTCCATGTCCCCGTCCCCTGTCCCTGTCCCTGTCCCTGTCCCCGTCCCCTGTCCCCTGTCCCCATCCCTGTCCCTGTCCCCATCCCTGTCCCTGTCCCCTGTCCCCTGTCCCCTGTCCCTGTCCCCATCCCTGTCCCCTGTCCCTGTCCCTGACCCTGTCCCCTGTCCCTGTCCCTGTCCCTGTCCCCTGACCCTGTCCATGTCCCTCTGTCCCTGTCCCTGACCCTGTCCCCTGTCCCCATCCCTGTCCCTGTCCCCATCCCTGTCCCTGTCCCCTGTCCCCTGACCCTGTCCATGTCCCTCTGTCCCTGTCCCTGTCCCTGTCCCCTGTCCCCATCCCTGTCCCCATCCCTGTCCCTGTCCCTGTCCCTGTCCCCTGTCCCCTGTCCATGTCCCTGTCCCCTGTCCCCTGTCCATGTCCCTCTGTCCCTGTCCCTGACCGTGTCCCCCCGCGCAGGAGGAGCAGCAGGAGTCGCCCATCGGGGACACGGGGGACACTGGGGACATCAAACCCGTGGGGCTGCTGCCGCCTCCCCCGGGGCAGCCGGGCCCTGCCCCGGGCTCCTCCCCCGGCCTGGGGCTCCCAGGGGTCCCGGGGGTCCCAGGGGTCCCGGGGGTCCCAGGGGTCCCGGGCGTCCCGGGGGTCTCGTGCTGCCGCGTGTGCGGCCAGGCCGGGGCCGTGGTGATGTGCGACCGCTGCCAGCGCTGCTTCCACCTGCACTGCCACCTGCCCGCGCTGCAGGACGTGCCCAGGTACGGGATCCGCTGGGATCCGCCGGGATCCGCTGCCCCTCAGCACCTGGGATCCAGTGCCCCGTGTCACCTCCCTGGGATCCAGTGCCCCGTGTCACCTCCCTGGGATCCAGTGCCCTGTGTGACCTCCCAATGTCCCTGGGATCCAGTGCCCCGTGTCACCTCCCTGGGATACAGTGCCCCGTGTCACTCCCTGATGTCCCTGGGATCCACTGCCCTGTGTCACCTCCCTGGGATCCACTGCCCTGTGTCACCTCCCTGGGATCCAGTGCCCCGTGTCACCCCCGATGTCCTTGGGATCCACTGCCCTGTGTGACCTCCCAATGTCCCTGGGATCCAGTGTCCCGTGTCACCCCCCCAGGATCCACTGCCTCGTGTCACCCCCGATCTCCCTGGGATCCACTGCCCTGTGTGACCTCCCAACGTCCCTGGGATCCACTGCCCCATGTCACCTCGCTGGGATCCACTGCCCCGTGTCACCTCCGATCTCCCTGGAATCTACTGCCCTGTGTGACCTCCCAACGTCCCTGGGATCCAGTGTCCCGTGTCACCCCCCCAGGATCCACTGCCTCGTGTCACCCCTGATGTCCCTGGGAATCCAGTGCCCCGTGTCACCTCTGATCTCCCTGGGATCCACTGCCCCATGTCACTCCCCGATGTCCCTGGGATCCACTGCCCTGTGTCCACCCCTTGGGGGTCTCCGGGGACCAATCCCAGGGGATCCCATTCCTGATCCCTCGATCCCAGCCCCGCGGGGATCCCTAAGCGCCGATCCCACATGGTCCCATTGCCGATCGCTCAATCCCAGCTGAGGGGATCCCCGGGCATTGATCCCGTGTTATCCCATTGCTGATCCCAGCCCTGTGGAGATCCATGGGTGTCGATCCCATGTGATCCCGTTGCCAATGCCAGCCCCACGGGGATCCCTGTGTGCCGATCCCGTGTGATCCTGTTCCTGATCCCTCAATCCCAGTGCCGTGGGGATTCCCGGTCACTGATCCCGTGTGAGCCCATTCTTGATCCTGGCCCCATGGGGATCCCTGGGTGCCAATCCAGCGTGACCCCGTTGCTGATCCCAGCCCCGCGGGTATCCCTGGGCGCCGATCCCTCGATCCCAGCCCCACAGGGAACCCCGTGTGCCGATCCCTGGATCCCAGCCCTGTGGAGATCCATGGGTGTCGATCCCGCGTGATCCCGTTGCCAATCCCAGCCCCATGGGGATCCCCGGGCGCCGATCCCATGTGATCCCAGCCCCGCGGGGATCCCCGTTGCCGATCCCTCGATCCCAGCCCCGTGGGGATCCCCGTTGCCGATCCCTGGATCCCAGCCCTGTGGAGATCCATGGGTGTTGATCCCGTGTGATCCCGTTGCCAATCCCAGCCCCGCGGGGATCCCCGGGCGCCGATCCCTCGATCCCAGCCCCGCGGGGATCCCCGGGCGCCGATCCCGCGTGATCCCGTTGCCGATCCCGCAGCCCCGAGTGGACGTGTTTGCTGTGCCAGGAGCTGCCCCCGCCCCTGCCGGAGCCGCAGCCGGAGCCGGGCCCCCCCCTCAAGCTGAGCCCCCAGGACCAGCAGGTGAGGCCGGGCTGATCCCGCCGGGTCGATCCCGTGGGATCCCTTCCCTCGGGATCTCAGCGCCGATGCCGACCCCGCAGCGCTGCGAGTTCGTCCTGCTGGAGCTGCTGTGCCACGAGCCCTGCCGGCCCCTGCAGCGCCTCTGCAGCTCCCCGGTGAGCGGCCGGGATCTGGGATCTGGGATCCGGGATCAGGGGTGGGATCAGCTCCCCGGTGAGCGGCCGGGATCTGGGATCTGGGATCGGGGGTGGGATCAGCTCCCTGGTGAGCAGATGGGATCCGGGATCTGGGATCGGGGGTGGGATCAGCTCCCCGGTGAATGGCTGGGATCTGGGATCTGGGATCTGGGGTGGGATCAGCTCCCCGGTGAGCAGATGGGATCTGGGATCCGGGATCGGGGGTGGGATCAGCTCCCTGGTGAGCGGCCGGGATCTGGGATCGGGGGTGGGATCAGCTCCCTGGTGAGCGGCCGGGATCCGGGATCGGGGGTGGGATCAGCTCCCCAGTGAGCGGCCGGGATCTGGGATCTGGGATCAGGGGTGGGATCAGCTCCCCGGTGAGCGGCCGGGATCTGGGATCTGGGATTGGGGGTGGGATCAGGTCCCTGGTGAGCAGATGGGATCCGGGATCTGGGATCGGGGGTGGGATCAGCTCCCCGGTGAGCAGATGGGATCTGGGATCCGGGATCGGGGGTGGGATCAGCTCCCTGGTGAGCAGATGGGATCTGGGATCTGGGATCGGGGGTGGGATCAGCTCCCCGGTGAGTGGCTGGGATCCGGGATCAGGGGTGGGATCAGCTCCCTGGTGAGCAGATGGGATCTGGGATCAGGGGTGGGATCAGCTCCCCGGTGAGCGGCCGGGATCTGGGATCTGGGATCCGGGATCGGGGGTGGGATCAGCTCCCTGGTGAGCAGATGGGATCTGGGATCGGGGGTGGGATCAGCTCCCCGGTGAGCGGCCGGGATCCGGGATCCGGGATCAGGGGTGGGATCAGCTCCCTGGTGAGCAGATGGGATCTGGGATCTGGGATCGGGGGTGGGATCAGCTCCCCGGTGAGTGGCTGGGATCCGGGATCAGGGGTGGGATCAGCTCCCCGGTGAGCAGATGGGATCTGGGATCCGGGGTGGGATCAGCTCCCCGGTGAGCGGCCGGGATCCGGGATCCGGGATCAGGGGTGGGATCAGGTCCCTGGTGAGCGGCCGGGATCCGGGATCAGGGGTGGGATCAGCTCCCTGGTGAGCAGATGGGATCTGGGATCTGGGATCGGGGGTGGGATCAGCTCCCTGGTGAGCGGCTGGGATCTGGGATCTGGGATCGGGGGTGGGATCAGCTCCCTGGTGAGCAGGTGGAATCTGATCAGGGATCAGGATCTGGGATGGGATCGTGGTTGGAATCTGGGATCCGGGGTGGGATTGGGATCTGGGTTGGGATTGGGGCAGGCTCTGGATCAGGGGTGGGATCTGGGGGGGATCAGGTGGGATCAGGGATGGATCAGGGCAGGGATCAGGAGGTGGGATCAGGGGTGGGATCAGGATCAGGAGATGGGCTCTGGGGTGGGATCAAGATCAGGGGGTGGGATCAGAGAACAGGTCAGGATCAGGGGGTGGGATCAGAGAATGGATCAGGATCGGGGGGTGGGATCAGGATCAGGAGATGGGCTCGGGGGTGGGATCAATATCGGGGTGGGATCACAGAACGGATCAGGATCTGGGGTGGGATCAGGGCTGGGATCAGAGGATGGATCAGGATCAGGGGTGGGATCAGAGAACGGATCAGGATCAGGGGTGGGATCAGGATCTGGGGTGGGATCAGGGCTGGGATCAGAGGATGGATCAGGATCAGAGAACGGATCAGGATCAGGGGTGGGATCAGAGGACGGATCACGATCAGGGGTGGGATCAGAGGACAGATCAGGATCGGGGTGGGATCAGGATCAGGAGGTGGGATCAGAGGATGGATCAGGATCAGAGAATGGATCAGGATCAGGGGGTGGGATCAGAGGACAGATCAGGATCAGGGTGGGATCAGGATCAGGGCTGGGATCAGAGGATGGATCAGGATCAGGGGTGGGATCAGAGGACGGATCAGGATCAGGGGTGGGATCAGAGGACGGATCAGGATCAGGGGTGGGATCAGGATCAGGGGTGGGATCAGAGGACGGATCAGGATCAGGGGTGGGATCAGGATCAGGGGTGGGATCAGAGGACGGATCAGGATCAGGGTGGGATCAGGATCAGGGGTGGGATCAGAGGACGGATCAGGATCAGGGGTGGGATCAGAGGACGGATCAGGATCGGGGTGGGATCAGGATCAGGGGTGGGATCAGAGGACGGATCAGGATCAGGGGTGGGATCAGAGGATGGATCAGGATCAGGGTGGGATCAGGATCAGGGGGTGGGATCAGGATCAGGGGGTGGGATCAGAGGATGGATCAGGATCAGGGGGTGGGATCAGAGGACGGATCAGGATCGGGGTGGGATCAGGATCAGGGGGTGGGATCAGAGGACGGATCAGGATCAGGGGTGGGATCAGAGGACGGATCAGGATCAGGGGTGGGATCAGGATCAGGGGTGGGATCAGAGGACGGATCAGGATCAGGGGTGGGATCAGGGGGTGGGATCAGGATCAGGGGTGCGCTCAGGGCTGGGATCCGCCCGGCTGCGCCCGCTGACCGCGCCGCCGGTCCCGCAGGACGGCCGCGACGCCATGGACCTGACGCTGATGCGGGCGCGGCTGCAGGAGAAGCTGAGCCCGCACTACCGCAGCCCCGAGGAGTTTGCCCGCGACGGCTGGCGCCTGCTGCGCCAGTTCCACCGCCTCACCGAGGTCGGGCAGCCCCCGGGGGCTCTTCCGGGGCTCCTCGGGGGTCCAGCCCCGCTGGAATTCTCTCCTTCCCCCACCCCAGGACAAGGCGGATGTCCAGTCCATCCTGGGGCTGCAGCGCTTCCTCGAGAGCCGCCTCAGCGCCGTCTTCGGGGACCAGAAGTTCTCCCGGCTCCTGGTGGATCCCGAGGAAGCCCTGGAGGTGCCTCCAGGCTCCTGATGGCCCCTCCCGGGGGGTGAAAGCCCTCCCAGCACCCCCGTTTGCCCCCCCAGGGGTTCGGGTTCCCCCCAGAGCCCCCCGGGATGTGGGGGTGTCCCTGTCCCCCCTTTTCCTGGGGTCACGTGGGAAAATAAACTCCTGCCTCGGTCTCCTGGGTCCTGCCTCGTTTCAGGGCTGGATTTCACCTGGATTTCTGGGATTTCACCTGGATTTCTGGGATTTGCCCCAGTTCCAGGGCTTGGATTTCCTGGATTTGACCCCATTTCAGGGCTTGGATTTCCTGGATTCTCCCCAATTTTAGGCTTCGGATTTCCTTGATTCTTCCCCATTTCTGTGCTTGGATTTCTTGGGTTCTCTCCAACTTTTAGAGTTTGGATTTTCTGGATTCTCCCTCATTTCTGTGTGAGAATTTCTTGGGTTCTCTCCAGTTTTAGAGTTTGGATTTCCTGGATTTGCCCCAATTTCAGTGCTTGGATTTTCTGGATTCTCCCCAATTTTGGGCTTTGGATTTCCTTGATTCTTCCCCATTTCTGGGCTTGGATTTACTGGGTTCTCTGCAGTTTTAGGGTTTGGATTTCCTGAATTCTCCCTCATTTCTGTGCTTGGATTTCCTGGACTTTCCCCAATTTTAGAGCTTGGATTTCCTGGATTTCACCCAGTTTTAGGGCTCAGATTTCCTGGACTCTTCCCCCCATTTCTGGGCTTGAATTTCCTGGATTTTCCCCATTTTTAGGGCTTGGATTACCTAGATTCTCCCCCATGCCAAGGCTTGGATTTCTGGGATTTTCCCCATTTTTAGGGCTTGGATTTCCTGGATTTGACCCCATTTCAGGGCTTGGATTTCCTGGATTCTCCCTAATTTTAGGCTTTGGATTTCCTTGATTCTTCCCCATTTCTGTGCTTGGATTTACTGGGTTCTCTCCAGTTTTAGAGTTTGGATTTCCTGGATTTCACCCAGTTTTAGGGCTCAGATTTCCTGGACTCTTCCCCCATTTCAGGACTTGGATTTCCTGGATTTTCCCCATTTTTAGGGCTTGGATTTCCTGGATTCTCCCCAATTTTAGGCTTTGGATTTCCTTGATTCTTCCCCATTTCTGTGCTTGGATTTCTTGGGTTCTCTCCACTTTTAGAGTTTGGATTTTCTGGATTCTCCCTCATTTCTGTGCTAGAATTTCTTGGGTTCTCTCCAGTTTTAGAGTTTGGATTTTCTGGATTTCACCCAGTTTTAGGGCTCAGATTTCCTGGACTCTTCCCCCATTTCTGGGCTTGGATTTCCTGGATTTTCCCCATTTTTAGGGCTTGGGTTTCCTGGATTCTCCCCCATTTCACGGCTTGGATTTCCTGGATTCTCCCCAATTTTAGGCTTCGGATTTCCTTGATTCTTCCCCATTTCTGTGCTTGGATTTCTTGGGTTCTCTCCACTTTTAGAGTTTGGATTTTCTGGATTCTCCCTCATTTCTGTGCGAGAATTTCTTGGGTTCTCTCCAGTTTTAGAGTTTGGATTTCCTGGATTTGCCCCAATTTCAGTGCTTGGATTTCCTGGATTCTCCCCAATTTTGGGCTTCGGATTTCCTTGATTCTTCCCCATTTCTGGGCTTGGATTTACTGGGTTCTCTGCAGTTTTAGGGTTTGGATTTCCTGAATTCTCCCTCATTTCTGTGCTTGGATTTCCTGGACTTTCCCCAATTTTAGAGCTTGGATTTCCTGGATTTCACCCAGTTTTAGGGCTCAGATTTCCTGGACTCTTCCCCCATTTCTGGGCTTGGATTTCCTGGATTTTCCCCATTTTTAGGGCTTGGGTTTCCTGGATTCTCCCCCATTTCAGGGCTTGGATTTCTTGGATTCTCCCCAATTTTAGGCTTCGGATTTCCTTGATTCTTCCCCATTTCTGTGCTTGGATTTCTTGGGTTCTCTCCAGTTTTAGAGTTTGGATTTTCTGGATTCTCCCTCATTTCTGTGCTTGAATTTCTTGGATTCTCTCCAGTTTTAGAGTTTGGATTTCCTGGACTTTCCCCATTTTTAGGGCTTGGATTACCTGGATTCTCCCCCATTCCAAGGCTTGGATTTCTGGGATTTTCCCCAATTTTAGGCTTTGGATTTCCTTGATTCTTCCCCATTTCTGTGCTTGGATTTCCTGGACTTTCCCCATTTTTAGGGCTTGGATTACCTAGATTGTCCCCCATTCCAAGGCTTGGATTTCTGGGATTTTCCCCAGTTTTAGGACTCGGATTTCCTGGATTTGCCCCAATTTCAGTGCTTGGATTTTCTGGATTCTCCCCAATTTTAGGCCTTGGATTTCCTTGATTCTTCCCCATTTCTGTGTTTGGATTTCCTGGATTCTCCGCAATTTTAGGGCTTGGATTTCTGGGATTTTCCCCCATTTTAGGGCTTGGATTACCTGGATTCTCCCCCATTCCAAGGCTTGGATTTCTGGGATTTTCACCAGTTTTAGGGCTTGGATTTCCCAGATTTCCCCCAATTTTAGGCCTTGGATTTCCTGGATTCTCCCCCATTTCTGAGCTTGAATTTCCTGGATTCTCTCCAATTTTAGGCCTTGGGTTTCCTGGATTCTCCCCAATTTCAGTGCTTGGATTTTCTGGATCTCCCCAGTTTCAGGGCTTGGATTTCCTGGATTCACCCCAATTTTAGGCCTTGGATTTCCCCCAATTTTAGGCCTTGGATTTCCTTGATTCTCCCCCATTTCTGTGCTTGGATTTCTTGGTTTCTCCCCCATTTCTGGCCTTGAATTTCCTGGATTCTCCCCAAATTCAGGGCTGGAATTTCCTGGATTTTCCCCATTTCTGTGCTCGGGTTTCCTGGGTTCTGCCCCATTCCTCCCCTGTGCCGCCATTTTCCCTTCTGCTGCGCCCCCCCTTCCATCCCCGCCCCCCGAGCTGAGCGGGAAAGGGACTGGGAGGAGAAACTGGTCCCAGTTCAGCCCCGGGCCAACAAAGATGGCGGCGCCCACGAGGAACATGGCGGCGCCCACCGGGAGAAAGGGCTCAAGCCCCGCCCCCTGCACGTGATTGGCTGCCGGGAGCCGGGGCGAGCCGAAGTGTTCCGGAAATAGCCGAGCGCCCGAATCGCCGCTTTGCGCCCCGCCCCTTTCCCCGGAAAGAGCCGAAGCGTTCCGGAAACAACCGAAGCGGGGTCGGAGCGCCGGAACGAGTCGAATTCCTGCCGGGAAAAGCCGAAGCGCCCTCAGGCCCGCCCGATTCGTTCCAGGACGTCCCGAACCGCCCCTTCCGGAGACCCCCCCGAGCCCCTCCCCGCCCCGGAGATCTCCGGAGGTTCCGGAAGCGGTTCCCCCGAGGCGGTTCCGCCGCCCCCCCCCCGCAACGGTTCCGAAGCGGTTCCGGAGGTTTGCCGAGAGGTTCCGAAGCCCCGCCGAGCGGTTCCGGAGAGCCGCGGGGCGGCCGCCGGGACATTGCCCAGCGGTTCCGGAGGGTCCCGAACCTCCTCGCCCATCTCCGGAGATCTCCGGCCGTCCCCAGAGCCACGAAACGCTTCCAAGCGCCTCCGAAGCGGTTCCGGAAAGAGCCGAAGTTGCTCCGTCGGAGCCGTCCCGGAAGTGGCCGAGGCGGCGCGGCGCGGTTCCGGAAAGAGCCGAAGTTGCTCCGCCGGAGCCGTCCCGGAAGTGGCCGAGGCGGTGGCGGCGCGGTTCCGGAAAGAGCCGAGCGGCTCCGGAAGTTGCCGAGCCGGCCGGCCCTCAGCGCTCGCCGCCGACCCCGGCCCGGCCCCCGCTCGCTCGGCCCCGGCGGGGCCCGGACCCGCCCGGCCCGGCCCGGCCCGGCCCGGCTCGGCAGGATGATCAAGCTGTTCTCGCTGAAGCAGCAGAAGAAGGAGGAGGAATCGGCGGGCGGCACCAAGAGCTCCAGCAAAAAGGCCTCGGCCGCGCAGCTCCGCATCCAGAAAGGTGCGCGGGGGGGGAACGGAACGGGAACGGGAACGGGAACTGGGACCAGTGAGGGATGGGAACTGGGACCAGTGAGGGATAGGAACTGGGACCAGTGAGGGATGGGAACTGGCACCAGTGAGGGACAGAAACTGGGACCAGTGAGGGATGGAAACTGGGACCAGTGAGGGACAGAAACTGGGACCAATAAGGGACAGAAACTGGTCCCAGTAAGGGCCTCAAACTGAGGCCAGTGAGGGACGGGAACTGGTCCCAGTAAGGGCCTGAAACTGGGGCCAGTGAGGGACGGGAACTGGGACCAGTAAAGAACGGAAACTGGGACCAGTGAGGGTCAGAAACTGGGGCCAGTGCGGGCTGCAAGCTGGTCCCAGTAAGGGATGGGAACTGGAACCAGTAAGGGCCTCAAACTGGGGCCAGTAAAGGTTGGAAACTGGGACCAGTGAGGGATGGGAACTGGGACCAGTAAGGGTCGGAAACTGGGACCAGTAAGGGCCTCAAACTGGGACCAGTAAGGGCCTCAAAGTGGGGCCAGTAAGGGCCTGGAACTGGGGCCAGTAAGGGACAGAAACTGGGACCAGTGAGGGATGGGAACTGGGACCAGTATGAGCCATATGCTTGGCCCAGTAATGGCCACCAACTGGTCCCAGTAAGGGCCTCAAACTGGGGCCAGTGAGGGACGGGAACTGGGACCAGTAAAGAACGGAAACTGGGACCAGTGAGGGATGGAAACTGGGACCAGTGAGGGTCAGAAACTGGGGCCAGTTAGGGCTGCAAGCTGGTCCCAGTAAGGGATGGAAACTGGAACCAGTAAGGGACAGAAACTGGGACCAGTAAGGGCCTCAAACTGGGACCAGTGAGGGACGGGAACTGGGACCAGTAAGAGCCACATGCTTGGCCCAGTAATGGCCACCAACTGGGCCCAGTAAGGGCCTCAAACTGGGACCAGTAAGGGACAGAAACTGGGACCAGTAAGGGACAGAAACTGGGACCAGTGAGGGATGGGAACTGGGACCAGTAAGGGACAGAAACTGGGACCAGTAAGGGCCTGGAACTGGTCCCAGTCAGGGCCCCAAACTGGTCCCAGCAGGGCCGGCAGTTCAGGGCCGTTAACGGTTCTGGGGGGGCCGGTACCGGTTCCGGGTACTGGTCCCAGTAAGGGGCAGGGACTGGTCCCAGTAAGGGGCAGGGACTGGTCCCATTAAGGGGCACAGACTGGTCCCAGTAAGGGTCACAGACTGGTCCCAGTAAGGGGCAGAGACTGGTCCCAGTAAGGGTCACAGACTGGTCCCAGTATGGGGCAGAGACTGGTCCCAGTAAGGGGCAGGGACCGGTCCCAGTAAGGGGCAGGGACTGGTCCCAGTAAGGGTCACAGACTGGTCCCAGTAAGGGGCAGGGTCTGGTCCCAGTAAGGGGCAGGGACTGGTCCCAGTAAGGGGCAGGGTCTGGTCCCAGTAAGGGGCAGGGTCTGGTCCCAGTAAGGGGCACAGACTGGTTCCAGTAAGGGTCACATACTGGTCCCAGTAAGGGGTGCAGACTGGTCCCAGTAAGGGTCACATACTGGTCCCAGTAAGGGGCAGGGACTGGTCCCAGTAAGGGGCAGAGACTGGTCCCAGTAAGGGTCACGGACTGGTCCCAGTAAGGGGCAGAGACTGGTCCCAGTAAGGGTCACGGACTGGTCCCAGTAAGGGGCAGGGACTGGTCCCAGTAAGGGTCACGGACTGGTCCCAGTAAGGGTCACAGACTGGTCCCATTAAGGGGCAGGGACTGGTCCCAGTAAGGGGCAGGGACTGGTCCCAGTAAGGGTCACATACTGGTCCCATTAAGGGGCACAGACTGGTCCCAGTAAGGGGCAGGGACTGGTCCCAGTAAGGGGCAGAGACCAGTCCCAGTAAGGGTCACAGACTGTTCCCAGTAAAGGGCAGAGACCGGTCCCAGTAAGGGTCACATACTGGTCCCAGTAAGGGTCACAGACTGGTCCCAGTAAGGGTCACAGACTGGTCCCAGTAAGGGGCAGAGACTGGTCCCAGTAAGGGTCACATACTGGTCCCAGTAAGGGTCACAGACTGGTCCCAGTAAGGGTCACAGACTGGTCCCAGTAAGGGGCAGGGACCGGTCCCAGTAAGGGGCAGGGACTGGTCCCAGTAAGGGTCACAGACTGGTCCCAGTAAGGGTCACAGACTGGTCCCAGTAGTGCCTTGCTGGGGACTGGCAGTGGGACCAGTTGCGGCCACATACTGGGACCAGTAAGGCCTTGGTGAGTGTCCCAGTTTGGTCCCAGAATGATCCCAGTATGACCCAATATGGTCCCAGTATGGCCCAATATGGTCCCAGCATGGCCCAGTTTAGTCCCAGTATGGCCCAGTATGATCCCAGTATGGCCCAGTTTGGTGCCAGTATGGCCCAGTCTGGTCCCAGTATGGCCCAGTCTGGTCCCAGTATGGCCCAGTTTGGTCCCAGTATGGCCCAGTCTGGTCCCAGTATGGCCCAGTATGATCCCAGTATGGCCCAGTTTGGTGCCAGTATGGCCCAGTCTGGTCCCAGCATGGCCCAGTTTGGTCCCAGTATGGCCCAGTTTGGTCCCAGTTGGGCTTTCCTGGGCAGGGATGGGCCAGGCAGGGGTGGGGGTCACGGGATTGTCATGGCCCTGTCACATGTGTGTCACCTGTGTCCCCAAATGTCCCCTCAGTGTCCCCAATGTCCCCTCAGTGTCCCCGCTGTGCCTCAGTTTCCCCCGGTGTCCCCGCCGTGCCTCAGTGTCCCCACCGTGCCTCAGTTTCCCTCAGTGTCCCTGCTGTGCCTCAGTTTCCCTTGGTGTCCCCGCCGTGCCTCAGTTTCCCCCGTGTCCCCGCCGTGCCTCAGTTTCCCCCGTGTCCCGCAGACATCAACGAGCTGAACCTGCCCAAGACGTGCGAGATCGACTTCTCGGACCAGGACGATCTCCTGCACTTCCGCCTGCTCATCTGCCCCGACGAGGTGGGACACGGGACACGGACAGGGACAGGGACACGGGACAGGGACACGGACACGGGACAGGGACAGGGACACGGGACAGGGACACGGGACAGGGACACGGACACGGGACAGGGACACGGGACAGGGACACAGACACGGGACAGGGACAGGGACACGGGACAGGGACAGGGACAGGGACACGGGACAGGGACACGGGACAGGGACAGGGACAGGGACATGGGACATGGACACGGGACATGGACACGGGACAGGGACAGGGACAGGGACAGGGACACGGGACAGGGACACGGGACAGGGGCATGGACACGGGACAGGGACACGGGACACGGGACAGGGACAGGGACAGGGACATGGGGCTGGGACACAGGACCAGGACATGGGACTGGGACACGGGACCGGGACAGGGGACACGGGACAGGGACACGGACATGGGACACGGACACAGACACGGGACGGGGACACGGGACAGGGACACGGGACACGGGACAGGGACACGGGACTGGGACATGTGACACGGACACGGGACAGGGACATGGGACACAGGACCGGCACCAGGACTGGGACATGGGACACGGGACAGTGGGGACACGGTACGCGGGACAGGGACAGGGACACGGACACGGACACGGGACAGGGACACGGGACAGTGGGGACAGCGGTGTGGCACGTGGGACAGCGGGGACATGGGGACACCTGTGTGTGTCACCCATGTGTCACCCGTGTGTCACCCGCGTCACTTGTGTGTCACCTGGGGCACACCTGTGTCACCTGGCGGGTACCTGGGTGTCACCGGTGTCACCTGGGTGTCCCCACTGTCCCCCCGTGTCCCCGTGTCCCCCCGTGTCCCCGCTGACGTTTTTCTGTCCCCAGGGTTTCTACAAGGGCGGCAAATTCGTCTTCAGCTTTAAGGTCAGTGCAGGGCCACCAAACCCCCCTGTGGCCACCAAACCCCCCCAGTGGCCACCAAACCCCCCTGTGGCCACCAAACCCCCCTGTGGCCACCAAACCCCTCTGTGGCCACCAAACCCCCCTGGGGCCACCAAACCCCCCTGGGGCCACCAAACCCCTCTGTGGCCACCAAACCCCCCTGTGGCCACCAAACCCCCCCTGTGGCCACCAAACCCCTCTGTGGCCACCAAACCCCCCTGGGGCCACCAAACCCCCCTGGGGCCACCAAACCCCCCTGTGGCCACCAAACCCCCCTGTGGCCACCAAACCCCCTCTGTGGCCACCAAACCCATCTCGGTGGCCACCAAATCCCCCCTATGGCCACCAAACCCATCTTGGTGGCCACCAAACCCCTCTGTGGCCACCAAACCCCCCTGTGGCCACCAAACCCCTCTGTGGCCACCACCCCCCCTGTGGCCACCAAATCCCCCCTATGGCCACCAAACCCAGCCCAGTGGCCACCAAATCCTGCCTGGAGGCCACCAACCCCCCCCTGTGGCCACCAAACCCCCCCGGTGACCACCAAACCCTGCCCAGTGGTCACCAAACCCAGCCTGGTGGCCACAGCGGTGACTCGGTGGCCACGAGGGTGACTCGGTGGCCACAGCGGTGACTTGGTGGCCACGGGGGTGACTCGGTGGCCACGGGGGTGACTTGGTGGCCACGGCGGTGACTCGGTGGCCACGGGGGTGACTTGGTGGCCACGGCGGTGACTCGGTGGCCACGGGGGTGACTTGGTGGCCACGGGGGTGACTCGGTGGCCACAGCGGTGACTCGGTGGCCACGGGGGTGACTCGGTGGCCACGGGGGTGACTTGGTGGCCACGGGGGTGACTCGGTGGCCACCAGGGTGACTCGGTGGCCCCGCAGGTGGGCCAGGGCTACCCGCACGACCCGCCGAAGGTGAAGTGCGAGACCATGGTGTACCACCCCAACATCGACCTGGAGGGCAACGTCTGCCTCAACATCCTCAGGTGGGCTACCGAAAACACGGGGGGGCTACCAAACACCCATGGGGGCTACCAAACACCCATGGGGGCTACCAACACCTGGGGGGGCTACCAAACACCCACAGGGGGCTACCAACACCTGGGGGGGCTACCAACACCCATGGGGCCTACCAACACCTGGGGGGGCTACCAACACCTGGGGGGGCTACCAACACCTGGGGGGGCTACCAAACACCCACAGGGGGCTACTGAACACCCACGGGGGGCTACCAACACCTGGGGGGGCAACGCCTGCCTCAACATCCTCAGGTGGGCTACCGAAAACACGGGGGGGCTACTGAATACACAGGGGGCCAGCGGCCACCAGCTGGGGGCTGTAGTGGCCACACTGACCATTGATCACTGATCACTGACCATTGATCACTGACCATTGATCATTGATCACTGACCATTGATCACTGATCATTGATCACTGACTATTGATCACTGACCATTGATCATTGATCACTGACCATTGACCACTGACCATGGATCACTGACCACTGACAATGGATCACTGACTATTGATCACTGACCATTGATCACTGACCACTGACCATTGATCACTGACCATTGATCACTGACCATTGATCACTGACCATTGATCATTGATCACTGACCATTGACCACTGACCATGGATCACTGACCACTGACCACTGACAATGGATCACTGACTATTGATCACTGACCATTGACCACTGACCCTGGATCACTGGCCACTGACCACTGACCATTGACCACTGACCACTGATCACTGACCACTGACCATTGATCATTGATCACTGACCATTGATCACTGACCATTGACCACTGACCATTGATCACTGACCACTGACCATTGATTACTGACCACTGACCATTGATTACTGACCACTGACCATTGATCACTGATCACTGACCATGGATCACTGACCATTGATCACTGACCACTGACCACTGACCATTGACCACTGATCATTGATCACTGACCATGGATCACTGACCATTGACCACTGACCATTGACCACTGACCACTGACCATTGATTACTGATCATTGACCATTGATCACTGACCACTGACCATTGATCACTGATCATTGACCATTGACCACTGATCACTGACCGTTGACCACTGACCACTGACCATTGACCACTGAGCATTGATCATTGACCATTGATCACTGACCACTGACCATTGATTACTGATCATTGACCATTGATCACTGATCACTGACCCTTGATCACTGACCACTGACCATTGATCACTGATCATTGACCATTGATCACTGATCACTGACTATTGATCACTGACCATTGATCACTGACCATTGATCACTGGCCACTGACCACTGACCATTGACCACTGACCACTGATCACTGACCACTGACCATTGACCATTGGTCACTGACCATTGGTCACTGTCCATGGATCACTGACCATTGACCACTGACCATTGACCACTGACCATTGACCATTGACCATGGATCACTGACCATTGATCACTGACCATTGACCACTGACCACTGACCACTGACCATGGATCACTAACCATGGATCACTGACCACTGACCACTGACCTTTGGCCACTTCCCACCCACTGACCACTGACCATGGCTGTGGCTGTGGCCATGGTGACCGCTGGCCGTGGCCGTGGCCGTGGCTGCAGGGGCCTCAATGGCTGCAGTGGCCACAGTGACCACTGGCCGTTGCCATGGTGACCGCTGGCCATGGCCGGGGCCGCAGTGGCTGCTGGCCGTGGCTGCAGTGGCTGCGGTGGCTGCGGTGGCTGCTGACCGCAGGCCGTGGCTGTGGCTATGGCCATGGTGGCCACAGTGGCCGCAGTGACCGCTGACCACTGGCTGTGGCTGTGGCCATGGTGGCCGTGGCTGCAGTGGCTGCTGACCGCTGGCCGTGGCTGTGGCTACAGTGGCCGTGGTGGCAGCGGTGACCGCTGGCTGTGGCCATGGCCATGGTGACCACTGGCCGTGGCTGTGGCCATGGTGGCTGTGGCCGCAGTGGCCGTGGTGGCCGCGGTGGCTGCTGACCGCAGGCTGTGGCTGTGGCCGTGGCCATGGTGGCCGTGGCTGCAGTGGCCGTGGTGGCCGCGGTGGCCGCTGACCGCTGGTGCCCGCAGGGAGGACTGGAAGCCGGTGCTGACCATCAACTCCATCATCTACGGCCTGCAGTACCTGTTCCTGGTGAGGGACATGGGGACACACCTGGGGACACCTGGGACACCTGGGGGGGCATGGGGACACACCTGGGGACACACCTGGGACACCTGGGGGACATGGGGACACACCTGGGGGACATGTGGACACACCTGGGGGGACACAGGGACACACCTGGGGACACACCTGGGACACCTGGGGGACACGGGGACACACCTGGGGACATGTGGACACACCTGGGGACACACCTGGGGACATGGGGACACACCTGGGGACACCCGGGGGGACATGGGGACACACCTGGGGGGACACGGGGACACACCTGGGGGGGTTGGGGACACACCTGGAGGGTTTGGGGACACCTGGGGGGTGTTTGGGGACTCCGTGGGGACACACCTGGTGGCCTTGGGGACACGGGGACACACCTGGGGACACACCTGGGGACATGGGGACACACCTGGGGACACCTGGGGGGACATGGGGACACACCTGGGGACATGGGGACACACCTGGGGGGACATGGGGACACACCTGGGGGGGTTGGGGACACCTGGAGGGTTTGGGGACACCTGGGGGGGTGTTTGGGGACTCCGTGGGGACACACCTGGTGGCCTTAAGGACACGGGGACACACCTGGGGACACACCTGGGACACCTGGGGGGACATGGGGACACACCTGGGGGGACACGGGGACACACCTGGGACACCTGGGGGGACATGGGGACACACCTGGGGGGACATGGGGACACACCTGGAGGGGTTGGGGACACCTGGGGGTGTTTGGGGACTCCGTGGGGACACACCTGGTGGCCTTGGGGACACGGGGACACACCTGGGGACACCTGGGGGGTCTCCAGGGTTGCCCAGGGGGGTTTTGGGATCCCCCTGACCCCAAACGTTCCCCCAAAGGAGCCGGACCCCAAACAGGGGTGCCGGGATTGGGAATTCTGGGATTTGGGGATTCGGGGGAATTCTGGGATTTGGGGGAATTCTGGGGTTTGGGGTTTTGGGGGAATTTTGGGGTTTTGGGGCTTTAGAAGAATTTTGGGATTTGGGGTTTTGGGGGAGTTCTGGGATTTGGGGAAATTCTGGGATTTGGGGTTTTGGGAGAATTTTGGGATTTGGGGTTTTGGGGGAATTTTGGGATTTGGGGGAATTCTGGGATTTGGGGTTTTGGGGGAATTTTGGGTTTTGGGGTTTTGGGAGAATTTTGGGGTTTTGGGGCTTTAGAAGAATTCTGGGATTTGGGGTTTTGGGGAATTCTGGGATTTGGGGTTTTGGGGGAATTCCAGGATTTGGGGTTTTGGGGGAATTCTGGGATTTGGGGTTCTGGGGGAATTCTGGGATTTGGGCAATCTGAAGGGTTTTTATGGGATTTTAGGGGAATTTTGGGGTCCCTCAAATTCCAAATTTTCGCCCAAAAGGAGCCAAACCCCAAAAAGGGCTTGTGGGATTTGGGGGATTTTGGGGGAATTCGGGGATTTGGGGAATGTGAAGGGGTTCGGGGTGGTTTTTGGGGGATTTTAGGGGGTTTTTGGGATTTGGGGGCTGTGGAAGGTTTTTGGGGGGTTTTGGGGGGATTTGGGGGCTGTGAAGGGATTTTGTGGGATTTTAGGAGGATTTTTTGGGATTTTGGGGCTGTGAAGGAATTCTGAGGGGGTTTTAGGGGGATTTAGGTGATTTTGGGGGAATTTTGGGATTTTGGGGCTGTGAAGGGATTCTGCGGGATTTAAGGAGATTTTTTGGGGCCAGGAAGAGATTCTGTAGGATTTACGGAGATTTTGGGGATGTGAGGGGATTTTGTGGGATTTTTAGGGAGTTTTTGAGGGATTTTAAGGGGATTTTGGGGCTGTGAAGGGATTCTGTGGGATTTTGGGGGGATTTTGGGTCTGTGAAGGGATTCTGGGGGTGTTTTGTGGGATTTTTGGGAGATTTTGGGGCCATGAAGGGATTTTGGGGCTGTGTGGGGATCCTGGGGGATTTTATGGGGATTTTGGGGCTCTGTGGGGATTCTGGGGGATTTTAGGATGGTTTTGTGGGATTTTAGGGGGATTTGGGGGGATTTACAGGGATTTTGGGGCTGTGAGGGGATTTTGGGGGATTCTGGGGGAATTTTGTGGGATTTTAGGGGGATTCTGGGGCTGTGAAAGGATTTTGGGGCTGTGAGGGGATTCTGTGGGATTTTGGGGGATTTACAGAGCTTTTGGGGCTGTGAGGGGATTTTGGGATGATTTTGTGGTATTTTAGGGGGATTTTGTGGGATTTTAGGGGAATTTTGGGGCTGTAAGGGGATTTTAGGATGATTTTGTGGGATTTCGGGGCCGTGAGGGGATCCTGTAGGACTGACAGCGCTCCCGGGGCTGTGAGGGGATTCTGGGGGATTTTGGGATGATTTTGTGGGATTTTAGGGGGATTTTGTGGGATTTACAGGGATTTTGGGGCTGTGAGGGGATTCTGGGGGTGTTTTGTGGGATTTTAGGAGGATTTGGGGGCTGTGAGGGGATTTTAGGATGATTTTGTGGGATTTTATGAGGATTTCAGGACCGTGAGGGGATCCTTTAGGACTGACAGCACTCCCGGGGCTGTGAGGGGATTTTGGGATGATTTTGTGGGAATTTCGGGGCCCTGAGGGGATCCTTTAGGACTCGCAGCGCTTTCAGGGCTGTGAGGGGATTTTAGGATGATTTTGTGGGATTTTAGGGGGATTTGGGGGCTGTGAGGGGATTTTGGGATGATTTTGTGGGATTTTGGGGCCGTGAGGGGATCCTGTAGGACTTACACTTTCAGGGCTGTGAGGGGATTTTAGGATGATTTTGTGGGATTTCAGGGGGATTTTGTGGGATTTTAGGGGGATTTTGGGGCTGTAAGGGGATTTTAGGATGATTTTGTGGTATATTAGGGGGATTTTGTGGGATTTTAGGAGGATTTGGGGGCTGTGAGGGGATTTTAGGATGATTTTGTGGGATTTTATGAGGATTTCGGGGCCGTGATGGGATCCTTTAGGACTCGCAGCGCTCCCGGGGCTGTGAGGGGATTTTGGGGGATTTTATGATGATTTTGTGGGATTTACAGGGATTTTGGGGCTGTGAGGGGATTCTGGGGGTGTTTTGTGGGATTTCAGGGGGATTTTGGGGCTGTGAGGGGATTTTAGGATGATTTTGTGGGATTTTGGGCCCGTGAGGGGATCCTGTAGGACTGACAGCGCTCCGGGGCTGTGAGGGGATTTTGGGGGATTTAAGGATGATTTTGTGGGATTTTGTGGGATTTACAGGGATTTTGGGGCTGTGAGGGGATTCTGGGGGGATTTTGTGGTATATTAGGGGGATTTTGTGGGATTTTATGAGGATTTCGGGGCCCTGAGGGGATCCTGTAGGACTGACAGCGCTCCCAGGGCTGTGAGGGGATTTTAGGATGATTTTGTGGGATTTTTGGGGGATTTTGTGGGATTTTAGGGGGATTTTGGGGCTGTGAGGGTATTTTAGGATGATTTTGTGGGATTTTGTGGGATTTTGGGGCCGTGAGGGGATCCTTTAGGACTTACGCTTTCAGGGCTGTGAGGGGATTTTGGGATGATTTTGTGGTATTTTAGGGGGATTTTGTGGGATTTTAGGGGGATTTTGGGGCTGTGAGGGGATTCTGGGGGGATTTTGTGGGATTTTGTGGGATTTTGGGGCCGTGAGGGGATCCTGTAGGACTGACAGCGCTCCCAGGGCTGTGAGGGGATTTGGGGGGATTTTATGATGATTTTGTGGGATTTTAGGGGGATTTTGGGGCTGTAAGGGGATTCTGGGGGTGTTTTGTGGGATTTTAGGGGGATTTTGGGGCTGTGAGGGGATTTTAGAATGTTTTTGTGGGATTTTATGAGGATTTTGGGGCCGTGAGGGGATCCTTTAGGACTCGCAGCGCTCTCGGGGCTGTGAGGGGATTTTAGGATGATTTTGTGGTATTTTAGGGGGATTTTGTGGGATTTTAGGGGGATTTTGTGGGATTTTAGGGGGATTTTGGGGCTGTGCGGGGATTTTAGGATGATTTTGTGGGATTTTGGGGCCGTGAGGGGATCCTTTAGGACTGACAGCGCTCCCGGGGCTGTGAGGGGATTTTGGGATGATTTTGTGGGATTTCGGGGCCCTGAGGGGATCCTGTAGGACTGACAGCGCTCTTGGGGCTGTGAGGGGATTTGGGGGGATTTTATGATGATTTTGTGGGATTTTAGGGGGATTTGGGGGGATTTTAGAGGGATTTTGGGGCTGTGAGGGGATTTTAGGATGATTTTGTGGGATTTTTGGGGGATTTTGTGGGATTTACAGGGATTTTGGGGCCGTGAGGGGATCCTTTAGGACTCGCAGCGCTTTCAGGGCTGTGAGGGGATTTTAGGATGATTTTGTGGGATTTTAGGAGGATTTGGGGGCTGTGAGGGGATTTTAGGATGATTTTGTGGGATTTTATGAGGACTTCGGGGCTGTGAGGGGATCCCTTAGGACTCACAGCACTCTCGGGGCTGTGAGGGGATTTGGGGGGATTTTGGGATGATTTTGCGGGAATTTCGGGGCCCTGAGGGGATCCTTAGGACTGCCCCCGACCCCCGTGTCCCCCCAGGAGCCGAACCCCGAGGACCCGCTGAACAAGGAGGCGGCCGAGGTGCTGCAGAGCAACCGGCGCCTGTTCGAGCAGAACGTGCAGCGCTCGCTGCGCGGCGGCTACGTCGGCGCCACCTACTTCGAGCGCTGCCTCAAGTGACCCCCACCCCGAGCCCAAAATCCCCAAAAACCGCCCCAAAAACGCCGCCCCGACCCCGCCGAGAAACGGAATAAAAACCGCAGGAACAAAAAAAAAAAAAAAACCAACTAGGGGAAAAAAAAAAAACAACACAACTGGGAAAGTCTTGGAAAATGAGCGAAAAAACCTGAAAAAGCTGCAGAGAAGCAGTGGAAAAAAGAGTTGAAAAAGCCCGAAAAAAAAGCCCAGAATAGCTTTGGAAAAAGAGCTTAAAAGCCCCAGAAAAAACTCCCAGAAATTCCTCGAAAAAAGAGCTAAAAAATCCCGAAAAAACTCCCAGAAATTCCCCACAGAAACAGCTTAAAAACCCTGAAAAAACTCCCAGAAAAGCCTCAAAAAAAGAGCTAAAACCCCCCGAAAAATACTCCCAGAAAAGCCTCAAAAAAAGAGCTACAAACCCCTGAAAAAACTCCCAGAAATTCCCCGGAAAAACAGCTGAAAAACTCTGAAAAAACTCGCACAAAAGCCTCAAAAAAAGAGCTAAAAACCCCTGAAAAAAACTTCCAAAAAAGGCTCAGAAAAAGAGCTTAAAATCCCCCCCAAAACTCCCAGAAATTACCCGAAAAAACAGCTAAAAAACTCCAGAAAAGCCTCAGAAAAAAAGCTACAAAACCCCCCAAAAACTCCCAGAAATTCCTTGAAAAAAGAGCTTAAAAACTCCTGAAAAAACTCCCAGAAATGCCTTGAAAAAAGAGCTAAAAATCCCCCCAAAACTCCCAAAAATTCCTCGAAAAAAGAGCTACAAAACCTTGAGAAAACTCCTAAAAAAGCCTCAGAAAAAGAGCTTAAAATCCCCCCCAAAACTCCCAGAAATTCCCCGAAAAAACAGCTAAAAAACCCTGAAAAAACTCCCAGAAAAGCCTCAGAAAAAGAGCTTAAACCCCCCCCCAAAAAAACTCCCAGAAATTCCCCGAAAAAAGCTACAAAACCCCGAAAAAATTCCCAGAAATGCTTTGAAAAATGCCATGGAAAACCCCGAAAAAACTCCCAGAAATTCCTCGAAAAAACAGCTAAAACCCCCCGAAAAAACTCCCAGAAAAATCCTAAAAACCCCCAAAATATAACCCAATAAAAGAGCTAAAAATCCCCAAAGGGCTCCCCCAAAAACCCCAGAAAAACCTCCCAGAAATTCCTCGAAAAAAGAGCTATAAAAGCCCGAAAAAACTCCCAGAAAAGACTCCAAAAATGCCCCCAAAAAGCCCCAAAAGCCCCAAAAAATCGTCCCAGAAAAACCTTGAAAAAAAACCCAGAAAAACCCCAAAAAGGCCCAAAACAAAGCCCTAAAAAACCCACAAAACTCCCCAAAAAGCCTCAAAATAAACCCAAAGAAACCCCAAAAACACCTTCTGGAAAAGCCTTGGAAAAAGCCCTAAAAGAACCCCAAAAAAGCCCTAAAAAAACCCGCAAAGAAACCCCCCAAAAATCTCCAAAAAACTGGAAAATCCCCCAAAAAAATCTTCCTGAAAAGCCTCAAAAAAAGACCTAAAAAAGCCCCAAAAGATCCCCAAAAAACCTTAAAAATCCCAAATAATCCCAAAAACCCTCAAAAAAATCCCCAAAAAACCCCAAGAAACTGCAAATTAAAAAAAAAAAACACCAAAAAAGCCCAAAATCTCCCCTAAAAAAACCCCAAAAATCCCCCAAAAAAACCCCAAAAACTCAAAAGCCCCAAAATACCCCCCAAAAAAAACCCTTAAAAAATCCCCAAAAATGCCAAAAGCCCCCCAAAAAATCCCCAAAAAGACCCAAGAAATCCCAAAAATGCCCCCAAAAAATCTCCAAAAAACCCCAAAAAAGTGAAAAAAAATCCCAAAAAAGCCCCAAAAATCCCCCAAAATTCCCCAAATCCCCCAAAATTCCCCAAATTCCCCCCAAATCCCCACCCCCCCTCTATTTATTCCCCCGGGCGGGGCCGCCCCCCCCAGCGCTGCTCGGGCCGGATTAAAGAGCCAAGGGACTGGTTTGTACTGGTTTGTACTGGTTTGTACTGGTGTGGGCCGGTTTGGGTTGGTTTATACCGGTTTACACTGGTTTATACTGGTTTATACTGGTCTGGACGGGTTTGGGTTGGTTTGTGTTGGTTTGGACTGGGAGGGGTGTGGGTGGCACTGGTTATACTGGTTTATACTGGGAGTCCCCAGTGCTCCCAGTGCTCCCAGTGCTCCCAGTTCCATTCCCAGTATCCCCAGTTCCATTCCCAGTGCTCCCAGTATCCCCAGTTCCATTCCCAGTGCTCCCAGTATCCCCAGTCCCCATTCCCAGTGCTCCCAGTACTCCCAGTATCCCCAGTTCCCATTCCCAGTGTTCCCAGTATCCCCAGTTCCCATTCCCAGTATCCCCAGTTCCATTCCCAGTACTCCCAGTCCCATTGCCAGTGCTCCCAGTATCCCCAGTTCCCATTCCCAGTATCCCCAGTTCCATTCCCAGTTTCCCCAGTCCCCATTCCCAGTGTTCCCAGTATCCCCAGTCCCCATTCCCAGTGCTCCCAGTATCCCCAGTCCCCATTCCCAGTGCTCCCAGTATCCCCAGTTCCCATTCCCAGTGCTCCCAGTATCCCCAGTTCCATTCCCAGTATCCCCAGTCCCCATTTCCAGTGCTCCCAGTATCCCCAGTTCCCATTCCCAGTGCTCCCAGTCCCCATTCCCAGTGTTCCCAGTATCCCCAGTCCCCATTCCCAGTTTCCCCAGTCCCCATTCCCAGTGCTCCCAGTATCCCCAGTATCCCCAGTCCCCATTCCCAGTGCTCCCAGTATCCCCAGTCCCCATTCCCAGTATCCCCAGTCCCCATTCCCAGTGTTCCCAGTATCCCCAGTCCCATTCCCAGTGCTCCCAGTATCCCCAGTATCCCCAGTCCCCATTCCCAGTGTTCCCAGTATCCCCAGTCCCCATTCCCAGTATCCCCAGTCCCCATTCCCAGTGCTCCCAGTCCCATTCCCAGTGCTCCCAGTATCCCCAGTCCCCATTCCCAGTGCTCCCAGTATCCCCAGTTCCCATTCCCAGTGCTCCCAGTCCCCATTCCCAGTGTTCCCAGTATCCCCAGTCCCCATTCCCAGTTTCCCCAGTCCCCATTCCCAGTGTTCCCAGTATCCCCAGTCCCATTCCCAGTGCTCCCAGTATCCCCAGTTCTATTCCCAGTACTCCCAGTTCCATTCCCAGTGCTCCCAGTATCCCCAGTCCCATTCCCAGTGCTCCCAGTATCCCCAGTCCCCATTCCCAGTATCCCCAGTCCCATTCCCAGTGCTCTCAGTATCCCCAGTCCCATTCCCAGTGCTCCCAGTATCCCCAGTTCTATTCCCAGTACTCCCAGTTCCATTCCCAGTGCTCCCAGTATCCCCAGTCCCCATTCCCAGTGCTCCCAGTATCCCCAGTCCCCATTCCCAGTATCCCCAGTTCCATTCCCAGTGCTCCCAGTATCCCCAGTTCCCGTTCCCAGTTCCCGCCCGGCCGCTAGGTGTCGCTGTTGCGGACGGGGCGCTCCGGCCTCGCTCTCGCCGCTCCCGGAAGTGCCGCTCCGGAAGTGCCGCTCCCGGAAGCGGCGCTCCGGAAGTGGCGCTCCCCGGAAGTGGCTCTCCGCGGTTCGCTCCTCCCTTGCCGGGGCGCGGCGTCGCGTGACCGGAAGCGCGGTGACGTCACTGTTTGCGGAAGTGCCGCGCGGAGCCGGTGAGGGCCGGGAGGGGCCGGGGGGGATTTGGGACATTTGGGGACATTTGGGGACATTTGGGGACACCCTGGGGCAGCGGGGAGCAGCCGGGGGCAGCCGGGCCGGCTCTGGGCTCCGGGAGCGGCTCTGGGCGGGCGCCGCGGGCCGGGGGGGGCGGGACCGGCCGGGAACCTCCCGGTGACAGCTCCGGGTGACAGCTCCGTGTCACTGTGTCACCTTTGTCATCTCCGAGTGGCATCTGGGTGTGTCACCTGTGTGTCCCCCCCGTGTGGCACCTGTGGCGACTTTGGCACCTGTGGCGCCTCCGTGTCCCCCCCGTGTGGCACCTGTGGGTGGCACCTGTGACGCCTTTGTCGCCTCTGTGTCCCCCCTGTGGCACCTGTGGTGCCGTGTGTCACCTCCCTGTCCCTGTCTGTCCCCTCCGTGTGTCACTGTGTGTCACCTGTGTGTCATCTGTGTGTCACCTCCCTGTCCCTGTCTGTCCCCTCCGTGTGTCACTGTGTGTCACCTGTGTGTCACCTGTGTGTCACCTGTGTGTCACCTCCCTGTCCCTGTCTGTCCCCTCCGTGTGTCACTGTCTGTCACCTGTGTGTCACCTCCCTGTCCCTGTCTGTCCCCTCCGTGTGTCACTGTGTGTCATCTCCGTGTGTCACCTGTGTGTCACCTGTGTGACACCTCCCTGTCCCTGTCTGTCCCCTCCGTGTGTCACTGTGTGTCATCTCTGTGTGTCACCTGTGTGTCACCTCCCTGTCCCTGTCTGTCCCCTCCGTGTGTCACCTGTGTGTCACCTGTGTGTCACCTCCCTGTCCCTGTCTGTCCCCTCCGTGTGTCACCTGTGTGTCACCTGTGTGTCACCTCCCTGTCCCTGTCTGTCCCCTCCGTGTGTCACCCCCTCTCCCCTCCACACAGCCGTGTCCCCTCAGTGTCCCCAATGTCCCATCCCTGTCCCCAGTGTCCCCCCAGTGTCCCATTGCTGTCCCCAGTGTCCCCCCAGTGCCCCCAGTGTCCCCAGTGCACCCCCAGTGTGTCCCCCAGTGTCCCCCCAGTGTCCCCAGTGTCCCCAGTGCACCCCCAGTGTCCCAAGTGTCCCCCAGTGTGTCCCCAGTGTCCCCAGTGTGTCCTCCCAGTGTCCCCCAGTGTCTCCCCAGTGTCCCCCGTGTCCCCCAGTGTCCCCAGTGTCCCCAGTGTCCCCATTGCTGTCCCCAGTCTGTCCCCAGTGTCCCCCCAGTGTCACCATCTGGTCCCGAGGAGCTGCTCCGGCAGAACCAGCGCGCTCTGTGTCACTGTCCCTGTGTGTCACTGTGTGTCACTGATGTCACCGATGTCCCCAATGTCCCCAATGTCCCCAGGGCCCATGGAGATGCTGTTCGGGCGCCGGCGCTCCCCCGAGGAGCTGCTCCGGCAGAACCAGCGCGCTCTGTCCCGCGCCATGCGCGAGCTGGAGCGCGAGCGGCTGAAGCTCGAGGCGCAGGAGAAGAAAATCATCGTGGACATCAAGAAGATGGCGAAGCAGGGCCAGATGGTGACACGGGGGACATGGGGCACTGGGGACACTGGGGGGACTGGGGACACAGGGGACATTGAGGACACTGGGGACATTGGGGACATGGGGACACTGGGGACACTGGGGGGATTGGGGACACAGGGGACATGGGGACACCGGGGACATTGAGGACACTGGGGGGACAATGGGGGGACTGGGGACACAGGGGACATTGGGGACATTGCAGGGAAAATGGGGACACTGGGGACACTGGGGACATTGGGGACACTGGGGGGACAATGGGGGGACTGGGACACAGAGGAAATGGGGACACTGGGACACTGGGGACACTGGGGGGACACTGGGGGAACAATGGGGACATTGGGGGAACAATGGGGACACTGGGGGGACACTGGGGACATTGGGGACACACTGGGGATACTGGGGGGATACTGGGGGGACACTGGGGACATTGGGGGCACTGGGGACACCGGCACAGTGAGGTGACACTGAGGGGACAGCACCTCCAGATGCTGAGAGGGGACACTGGGGACACCAAGGGGACACTGGGGGGACATTGGGCGCAATGAGGGGACACTGCAGATATTGGGGACACTTGGGGGACACTGGGGGGACAGCAGGGCCAGATGGTGACACTGGGGCCAGCAGGGCCAGAGGGGACACAGAGGGGACTTTGGGGACACAGAGGGGACATGGCAGGTGGGAGGGAAGGAGGGGACTGGGGACAAGGACACAGGGGGGTCTGGGGGACATGGAGGGGACATTGGGGACACTGAGGGGGACACGGAGTGTCCCCTGTCTCTTCCTGCTGTCCCCTCCCTGTCCCCAGATGTCCCTGCTGTCCCCACGGTGTCCCCTGTGTGTCCCCTCACTGTCCCTGCACGTCCCTGCCGATGTCCCCCTGTCACTCTGATGTCCCCACTGTCCCCCTGCTGTCCCTGCTGTCCGTTTGTCCTTCTCTGTCCCTTCTGTCCCTGTCCAACCGTGTGACATCCTTGCTGTCCCCTGGTGTTCCCACTGTCCCCATCCCTGTCCCTGCTGTCCCCAGGATGTTCCCACAGTCCTTGTCCCACTGTCCCTGGTGCTGTCCCTGTGTCCCCATGTCCCTGACACTGTCCCCTCTGTCTCTGTCTCTGTCCATGTCCCCTGTCCCCATGTCCCTGACACTGTCCCCTGTCCCCAGGACGCTGTCCCTGTCCCTGTCCCCATCCCTGACCCTGTCCCTGTCCCCAGCACGCTGTCCCTTCTGTCCCCACTGTCCCCAGGGTGCTGTCCCCATGTCCTGACCCTGTCCCCAGGGCCCTGTCCCTGTCCTTGTCCCGTGTCCCTGTCCCCATATCCCTGATGGTGTCCCAGTTCCTGTCCCTGTCCCCGAGCGTGTCCCCATCCCAAGGACGCTGTCCCCGTCCCTGTCCCTGTCCCCTGTCCCTGTCCCTGTCCCTGTTCCTGTCCCTGTCCCTGTCCCTGTCCCTGATGTCCCCGTGTCCCTGTCCCTGTCCCTCTGTCCCTGTCTCTGTCCCCGTGTCCATGTCCCTGTCCCTGTCCCCGTCCCTGATGTCTCTGTCCCTGTCCCTGATTTCCCTGTCCCTGTCCCCATCCCTGATGTCCCTGTCCCTGATGTCCCTGATGTCCCTGATGTCCCTGATGTCCCTGATGTCCCTGATGTCCCTGTCCCTGTCTCCATCCCTGATGTCCCTGTCCCTGTCCCTGATGTCCCTGTCCCTGATGTCCCTGATGTCCCTGTGTCCCTGTCCCCATGTCCCCGTCCCTGATGTCTCTGTCCCTGTCCCTGTCCCTGATGTCCCTGTCCCTGATGTCCCTGATGTCCCTGTCCCTGTCCCCATCCCTGATGTCCTTGTCCCTGATGTCCCTGATGTCCCCGTCCCTGTCCCTGATGTCCCTGATGTCCTTCATGTCCCTGTGTCCCTGTCCCTGTCCCCATCCCTGATGTCCTTGTCCCTGATGTCCCCGTGTCCCCGTCCCTGATGTCCCCGTGTCCCTGTCCCTGTCCCCATCCCTGATGTCCTTGTCCCTGATGTCCCTGATGTCCCCGTGTCCCTGTCCCTGATGTCCCCGTGTCCCTGTCCCTGATGTCCCCGTCCCTGTCCCTGATGTCCCCGTGTCCCTGTCCCTGATGTCCCCGTGTCCGTGTCCCTGATGTCCCCGTGTCCCTGTCCCCAGGACGCGGTGCGGGTGCTGGCCAAGGACCTGGTGCGGACGCGGCGCTACGAGCGCAAGTTCATCGCCATGCGAGCCAACGTGCAGGGCGTGGCGCTGCGGGTGCAGACGCTGAAATCCCACAGCGCCATGGCGGGCGCCATGCGCGGCGTGACACGGGCCATGGCCACCATGAACCGCCAGGTGAGCCCTGTGTCACTGTGTGTCACCTGTGTCACTGTGTGTCACTGTGTGTGTCACTGTGTGTCTGTGTGTCACTGTGTGTGTCACTGGCGTGGCGCTGCGGGTGCAGACGCTGAAATCCCACAGCGCCATGGCGGGCGCCATGCGCGACGTGACACGGGCCATGGCCACCATGAACCGCCAGGTGAGCCCTGTGTCACTGTGTGTCACTGTGTGTCACTGTGTGTCACTGTGTGTCACTGTGTGTGTGTCACTGTGTGTGTCACTGTGTGTCACTGTGTGTCACTGTGTGTCACTGGCGTGGCGCTGCGGGTGCAGACGCTGAAATCCCACAGCGCCATGGCGGGCGCCATGCGCGGCGTGACACGGGCCATGGCCACCATGAACCGCCAGGTGAGCCCTGTGTCACCTGTGTCACTGTGTGTCACTGTATGTGTCACTGTGTGTGTCACTGTGTGTCACTGCGTGTCACTGGCGTGGCGCTGCGGGTGCAGACGCTGAAATCCCACAGCGCCATGGCGGGCGCCATGCGCGGCGTGACACGGGCCATGGCCACCATGAACCGCCAGGTGAGCCCTGTGTCACCTGTGTCACTGTGTGTGTGTCACTGTGTGTCACCTGTGTCACTGTGTGTCACTGTGTGTGTCACTGTGTGTCACTGTGTGTGTCACTGTGTGTCACTGTGTGTCATTGTGTGTCACTGTGTGTCACTCTGTGTCACTCTGTGTCACCCATGTCACAGGAGCACTATGGACACAGGTGGTGGCACCAGGGTCACCTCAGTGTCCCCAGTGTCCCCAGTGTCCCCAGTGTCCCCAGTGTCCCAGTGTCCCCGATGTCCCCATTGTCCCCAGTGTCCCCAGTGTCCCAATGTCCCCAATGCTCCCAGTGTCCCCAGTGTCCCCAGTGTCCCCAGTGTCCCCAGTGTCCCAATGTCCCCAATGTCCCAGTGTCCCCAGTGTCCCCAGTGTCCCCATTGTCCCCAGTGTCCCCATTGTCCCCATTGTCCCCGTGTCCCCATTGTCCCCAGTGTCCCCAGTGTCCCAACGTCCCCGTGTCCCCAGTGTCCCAGTGTCCCCAGTGTCCCCAATGTCCCCGTGTCCCCAGTGTCCCAACGTCCCCGTGTCCCCAGTGTCCCCAATGTCCCAGTGTCCCAACGTCCCCGTGTCCCCAGCTGAAGCTGCCGCAGATCCAGCGCATCCTGCAGGAGTTCCAGAAGCAGTCGGAGCTCATGGACATGAAGGAGGAGCTGATGAACGACGCCGTGGACGACGCCCTGGGGGACGAGGACGACGAGGACGAGAGGTGGGGACACCCGGGGACACCTGGGGACACCTGGGGACAGCTGGGACACCTGGGGACACCTGGGACACCTGGGGACAGCTGGGGACACCTGGGGACACCTGGGGACACCTGGGGACACCTGGGGACAGATGGGGGGACACCTGGGGACACCTGGGGACAGATGGGGACACCTGGGACACCTGGGGACAGATGGGGACACCTGGGACACCTGGGACACCTGGGGACACCTGGGACACCTGGGGACAGATGGGGACAGCTGGGACACCTGGGACACCCAAGGACACCTGGGGACACCTGGGACACCTGGGGATACCTGGGGGGACACCTGGGGACACCTGGGGACACCTGGGGACACTTGTGGGGGCCACCTGGGACACCCAGGGAATACATGGGGACACTCAGGGGACACTCCTGGGGACACAGAGGGGACATGGGGACAGAGCGGCTCCCAGTGCGTCCCAGTGTCCCCAGTGTGCCCTGGCAGTGACGCCGTGGTGTCCCCGTGTCCCCGTGCCTCAGTTTCCCCGTCCCCGTGCCTCAGTTTCCCTGTCCCGTAGTGACGCTGTGGTGTCCCCGTGTCCCCGTGCCTCAGTTTCCCTGTCCCTGTGCCTCAGTTTCCCTGTCCCCGTGTCCCCCTGTCCCCGTGCCTCAGTTTCCCTGTCCCCGTGCCTCAGTTTCCCCGTGTCCCCGTGCCTCAGTTTCCCTGTCCCGCAGTGACGCCGTGGTGTCCCCGTGTCCCCGTGCCTCAGTTTCCCTGTCCCCGTGTCCCCCTGTCCCCGTGCCTCAGTTTCCCTGTCCCGCAGTGACGCCGTGGTGTCCCCGTGCCTCAGTTTCCCTGTCCCTGTGCCTCAGTTTCCCTGTCCCTGTGTCCCCCCGTGTCCCCGTGCCTCAGTTTCCCTGTCCCGCAGTGACGCCGTGGTCTCACAGTGTCCCCGTGCCTCAGTTTCCTTGTCCCGCAGTGATGCCGTGGTGTCACAGTGTCCCCCTGTCCCCGTGCCTCAGTTTCCCCGTCCCCGTGCCTCAGTTTCCCTGTCCCGCAGTGATGCCGTGGTGTCACAGTGTCCCCGTGCCTCAGTTTCCCTGTCCCCGTGCCTCACTTTCCCCGTCCCTGTGCCTCAGTTTCCCTGTCCCGCAGTGACGCCGTGGTGTCGCAGGTCCTGGACGAGCTGGGGCTGAACCTGACCGAGGAGCTGGCCAGTGAGCGGGGGGGGACTCGGGGGGATTTTGGGGAATTTTGGGGGGGATTTGGGGAATTTTGGGGAATATTGGGGGATTTGGGAGGATTTGGGGAGGATTTGGGGAGAATTTTGAGGGATTTTGGCGGGGTTTGGGGGCTTTTGGGAGGATTTTTTTGGGGGATTTGAGGAATTTTGGGGGACTTTGGGAGGATTTTTCAGTTTTGGGGGATTTTGGGGGGAATTTGGGGAGTCCGGTAGGATTTTGGGAGAATTTTGGGGGAATTTTGGGGTGAATTTGGCAGATTTTGTGGGATTTTGTGATATTTGGAGGGATTTTGGAAGGATTTGGGGGGATTTTGGGGGAATTCCGTGGGATTTAAAGGAAATTTTGTGGGGATTTAAGGGTTTGGGGCGGGTGTTTTGGGGGGTCCTGGGAGGGATCTGGGGGAATTTGGGGGAATTTGGGACATCCTGGGTGGAATTTTGGGGAATTTGGGACATCCTGGGTGGAATTTTGGGGAATTTGGGACATCCTGGGTGGATTTGGGGGAATTTGGGACATCCTGGGTGGAATTTTGGGGAATTTGGGACATCCTGGGTGGATTTGGGGGAATTTGGGACATCCTGGGTGGATTTGGGGGAATTTGGGACATCCTGGGTGGATTTGGGGCCATTTTTGGGGCCATTTTTGGGGTTTGGAAATGCTGATTTTGGGTCCTTTGCCTGTGGATTTTGGGATAATTTTGAGGGCATTTCCAGAGATTTTGGGATAATTTCAGTGGGACTTGGGGTTAATGGGATTTTGGGATAATCTGGGTGGGATTTGGGATTAATGGGATTTGGGGGACTCTTTTGGGGATTTTGGTTAATCTGGGTGGGATTATTTGGGATTTGGGATAACCTGGGTGGGATTATTTGGGGTTTACCTGTGTGGGATTGTTTGGGATAACCTGGGTGGGATTATTTGGGATTTGGGATAACCTGTGTGGGATTATTTGGGATTTGGAGTTAATCTGAGTGGGTTTTTTGGGTTTGGGGTTAATCCAGGTGGGGTTTTGGGGTTTGGGTCAATCTGGGTGGGTTTTTTGGGTTTACCTGTGTGGGATTATTTGGGATTTGGGATAACCTGGGTGGGATTGTTTGGGATTTGGGATAAACTGGGTGGGATTGTTTGGGGTTAATCTGGGTGGGATTATTTGGGTTTTTTTGGGATAACCTGGGTGAGATTGTTTGGGATAACCTGTGTGGGATTATTTGGGATTTGGGATAACCTGTGTAGGATTGTCTGGGATTTGGGATAACCTGTGTGGGATTGTTTGGGATTTGGGATAACCTGTGTAGGATTGTCTGGGATTTGGGATAACCTGGGTGGGATTGTTTGGGGTTACTCTGGGTGGGGTTATTTCGGTTTTTGGGATAACCTGTGTGGGATTATTTGGGTTTTTTGGGATAACCTGGGTGAGATTGTTTGGGATAATCTGTGTGGGATTATTTGGGATTTGGGATAACCTGGGTGGGATTGTTTGGGGCTGGGGATGTCCCCCAAGTGTCCCTGACCGTGTCCCTGTCCCCGTCCCTGTCCCTCTGTCCATCTGTCCCTGTCCCCGTCCCTGTCCCTGTCCCTCTGTCCCTCTGTTCCCGTTCCTGTCCCTGTCCCTGTCCCTGTCCCCGTCCCTGTCCATCTGTCCCTCTGTCCCTGTCCCCCTGTCTCTCTGTCCCTGTCCCTGTCCCTGTCCCCCTGTCCCTGTCCCTCTGTCCCCATTCCTGTCCCTGTCCCTCTGTCCCTGTCCCTCTGTCCCCATTCCTGTCCCCCTGTCCCTGTCCCTGTCCCTGTCCCTGTCCGTGTGTCCGTGTGTCCATGTGTCCGTGTGTCCGTGTGTCCGTGTGTCCGTGTGTCCGTGTGTCCGTGTGTCCGTGTGTCCGTGTGTCCGTGTGTCCGTGTGTCCGTGTGTCCGTGTGTCCGTGTGTCCGTGTGTCCGTGTGTCCGGCAGCGCTGCCGGCTCCCGGGGGCTCTCTGGCAGCCGGCGAGGGCCGCGGGGGCGCCGAGGCCGCCGCAGCCGCTTTGGCCGACGCGGACGCGGACCTGGAGGAGCGGCTCAAGAACCTGCGGCGGGACTGACCGGGACTGAACCGGGCCAGAACCGGGCCAGGCCCAACCGGGACTGAACCGGGACTGACCGGGACTGACCGGGACTGAGCCGGGCCAGAACCGGGACTGACCGGGACTGAACCGGGCCAGGCCCAACCGGGACTGAACCGGGACTGACCGGGACTGACCGGGACTGAACCGGGCCAGGCCCAACCGGGACTGAACCGGGACTGAACCGGGACTGAACCGGGCCAGGCCCAACCGGGACTGAACCGGGACTGACCGGGACTGACCGGGACTGACCGGGACTGACCCGGGACTGAACCGGGACTGAACCGGGACTGAACCGGGACTGAACCGGGCCAGGCCCAACCGGGACTGACCGGGACTGAACCGGGACTGAACCGGGCCAGGCCCAACCGGGACTGACCGGGACTGAACTGGGACTGACTGGGACTGACCGGGACTGACCGGGACTGAACCGGGACTGAACCGGGCCAGGCCCAACCGGGACTGAACCGGGACTGAACCGGGACTGAACCGGGACTGAACCGGGCCAGGCCCAACCGGGACTGACCCGGGACTGACCGGGACTGACCGGGACTGACCAGGACTGAACCGGGACTGACCGGGACTGACCGGGACTGACCCGGGACTGAACCGGGACTGAACCGGGCCAGGCCCAACCGGGACTGACCGGGACTGACCGGGACTGAACCGGGACTGACCGGGACTGAACCGGGCCAGGCCCAACCGGGACTGAACCGGGACTGACCGGGACTGAGCCGGGACTGAACCGGGACTGACCGGGACTGAACCGGGACTGAGCCGGGACTGACCGGGACTGACCGGGACTGAACCGGGCCAGGCCCAACCGGGACTGAACCGGGACTGAACCGGGACTGAACCGGGCCAGGCCCAACCGGGACTGAACCGGGACTGACCCGGACTGACCGGGACTGAACCGGGACTGACCGGGACTGACCCGGACTGACCGGGACTGAACCGGGACTGACCGGGACTGACCCGGACTGACCGGGACTGACCGGGACTGACCGGGACTGAACCGGGACTGACCGGGACTGACCCGGACTGAACCGGGACTGACCCGGACTGACCGGGACTGAACCGGGACTGACCGGGACTGACCGGGACTGACCGGGACTGAACCGGACTGACCGGGACTGAACCGGGACTGACCGGGACTGACCGGGACTGAACCGGGACTGACCCGGGACTGAACCGGGACTGAACCGGGCCAGGCCCAACCGGGACTGACCGGGACTGAGCCGGGACTGAACCGGGACTGACCGGGACTGAACCGGGACTGAGCCGGGACTGACCGGGACTGACCGGGACTGAACCGGGCCAGGCCCAACCGGGACTGAACCGGGACTGAACCGGGACTGAACCGGGCCAGGCCCAACCGGGACTGAACCGGGACTGACCCGGACTGACCGGGACTGAACCGGGACTGACCGGGACTGACCCGGACTGACCGGGACTGACCGGGACTGACCGGGACTGAACCGGACTGACCGGGACTGAACCGGGACTGACCGGGACTGACCGGGACTGAACCGGGACTGACCCGGGACTGAACCGGGACTGAACCGGGACTGAACCGGGACTGAACCAGGACTGACCGGGACTGACCGGGACTGAACCGGGACTGACCCGGGACTGAACCGGGACTGACCGGGACTGACCGGGACTGAACCGGGACTGACCCGGGACTGACCGGGACTGACCCGGGACTGAACCGGGACTGAACCGGGACTGAGCCGGGACTGACCCGGGACTGAACCGGGACTGACCGGGACTGAACCGGGCCAGGCCCAACCGGGACTGAACCGGGACTGAACCGGGACTGAACCGGGACTGACCGGGACTGACCAGGACTGAGCCGGGACTGACCGGGACTGAACCGGGACTGAGCCGGGCCCAACCGGGACTGAGCCGGGACTGAGCCGGGACTGACCGGGACTGACCGGGACTGACCGGGACTGAACCGGGACTGAGCCGGGACTGACCGGGACTGAGCCGGGCCGGGTCATTCTGGGCCAGTCTGCACCAGTCCGGGTCAGTCCAGTCGAGTCCAGTCCGGGTCAGCCCAGTCCAGGCCAGTCTGGGTCAGTCCAGTCCGGGTCAGTCTAGTCCAGTCCGGGTCAGTCCAGTCCGGGTCAGTCCAGTCCGGGTCAGTCCAGTCCAGTCCAGTCCAGTCCAGTCCGGGTCAGTGCAGTCCGGGTCAGTCCAGTCCAGTCCAGTCCAGTCCGGGTCAGTCCAGTCCAGTCCAGTCCAGTCCGGGTTAGTCCAGTCCAGTCTAGTCCAGTCTAGTCCAGTCCGGGTCAGCCCAGTCCAGTCCAGTCCGGGTCATTGCAGTCCGGGCCGGGCCTCTCTGCGCTTCGGGACTTTCCCACATTTTCTTTGGATTCTTTTCGGATTTTTCCAGATTTTTTTGGGATTTTTTTGGGATTTTTTTGGGATTTTTCACCACCCCGGAGGAGGGATTTCACCCCCTTATTCCGATTTTTGGGGAGATTTTCTGGTCTCTGCTCCACTCCTGCAACGCCCCCAAAATCTGACCCTCTTTATTTGGGATTTCCCCCAATTTTGGGGGATTTTTTTGGGAATTTTTTTTCTGACTTTTCGGGACTTTTTTCTGATTTTTTTGGGATTTTTTCCATCTCTTTTTTTTGGGTTTTTCACCAGCCCAGAGGGAGAATTTTACCTCTTTATTCCGATTTTTGGGGAGGTCCTCGCTCCACTCCAGCACCCCTGTGAGCCCCCAAAATCTGAACCCCTTTATTTGGGATTTCCCCCAATTTTTGGGAGTTTTTGGGAATTTTTTTGAGGATTTTTGTGGGATATTTTTAGGATTTTTTTGGAATTTTTCGCCATCCCAGAGGGGTATTTTCCTTTATTCTAATTTTCTGGAATGGTTTTGGGATTCTGACCCTCCCAAATGGGATTTTCCCCCTTTTTTGGGATTTTTTGGGATTTCTCCCATTTTCTTTGGGATTTCCCCCCTTTATTTAGGATTTTCCCCTTTTTTTCTGAGATTTTTGCTCTTTATTTGGGATTTTCACTCTTTGTTTAGGATTTTCCCTTTCTGGGGAATTTCTCCTTTTTTGGGATTTTCTCCCTTTATTTAAGATTTCTTCCTTTTTTGGGTTTTCCCCCTTTTTTTTGGGATTTCCACTCTTTTTGGGGGGATTTCCCCTTTTTTTTGGGATTTCCCCGGTTTTTTTTGGAGATTTTCCCCCTTTATTTAATATTTCCCCTCTTTTCAGGATTTCTACCTTTTTTTGGGGGGGGTTTTCACCTTTTTTTGGGGGATTTTCACTCTTTATTTAGGATTTCTCCCCTTTTTTTTGGGATTTTCACTCTTTCATTTTGGGATTTTCTCTCTTTATTTGGGATTTCCCCCCTTTATTTACAATTTCCCCCCTTTTTTGGGATTTCCCCCTTTATTTTAGATTTTCTCCTTTTTTTGGGATTTCCCCCTTTATTTAGGATTTTCTCCTTTTTTTGGGATTTCCCTTTTTTGGAGCTTTTGGACCCCCCGGGGTCTCCCCCCTTTTTTTGGGCTCTTTCCCCTTTTTCTGGGACGCTGACACTACTTTGGGGCAAATTCCCCTTTTTTGGGGTAAATTCCCCCTTTTTTGGGGTAAATTCCCCCTTTTTCGGCTCTTTCCCCCCCTTCCCGGCTCTGTCTCCATTTTTGGGGTTTTTCCCCATTTTTGGGGTCCCCAATAAAGTTTCCCTGGATCTGCTCCGGCTCCGTCCCAGTTGGGCACTGGGAGCACTGGGAGGGGGGAGGGGGGCAGTGAGGATTTGGGGCATTTTTTGGGATTTTGGCCATTTTTGGCGATTTTTGGGGTCGATTTTGGGTCTGGGGGAGGCAAACCCCAAAATTGGAACTTTTTGAGCGAGAAAACCCCAAAATTTGGGATTCTCCGAATCTCCGGGGTTGATTTTTGGGGTCTCAGGGGCGATTTTGGGGTCATTTTGTGGGGTTTTGCTTCATTTTGAAGGATTTTGGGTTCATTTTGTGGCGTTTTGGGGTTTTTTGTGGGGTTTTGGGGGTTTTGGGTTCATTTTGTGGGGTTTTGGGGGACATTTTAGGGTCTCTCCGTGATTTTTGGGCTGTTCTGGCTCATTTTTGGAGGCCACCCTCAAAAACCAAAAAGATTTTCTCAAACCTGACCCTGGGAAAAGCAGAAATTCCGAATTTCCCCCCAAAAATCGCTGATTTCTTGGCGCCATTTGGGGTTTTTTTGACCTTTTCGAGTCTCAAAATTTAAAAAAAAAAAAACTCTGAAAAGCGAAGTGAAAAATCCTCAAAAAGCAGAAAAACGCCCCACAAAAAAATCCCATTTCTGCTTTTTTGGGCTTTTTCTGCATTTCTGACGTTTTTCCTGGGAGGTTTTGGGGGCGGTTTTGAGGCTCAAATCACTCAAAAAAACCCAAAATCGGCCAAGAAACCCCAAAAAAAGAGATTTTTTTCCTGGGAACGGAGCACAGGTGAGCGGGGACCCCAAAATTCAGAGTTGGGGGAGCCCCAAAATGGGATTTGGGAAGGAAAGCACCAAAATTGGAAGAGGGAGCCCCAAAAATGTGAATTTTTGGAGAAGGGACCCCGAATTTGGAGTTTGGGAATCCCAAAATGGGAATTTGGGGAGGGAAAACCCCAAAATTTGGATCTGGGAACGCCCCAAAATTCAGATTTTTGGGGTGGGAAACCCAAAATTGGAGGTGGGTTGGGGGGAGCCCCGAAATTTGGAATTTTGGGTTGGGGAACCCCAAAATTTGGAGCCAGGGAGCCCCAAAAATGTGAATTTGGGGAGGGGAACCCCAAAATTGGAAGGGAGGGAGGAACAAAAAAATGGGGATTTTGGGAAAAATGACCCCAAAAATTAAATTGGGGGGGGGGGGCAAAAAATCTGAATTTGGGGAGGGGAACCCCAAAAAATTTAGATTTTTGGGGTGGGAACCCCAAAATTGGAGCTGGGGATGGAGGAGCCCCAAAATTTGAATTTTGGGATTGGGGAAAAGCAAAATGTAAAGGGAGGGAGGAATAAAAATCTGGAATTTTGGGTAAAATCCCCAAAATGGGATTTTGGGGTCCGATCGGAATTTTGGGATTTTCGCAGCCCGGCCGGAGCGATGGCGGCGCCGCGGGTACGGCCGGAAAGGGAAAAAAGGGAAAAAATGGAATTAAAATGGGATTAAAAGGAATTAAAAGGAATTAAAAGGGGATTTTCCCCCCAGAGCTCCGAAATTGCGGCTTCTAATTGGAATTTTTTAAAATGTTTTGTTTTTAATTTTTTAAATTTTTTCTTAAACTTTTTAAATGTTTAGAGTTTTTTTTTCCATTTCTAATTTTTATTTTTCTGATTTAATTTTTAAATTTTTGATTTCTTAGTTTTTCTATTTTTCATTAAAAATAATTTTTATTTTTTTAATTTTTAAATTTTTTAGTTTTTATTTTTTTCATTTTTAATTTTTCTTTCTTTAATTTTTTAATTGTTATCATTTGTTTTAAATGCTTACACTTTTAATTCGGGATTGTTGATTTTGAGGTTTTTGAATTTTGAATTTTAAAAATGGTTTCATTTTTGAAATTTAAACTATTTAATTCTTTAACTTTTAACATTCTATTTTTTTATTTTTGTTAGTTTTTGAATTTTAAACTAATTCAATTTTAATTTTTAAAATTTGTAATGTTGAAATTTTTAATATAACTTTCTATTTTGAAATTTTCAATCTTTAATTTCTAATATTTTAATTTCTCTTTTTTATTTTTAAATTCTTAATTTCAAATGTTAAAAATATTTTAATATTTCAATTTTATATTTTAATTTTTATTGTTTTAATTTTTAATTTTTTAATTTTTTAATTTTTTAAGTTTTGAATTTTTTTGTTTTAATTTTTAGTTTTTAATCTTTAATTTTAAATGTTTAAAAAAAATTATTTTCTAATTCTTTAGTTTTTTTATTTTCAAATTTTTACATTTTACATTTTTACTTATTAACTTTAAATTTTTACTTTTTGATGTTAAATTTTTAAACATTTTAAAATTCTTTCATTTTTAATCATTTTTTAATATTTTATTTTAATTTTTTTAATTTTTATTTTATAAGTCTTTAACTTTTAAATGTTTTAATTTTTAAATGTTTAATTTTTAAATTTTTAATTTTAAATTTTAATTTTATTTTGAATATTTTTAACACAAATTCCGCGAGCTCAGGGCAGGACTGGGGGGAAATCCCAAACTCAGGAGCCGGGCGGGGCTCAGCCCCAGCGGGATTTGGGGTCGGGTTTGGGATCGGGATTTTGGGATCGGGATTTTGGGATCGGATTTGGGATCGGGATTTTGGGATCGGATTTGGGGTCGGGATTTGTGGTTGGGTTTGGGATCAGGATTTGGGGTCAGGATTTTGGGATCAGGATTTGGGATCGGATTTGGGGTCGGGATTTTGGGATCAGCATTTGGGGTCGGGATTTTGGGGTCGGATTTGGGTTGGTTTTGGGTCAGGTTTGGGGTCGGATTTGGGGTCGGGATTTTGGGGTCAGTTTTGCGGTTGGGATTTTGGGGTCAGATTTGGGTCGGGATTTGGGTTTAGGGTCAGTGTTTGGGATCGGGATTTGGGGTCAGATTTGGGGTCAGATTTGGGGTCGGTTTTGGGGTTGGTTTTGGGGTTGGTTTTGGGGTTGGGATTTGGGGTCGGGATTTTGGGATCGGGATTTGGGGTTGGTTTTGGGGTTTTGGGGTTGGTTTTGTGGTTTTGGGGTCAGTTTTGGGGTCGGATTTGGGGTTGGTTTTGGGGTTTTGGGGTTGGTTTTGGGGTTGGTTTTGTGGTTTTGGGGTTGGTTTTGTGGTTTTGGGGTTGGTTTTGTGGTTTTGGGGTTGGTTTTGTGGTTTTGGGGTTGGTTTTGTGGTTTTGGGGTTGGTTTTGGGGTTTTGGGGTTGGTTTTGTGGTTTTGGGGTTGGTTTTGGGGTTGGTTTTGGGGTTTTGGGGTCGGATTTGGGGTTTTGGGGTTGGTTTTGTGGTTTTGGGGTTGGTTTTGTGGTTTTGGGGTTGGTTTTGGGGTTTTGGGGTTGGTTTTGTGGTTTTGGGGTCGGTTTTGGGGTTGGTTTTGGGTCGGGATTTGGGGTTGGTTTTGGGGTTGGTTTTGTGGTTTTGGGGTTGGTTTTGTGGTTTTGGGGTCGGATTTGTGGTTTTGGGGTTGGTTTTGTGGTTTTGGGGTTGGTTTTGGGGTTGGTTTTGGGGTTTTGGGGTCGGATTTGGGGTCGGATTTGGGGTTGGTTTTGGGGTTGGTTTTGTGGTTTTGGGGTTGGTTTTGTGGTTTTGGGGTCGGATTTGGGGTTTTGGGGTTGGTTTTGGGGTTGGTTTTGTGGTTTTGGGGTTGGTTTTGTGGTTTTGGGGTTGGTTTTGTGGTTTTGGGGTTGGTTTTGGGGTCGGCGACGGGCGTGGCTCCGCAGGTTCTGGCGCTGCTGCTGCTGCTCAGCGCGGGGATCCCGGGGATTTCGGGGGCTCCGGCGGCTTCGGGGATTTCAGGAATTTCGGGAATTCCGGGAAGGAACCGCGAGGAGCTCCCCAGTGAGTCCCGGCCTGGAGCCCATCCCAGTATGGCCCAGTATGGGCCAGTATAGCCCAGTATGAACCAGTATGGGCCAGTATGGCCCAGTATGAACCAGTATGGCCCAGTATGGGCCAGTCCCTCCCAATTCTTTCCCAGTCCATCCTAACCCATCCCAGTCCCTCCCAGTCTATCCCAATCCTGTCCCAGTTCATCCCAATCCCATCCCAGTTCATCCCAATCTCCTCCCAGTCCATCCCAATCCATCCCAACCCCTCCCAGTCCTCTCCCAGTCCCTCCCAGTCCATGCCAGTCCAACCCAACCCCTCCCAGTTCCTCCCAGTGCATCCCAATCCTGTCCCAGTCCATCCTAACCCATCCCAGTCCATCCCAATTCCTCCAGCTCCCTCCCAGTCCTCTCCCAGTCCCTCCCAGTCCAACCCAACCCCTCCCAGTCCTCTCCCAGTTCCTCCCAGTGCATCCCAATCCTGTCCCAGTCCATCCCAACCCCTCCCAGTCCCTCCAAGTCCCCTCCCAATCCATCCCAATCCCATCCCAGTGCATCCCAATTCCTCCAGCTCCCTCCCAGTCCCTCCCAATCCCATCCCAATCCCATCCCAGTCCCTCCCAGCCCATCCTAATCCATCCCAGTCCATCCCAACCCCTCCCAGTCCATCCCAACACCTCCCAGTCCATCCCAATTCCTCCAGCTCCCTCCCAGTCCTCTCCCAGTCCCTTCCAATCCATCCCAGTCCATCCCACTCCATCCCAATCCATCCCACTCCATCCCACTCCATCCCAATCCTGTCCCAGTCCATCCCAATCCATCCCAGTCCCTGCAAGTCCCTCCCAGTTAATTCCAGTCCATCCTAACCTATCCCAGTCCCTTCCAATCCATCCCAGTCCCTCCCAGTCCCTGCAAGTCCCTCCCAGTTAATTCCAGTCCATCCTAACCTATCCCAGTCCATCCCAATTCCTCCAGCTCCCTCCCAGTCCTCTCCCAGTCCCTTCCAATCCATCCCAGTCCCTCCCAGTCCCTCTCAGTCCATCCCAGTCCCTCCCAGTCCATCCCAATCCTGTCCCAGTCCATCTCAATCCATCCCAGTCCCTCCCACTCCATCCCAATCCTGTCTCAGTCCATCCCAGTCCCTCCCAATCCATCCCAGTCCCTGCCAGTCCCTGCAAGTCCCTCCCAGTTAATTCCAGTCCATCCCAATCCTGTCCCAGTCCATCTCAATCCATCCCAGTCCCTCCCACTCCATCCCAATCCTGTCCCAGTCCCTCCCAGTCCATCCCAATCCCTCCCACTCCATCCCAATCCCATCCCAGTGCATCCCAATTCCTCCAGCTCCCTCCCAGTCCCTCCCAATCCCATCCCAATCCCATCCCAGTCCCTCCCAATCCCATCCCACTCCCTCCCGCTCCATTCCAGCTCCCTCCCCGCCCGTGCCCCGCCGCCGCCGCTCCGCGGCCGCCCCGTCCTGGCTGCGCTGGGAGCCGTTCCGGGGCCGCATCCCGGCGGACGCCGTGTCCAGCTGGAACGGCCGCTCCCAGTCCATCCCAGTCCATCCCAGTCCATCCTAATCCATCCCAGTCCATCCCAGTCCCTCCCAGTCCATCCTAATCCATCCCAGTCCATCCCACCCCCTCCCAGTCCATCCCAACACCTCCCGGTCCATCCCAATTCCTCCAGCTCCCTCCCAGTCCTCTCCCAGTCCCTTCCAATCCATCCCACTCCATCCCAATCCTGTCCCAGTCCATCCCAGTCCCTCCCAATCCATCCCAGTCCCTGCAAGTCCCTCCCAGTTAATTCCAGTCCATCCTAACCTATCCCAATCCATCCCAATCCCATCCCAGTGCATCCCAATTCCTCCAGCTCCCTCCCAGTCCTCTCCCAGTCCCTTCCAATCCATCCCAGTCCCTCCCAGTCCCTCTCAGTCCATCCCAGTCCCTCCCTATCCATCCCAGTCCCTGCAAGTCCCTCCCAGTTAATTCCAGTCCATCCTAACCTATCCCAGTCCATCCCAATCCCATCCCAGTCCATCCCAATTCCTCCAGCTCCCTCCCAGTCCCTCCCCATCCCATCCCAGTCCCTCCCAGTCCCTCCCGCTCCATTCCAGCTCCCTCCCCGCCCGTGCCCCGCCGCCGCCGCTCCGCGGCCGCCCCGTCCTGGCTGCGCTGGGAGCCGTTCCGGGGCCGCATCCCGGCGGACGCCGTGTCCAGCTGGAATCGCCGCTCCCAGTCCCTCCCAGTCCTTCCCAGTCCATCCTAATCCATCCCAGTCCATCCCAACACCTCCCAGTCCATCCCAACACTTCCCGGTCCATCCCAATTCCTCCAGCTCCCTCCCAGTCCCTCCCAATCCCTTCCAATCCATCCCAGTCCCTCCCAGTCCCTCTCAGTCCATCCCAATCCATCCCAGTCCCTGCAAGTCCCTCCCAGTTAATTCCAGTCCATCCTAACCTATCCCAGTCCATCCCAATCCCATCCCAATGCATCCCAATTCCTCCAGCTCCCTCCCAGTCCCTTCCAATCCATCCCAGTCCCTCCCACTCCATCCCAATCCTGTCCCAGTCCATCTCAATCCATTCCACTCCATCCCAATCCTGTCCCAGTGCATCCCAATTCCTCCAGCTCCCTCCCAGTCCCTCCCAATCCCATCCCAATCCCATCCCAGTCCCTCCCAATCCCATCCCAGTCCCTCCCACTCCCTCCCGCTCCATTCCAGCTCCCTCCCCGCCCGTCCCCCGCCGCCGCCGCTCCGCGGCCGCCCCGTCCTGGCTGCGCTGGGAGCCGTTCCGGGGCCGCATCCCGGCGGACGCCGTGTCCAGCTGGAATCGCCGCACGGGCCGCCCGGAGTTCGTCTGCTCCACCGCCGCCCGCGGCTGCAACCTGGGCGCCTTCGACCCCGCCCGCGGCTCCTTCTGCGCCTTCGCCTGGGCCGAGCGGGAGGAGCGCGGCGCCGACTTCCAGCTCCTGCTCAACCCCGGCGGCTTCGAGGCGCTCGACTGGGTGGACACGTCCTTCGGCAGCGCCCCCGAGGGCGCCGTGGAGGGCTGTCCCCTCACCGACCTCTTCGTGGGCCGCAGCCCCGACGGGCTGGGCAAAGCCTCCAAGGAGCAGGAGGCGCTCTTCGTGGCCGTGGAGGGCGAGGAGGTTTGGTACAAGTGGTACCAGGTGCTGGTGGTGCGCCAGGGCGCGGCCGGGCTCTCCATCGCCGACGTGTCGTACAACGGCAGCGCGGCGCGGGAGAGCGCGGAGCCGGCGGAGCTGGCGGAGGCGGCGCTGAGGAACGAGGGCTGCGAGGCGGCCGAGCGCTCCGTCACCGTGGAGGAAAGCAGCGAGGCGGAGCACGGCTGGAGCGCCGAGCTGCCGGCGGCCGCCCGCGGGGTGCTCCGCGCCGCGCCGCTGCTGCTCACCGAGCGCGGCGGGTGGCGGCCGGGCAACGTCACCTCGGTGCCGTGGGCGGGAGGAGCCAGCCTCACCGAGTTCGTGTCCAGGAGACACGAGGTGAGGCTGGAGGTGCCGGCTCGCTCCGAATGCGCCGCGGTTCTCCGCGGTTACCGGCGGGAGGTTGTCGTGCCGTTCCGGGCGACGCTGAGCCGAGAGTTCCGCCGCGGCCGCCCGCACCGCGCCGCGCTGGCCGGCTGGGCGCGGAGCCGCGCGGTGACCGCCGGCAGCGCCCGCCTGCAGCGCTGCCGCCCGCTGGCCGAGCTGCCGCCGTGCTCCGGGTGAGAGGAGCCCGCCGGTTCCGACCCAAAAAAGCAGCCCGAAATTCCGCCCCGAAAAAAGCAGCCCGAAATTCCGACCCGAAAAAAATCACTCCGAAATTCCGACCCTAAAAAAATCACCCCGAAAAAAACCACCCCGAAATTCCACCCCCGAAAAAACCAGCCCGAAATTCCGCCACGAAAAAAACCAGCCCGAAATTCCGCCCCCATAAAAAACAGCCCGAAATTCCGCCCCGAAAAAAACCAGCCCGAAATTCCGCCCCGAAAAAACCAGCCTGAAATTCCGACCCAAAAAAACCACTCCGAAATTCCGCCCCGAAAAAAACCAGCCCGAAATTCCGCCCCGAAAAAAACCAGCCCGAAATTCCGCCCCGAAAAAACCAGCCTGAAATTCTGACCCAAAAAAACCACTCCGAAATTCCGCCCCGAAAAAAACCAGCCCGAAATTCCGCCCCAAAAAAAACCAGCCCGAAATTCTGACCCAAAAAAACCAGCCCGAAATTCCGCCCCGAAAAAAACCACCCTGAAATTCTGACCCAAAAAAACCAAACCAAAATTCCGCCCCAAAAAACCACCCCGAAATTCCGCCCCGAAAAAACCAGCCCGAAATTCTGCCCCCCAAAAGACCCACCCCGAAGTTCCGCCCTGAAAAAAACCAGCCCGAAATTCTGACCCAAAAAAACCAGCCCGAAATTCCGCCCAGAAAAAAACCAGCCCGAAATTCCGCCCCGAAAAAACCAGCCCGAAATTCCGCCCAAAAAAACCAGCCCGAAATTCCACCCCCGAAAAAACCAGCCCGAAATTCTGCCCCCGAAAAAAACAGCCCAAAATTCCGCACCCAAAAAAACCAGCCCGAAATTCCGCCCCGAAAAAACCAGCCTGAAATTCCGACCCCAAAAAAACCAGCCCGAAATTCCGCCCTGAAAAAACCAGCACGAAATTCCACCCCCAAAAAAACCAGCCCAAAATTCCGACCCGAAAAAACCAGCCCGAAATTCCGCCCCGAAAAAAACCAGCCCGAAATTCCGCCCCGAAAAAACCAGCCCGAAATTCCGCCCCCAAAAAAACCAGCCCGAAATTCCGACCCCAAAAAACCAGCCCGAAATTCCGACCCCAAAAAACCAGCCCGAAATTCCGCCCCGAAAAAAACCACCCCGAAGTTCCGCCCCGCTCTGCGGAATAAACGCACCCCGACATGCAGAGAAAGGGCGGCGGGTGAAGGAGTTTCCTCTTTTCTACCCAAAAATCCAACAGCGCCACCGGGGATCCCTGGGAAAAAACTCGGGGTTTGGGGTTTTGTCTCTGAAACCAGGAAAAAACTCGGGATTTGGGATTTTGTTTCTGAAACCCAGGAAAAACCTCGGGATTTAGGGTTTTGTCTCTGAAACCAGGAAAACCTTCGGGATTTGGGGATTTTTTTAGTGAAACCCAAGGAAACCCTCAGGATTTTGGGATTTTTTTAGTGAAAACCAGGAAAACCCTCAGGATTTTGGGATTTTTTTAGTGAAAACCAGGAAAACCCTCAGGATTTGGGGATTTTTTTTTTTTCCTGATACCCAGGAAACCCGTGGGGATTTTGGGATTTTTTTTAGTGACACCCAGGAAAACCTTTGAGTTTTCGTGGGTTTTTTATCGTTTTCCTCATTTGATGTTGGTTTTTCTCCCACGTTTTTGGTTTTTCTCCCACGTGTTTGGGTTTTCTCTGGTATTTTTGGTTTTTCTCCTGCATTTTAGTTTTTTTCTCCTGCATTTTTGGGTTTTCTCCCACGTTTTTGGTTTTTCTCCTGCATTTTTGGGTTTTCTCCCATGTTTTTGGTTCTCCTCCCATCGTTTTGGGTTTTCTCTCCTATTTTCGGTTCTCTTGGCAGGACCTTCATCCCCGCCCAAATGCAGGGAAAGGCGGCGTTCTCCATGGGAATTTCCCATTTTCTGCCAAAAAAAAGGAATTTTGGAAGTGAAGGAAAAATGGGGGAAAAAGAAAAAAAAAAGGATGCAAAGGGATCTTGGGGGTGGGGTTGGGGAACTCGGGAGGAGAAAAAATCCAGAACCAGTGTTGGATCTTCTGGAGCAGGGAATGGGATCATGGGGCCACCAGGACATGGGGGACATCCCACCACCCATGCGGGATATCTGGGAGCAGGGAATGGGATCATGGAGCCACCAGGTCATGGGGGACATCCCAGAACCAGTGTTGGACCTTCTGGAGCAGGGAATGGGATCATGGGGCCACCAGGTCATGGTGGATGTTCCACCACCCATGTGGGATCTCTGGGATCAGGGAATGGGATCATGGAGCCACCAGGTCATGGTGGACATCCCAGAACCAGTGTTGGACCTTCTGGAGCAAGGAAAGTGATCATGGAGCCACCAGGTCATGGTGGACATCCCACCACCCATGTGGGATTTCTGGGAGCAGGGAATGGGATCATGGAGACTCCAGGACATGGGGGATGTCCCACCACCCACGTGAGATCTCTGTGAATGGGATCATGGAGCCACCAGGTCATGGGGGACATCAACCATCAGCTCACGTCCACCCTCATCTGTGTTTGCCCCACCTCAGGGCAGTCCTGGGGCCACCACCTCGCTCCCATCTCCAGGACCGGGGAGCCAAGACCTGGAGCCACCAGGCTCATGGGGCCCGTCAGTCATGGTCCCACCAGCCCTGTGGGATCTTGGGGAGAGGGGAATGGGATCATGGAGACTCCAGGACATGGGGGATGTCCCAACAGCCCTTCTGGAATGCTTTGAATGGGATCATGGAGCCACCAGGTCATGGGGGACATCCCACCACCCATGTGGGATCTCCGGGAGCAGGGAACGGCATCATGGAGCCACCAGGCTCATGGGGCCTGTCAGTCATGGTCCCACCAGCCCTGTGGGATCTCGGGGAGAGGGGAATGGGATCATGGAGACTCCAGGACATGGGGGATGTCCCACTACCCATGTTGGAACTCTGTGAATGGGATCATGGGGCCACCAGGTCATGGGGGATGTCCCAACACCCCTTCTAGAACTCTGTGAATGGGATCATGGGGCCACCACATCAACGGGGATGTCCCACCACCCATGTGGGATCTCCTGGAGCAGGCGTCGGGATTGTGGAGTCAAACATCAGCTCACGTCCACCCTCATCCATGTTTGCCCCACCTCAGGACAGTCACGGCCCCACCACCTCGCTCCCATCTCCAGCACCGCCGAGCCCAAATCCGCACCCACCGCCCTCAGGAGGCTCCACAACTGATCCCTGTTCCCCGGAGCTTCTCCTGGGCTCCACCACCAGTCCCCGTTCCCTGGAGCTTCTCCTGGGCTCCACCACCGGTCCCCGTTCCCTGGAGCTTCTCCTGGGCTCCACCACCAGTCCCCGTTCCCCGGAGCTTCTCCCGGGCTCCACCGCCGGTCCCCATTCCCCGGAGCTTCTCCCTGTGACCACCGCCGGTCCCCGTTCCCCGGAGCTTCTCCCTGTGACCACCGCCGGTCCCCGTTCCCTGGAGCTTCTCCCGGGCTCCACCGCCGGTCCCCGTTCCCCGGAGCTTCTCCCCGTGACCACCACCGGTCCCCGTTCCCTGGAGCTTCTCCCCGTGACCACCGCCGGTCCCCGTTCCCCGGAGCTTCTCCCTGTGACCACCGCCGGTCCCCGTTCCCTGGAGCTTCTCCCGGGCTCCACCACCGGTCCCCGTTCCCCGGAGCTTCTCCCGGGCTCCACTGCCGGTCCCCGTTCCCCGGAGCTTCTCCTGGGCTCCACCGCCAGTCCCCGTTCCCCGGAGCTTCTCCCCATGACCACTGCCGGTCCCCGTTCCCCGGAGCTCCTCCTGGGCTCCACCACCAGTCCCCGTTCCCCGGAGCTTCTCCCTGTGACCACCGCCGGTCCCTGTTCCCCGGAGCTTCTCCCGGGCTCCACCGCCGGTCCCCGTTCCCCGGAGCTTCTCCTGGGCTCCACCGCCGGTCCCCGTTCCCTGGAGCTTCTCCCCATGACCACCGCCGGTCCCCATTCCCCGGGGCTTCTCCCTGTGACCACCGCCGGTCCCTGTTCCCCGGAGCTTCTTCTGGGCTCCACCGCCGGTCCCCGTTCCCCGGAGCTTCTCCCGGGCTCCACCGCCGGTCCCCGCTCCCCAGAGCTTCTCCCAGGCTCCACCGCCGTTCCCCAGCCGCCATCACTGGTCCCCGGCGGCCGCTCGGGCGTGGGTGCGGGCGTGCCGGGCCAGCGAGGACTTGTTGCTGAAGCTCTTGCCGCAGCGGCCGCAGGGGAAGGGCCGCTCGCCGGTGTGCGAGCGCTCGTGCACCCTCAGGTCCGCCAGGTACTTGAAGCTCTTGCCGCAGGCCCGGCAGGGGTAGGGCCGCTCCTGCGTGTGGCTGCGGCGGTGCATGGTCAGGTTGGAGCGCTGGCTGAAGCGCTTGCCGCAGGCCGGGCACGGGTACGGCCGCTCGCCGGTGTGCGAGCGCCGGTGCTTGTTGAGGTCCGAGGGGTTGGTGAAGCTCTTGCCGCAGTGGCCGCAGCCGTAGGGCCGCTCGCCGGTGTGCAGCCGCCGGTGCGTGGTCAGCGTGGAGCGGTGGCCGAAGCGCTTGCCGCAGGCGCCGCAGCCGTACGGCTTCGCCCCCGTGTGCGTCCGCTCGTGGCTCCGCAGGTGGGTCGGGCGGCCGAAGGCCTTGCCGCACTGGCCGCACGCGAACGGCCGCGCCGCCGCGCCGGACGCCGCCGCGCCGCCGGCGCCGCCGCGGGGGGCTCGGCGGGTTTGGCGCCGGGGGGCTCCTCGCCGGGCGTCGCGGGGCTGCGGGAGGGGCGGCTGAGGGGCCGTGGTGGGATCTGCGGGGGTGAGAAGGTCCAAGGAGGGTGGGGAGGGTCCGGCTGGCACCGCTGACCCGCAAATCCACCCGTGGGGGCAGCCGGGGCAAGGGTGAGGCTGGACCTCCACTCAGGTGGGGCTTGACCCAAGGAGATGGGTTTGGAGCCAAGGAGATGGGTTTGGAGCCCAAGGAGATGGGTTTGGAGCCCAAGGAGATGGGTTTGGAGCCCAAGGAGATGGGTTTGACCCAAGGAGATGGGTTTGACCCAAGGAGATGGGTTTGGAGCCCAAGGAGATGGGTTTGGAGCCAAGGAGATGGGTTTGACCCAAGGAGATGGGTTTGGAGCCAAGGAGATGGGTTTGGAGCCCAAGGAGATGGGTTTGGAGCCAAGGAGATGGGTTTGGAGCCCAAGGAGATGGGTTTGGAGCCCAAGGAGATGGGTTTGACCCAAGGAGATGAGTTTGGAGCCCAAGGAGATGGGTTTGGAGCCCAAGGAGATGGGTTTGGAGCCAAGGAGATGGGTTTGGAGCCAAGGAGATGGGTTTGACCCAAGGAGATGGGTTTGGAGCCAAGGAGATGGTTGTTTGCCCATTGAGATGTTTTTGAACCCAAAATGGCTTTTGACTCAAAGGAGTTGAGTTGACCCATCTTGAGTTGACCCTTTGAGCTGGCCCATCTTGGTTTTGGAGCCCAAGGAGAAGGTTTTGACCCAAGGAGATGGTTTTGGGGCCCAGGATGGTTTTTTCACCCAAGTTTTGGCCAAAGGAGATGTTTTTTGACCCAAGAAAATGGTTTTGGAGCCCAAATCGGTTTCTGATCCCGAGAAGATGGTTTTGAGTGCAAAGAGATGTTTTGGAGCCCAAACAAGGTGGGTTTGGAGCCTCAAGAGATGGTTTTTCACCCCAGGAGATGGCTTCTGACCCTGGGAGATGGTTTGGACCCGAATAAATGGTTTTTGACCCCAAAAAGTTGATTTTGTCCCAAGGAGATGCTTTCATGCCCAAAGGGATGGTTTTTGACTCAGGATTTGGGTTTTTGGTTCATCAATATGGTTTTTGACCCAGGACTTGAGTTTTTGGTCCACCAAGATGGTTTTTGACTCCAGGATTTGGGTTTTTGACTCCAGGATTTGGGTTTTTGCCCCAGGATTTGTGTTTTTGACCCCAAAATTTGGGTTTTTGACTCCAGGATTTGGGTTTTTGACCGATGGTTTGGGTTTTTGACTCCAGGGTTTGGGTTTTTGACCCCAGGGTTTGGATTTTTGGTCCATCAAGATCGTTTTGGACCCCAGGATTTGGGTTTTGGACCCAGGACTTGAGTTTTCTGTCCACCAAGATGGTTTTTGACTCCAGGATTTGGGTTTTTGACTCCAGGATTTTGGTTTTTGACCCCAGGGTTTGGATTTTTGGTTCATCAAGATCGTTTTGGACCCCAGGATTTGGGTTTTTGCCCCAGGATTTGGGTTTTTGACTCCAGGATTTGGGTTTTTGACCCAGGATTTGGGTTTTTGACTCCAGGATTTGGGCTTTTGACCCAAGATTTGGGTTTTTGACCCAGGATTTGGGTTTTTGACTCCAGGATTTTGGGTTTTGACCCCAGGGTTTGGATTTTTGGTTCATCAAGATCGTTTTTGACCCAGGATTTGGGTTTTTGACTCCAGGATTTGGGTTTTTGCCCCAGGATTTGGGTTTTTTACTCCAGGATTTGGGTTTTTGACTCCAGGATTTGAGTTTTTGACCCAGGATTTGGGTTTTTGACCCAGGATTTGGGTTTTTGACTCCAGGATTTGGGTTTTTGCCCCAGGATTTGGGTTTTTTACTCCAGGATTTGGGTTTTTGACTCCAGGATTTGGGTCTTTGACTCCAGGATTTGAGTTTTTGACCCAGGATTTGGGTTTTTGACCCAGGATTTGGGTTTTTGGTTCATCAAGATGGTTTTTGACTCCAGGATTTGGGTTTTTGACCCAGGATTTGGGTTTTTGACTCCAGGATTTGGGTTTTTGACCCAGGATTTGGGTTTTTGACTCCAGGATTTGGGTTTTTGATCCAGGATTTGGGGTTTTGACTCCAGGATTTGGGTTTTTGGACCCTCAGGAGATGATTTCTGGGTCCCACCACCTCCAAGCTCCCCCGGCTCCGGCGGCGCCGCCCCCACCCCGTTTTTGGGGTGGCCGAAGGTTTTCCTGCCCCGTCCCGGTACCTCCTTCCCGCGGCTCCTCCTCCTCGGCCGCCTCCTCCCGGGGCGATTCCGACGGGGGGCTCGGGGGGACCCCCAAAGCTCCGGGGTCCTCCACGTCCCCAGGGGCCACGTCCTCCACCTTCACCCGCACGGTCACCTGGGGGACACGGAGCTGCCAAGGGGATCTGGGCACCCCCAAAAGCTCTGAAAGGGTTTTGGGGATCCCCAGAGGGCGATTTGGGTGCCCAGGACCCCCGAAAGGAGATTTTGGGGCCTGAGAACCCCTAAAAAAGCTGCAGAGGGGATTTGGGTGCTGGGGATCCCCTGGAGGTGTGGGGGGGATTTGGGTGCCTGGGACCCCCCAAAGGCTCTCCAAGTTTTGGGGGCTGGGGACCCCCAAAAGACGCTGAGGGGGTTTGGGAGCCCAGGACCCCCAGAGGGGATTTTGGAGCCCACGAACCCCAAAAGCTTCAGAGGGAATTTGGGTGCTGGAGATCCCCAAAGTCCCCAAAAGGTTTTTTTGGGTGCCCAGGACCCCAAAAAATCTGCCAAGGGGATTTAGGCACCAAATCTCCCATTTCAGTCTCAATTTTGGTTTTTTTTCCTTGGGAATGAACAGGAGTGGGAGGAATGTAAAGGGGGAACCAATTATTCCCAATTTTAGGGGTCAGCATCCCAAAATCTGGACCTGCTCCCAGCTGCTGTCCTGGTGCCCAGGTCCCAAAATCTGCCAAGAGGATTTAGGCACCACAACTCCCTTTTCAATCTCAATTTTAGGGTTTTTTCTTGGGAATGAGCAGGACTGGGAGGAATGTAAGGAGGGAACCAATTATTCCCAATTTTTGGGGTCAGGACCCCAAAATCCGGACCTGCTCCCAGCGGCTGTCCTGGTGCCCAGGTCCCAAAAGCTGCCAAGGGGATTTAGGCACCAAATCTCCCATTTCAGTCTCAATTTTGGGTTTTTTTCCTTGGGAATGAGCAGGACTGGGAGGAATGTAAGGGGGGAACCAATTATTCCCAATTTTAGGGGTCAGCATCCCAAAATCTGGACCTGCTCCCAGCTGCTGTCCTGGTGCCCAGGTCCCCAAAATCTGCCAAGGGGATTTAGGCACCACAGCTCCCTTTTCAGTCTCAATTTTGAGTTTTTTTCTTGGGAATGAGCAGGACTGGGAGGAATGTAAGGGGGGAACCAATTATTCCCAATTTTTGGGGTCAGGACCCCAAAATCCGGACCTGCTCCCAGCGGCTGTCCTGGTGCCCAGGTCCCAAAAGCTGCCAAGGGGATTTAGGCACCAAATCTCCCATTTCAGTCTCAATTTTGGGTTTTTTTCCTTGGGAATGAGCAGGACTGGGAGGAATGTAAGGAGGGAACCAATTATTCCCAATTTTAGGGGTCAGCATCCCAAAATCTGGACTTGCTCCCAGCTGCTGTCCTGGTGCCCAGGTCCCAAAATCTGCCAAGGGGATTTAGGCACCAAATCTCCCATTTGAGTCTCAATTTTGGGTTTTTTTCCTTGGGAATGAGCAGGACTGGGAGGAATGTATGGGGGGAACCAATTATTCCCAATTTTAGGGGTCAGCATCCCAAAATCTGGACCTGCTCCCAGCTGCTGTCCTGGTGCCCAGGTCCCAAAAGCTGCCAAGGGGATTTAGGCACCACAGCTCCCATTTCAATTTCAATTTTAGGGTTTTTTCTTGGGAATGAGGAGGAGTGGGAGGAATGTAATGGGGGGGGAACCGATTATTTCCAGTTTTAGGGGTCAGCAGCGCGCCGCCCGGAGCCGCTCGCACCTGCTGCTCCCAAATCCCGTCGGGGTCGCCTCGTCCCAGCTGGAAGCTCTCGGCCAAGGCCACGGCCTGCGCGCAGGACTCGGGGTGCCGCACCCACACCCAGCTCTGGATGTCCTCGGGCAGGATGCTGAGGAACTGCTCGAGCACCAGCAGCTCCATGATCTGCTCCTTGCTGCGCTCGTCGGGCCGCAGCCAGCGCCGCGACAGCTCCCGCAGCCTCCGCCACACGTCCCGCGGCCCCGCCGCCTCCTGGTAGCGGAACTGCCGGAACCGGAGCCGCCGCAGCTCCGTCCCGGCGCCGCCGCCAGCGCCGGGAGCGGCCGCGCAGCCCCCCGGGACCCCCGCGGGCCCCTCCGGGGGTCCCCGGCGCGGCCGGGGAGGGGGCGGCTCCATCCTGCCCCGGGCGTGGAGCTGGGGAGGGGGACAGGGGCTGTGAAGGAAAGACCACCCACCCACCATCTCCACCCCAAAATTAACCCCCAGCCCGGCTCCACTTCCCCCCCAGAACTGGTTTTATAATGCCCCCCCACCACCCCCCCCCGAAATTGGGGTCCCGACCCCGCAGCCCCACCCAAATCCTGGGGGTCCCCAACTCCCTCCCCGCCCTAAAACCCCCCCAGACCTGGGGGTCCCCAACTCCCTCCCCGCCCTAAACCCCCCCCAAACCTGGGGGTCCCCAAACCCCCCTCCCCGCTCTAACCCCCCCCAAACCCTGGGGGTCCCCAAACCCCCCTCCCCGCCCTAAAACCCCCCCAGACCCGGGGGTCCCCAACTCCCTCCCCGCCCTAAACCCCCCCCAAACCTGGGGGTCCCCAAACCCCCCTCCCCGCCCTAAAACCCCCCCAGACCCGGGGGTCCCCAACTCCCTCCCCGCCCTAAAACCCCCCCAAACCTGGGGGTCCCCAACTCCCTCCCCGCCCTAAAACCCCCCCAGACCTGGGGGTCCCCAACTCCCTCCCCGCCCTAAACCCCCCCCAAACCTGGGGGTCCCCAAACCCCCCTCCCCGCTCTAACCCCCCCCAAACCTGGGGGTCCCGCAGCCCCCCCGGATCAGGGATCCTGCCCCACACCCCCATTTCCATCCCCCCGACCCTCCCATTTCCAGCCCCCCCAGACTGGGGGTGCAGCCCCCACCCCCCAAACCCGGGGGTCCCCAACTCCCTCCGCCCCCCCCAGACCTGGGGGTCCCTCCCGCGCCCCCCCGGCCGGGCCCGGCCCCTCGCCCGCCGCTCGCCGGCACAAAGAGCCCGAGCGGCCGGGCCCGGCCCCGCCCCCGAGGGGTCCCGGCGGGCCCGGGGGGTCCCGGGGGGGTCCCGAGGACCCCAAATTTCCCCCCCCCTCCCCAAATTCCCCCCCGGCCCCGCCGTACGTCGGGGAAGCGGCGAGGCTCCGCCCCTCATTGGGCGAGCGCGCTGTCAATTACGGCGAGGCCACGCCCACGCGGCGGCTGGGGGCGGCAACCCGGGGCTGAGATTGACAGAAGGATCAGCCAATGGAAGGGCGAGATGCGGCGAAGAGGCGTGGCGCGAGCGGGAGGCCACGCCCCCTAGGGTGGCTGGGGCTGGGGATGATTGACAGCGGTTCTAACCAATGGGAGCGCGATAAGCGTGAGGAGGCGGGGCCTGAGCAGGAGTTCGGTGGTTCGGGGTGAAAATTGGAATTTTTATCCACGAAAATCAGTATAAAATCCGGTTTTTCTCGGAAAATCTGTGATAATTGGGGTTTTTACAGGAATTTCGGTGAAAATTGGGGTTTTTAAAGGAAAATCAGTGAAAACTGGGGGGTTATCCAGAAAAATGAGTAAAAATTGGGTTTTTTTCCCCAGGAAAATTGGTGAAAATTGTTTTGTTTTGTTTTGTTTTTTTCCCCAGGAAAATCAGTGAAAATTTGGGTTTTTCCAGGAAAATGGGTAAAATTTGGAATTTTTTTGTGAAATTAAGTGAAAATTGTGATTTTTTTATAGGAAAATCAGTGAAAACTGGGGTTTTTTCCCAGGAAAATCAATGAAAATCAGGTTTTTTTCCTGTGAAAATTAGGTTTTTTCCAAGGAAATCGGTAAGAATTGGGATTTTCCCAGCAAAACCGTCGAAAATGGGGGTTTTTAAAGGAAAATCAGTAAAAACTGGGGGGCGGGGAGGTGTTCCAGGAAAATCAGTAAAAATTGTTTTTTTTCTCGGAAAATTGGTGAAAAATTGGGTTTTTTTCAGGGAAATGAGTAAAAATTGTTTTTTTTTCCCCCGGAAATGTGGTGTAAAGTTGAGTTTTATCCAGGAAAACCCAGTCCCAAGGGATTTGAAGGAAAAAAAAATCCACAGAGCAGGAAAAAAAACAAATAAATTCCAAAATTCACTCATTCATTCATTCCAATCCCAAAAACACAAACGAAAAACATCCGGGAGAATTACGGAATTATTCACATTTTCTTTTCTTTTCTTTTCTTTTCTTTTCTTTTCTTTTCTTTTCTTTTCTTTTCTTTTCTTTTCTTTTCTTTTCTTTTCTTTTCTTTTCTTTTCTTTTCTTTTCTTTTCTTTTCTTTTCTTTTCTTTTCTTTTCTTTTCTTTTCTTTTCTTTTCTTTTCTTTTCTTTCTCTTTTTTCACTTTTCTCTTTTATTTTCCTTTTCCGCCTTTTTCTCCCTTTTATTCTTCTTTTTTCCTTTTCCACCTTCTCCCCTTTTTTCATTTTAATCCCCTTTTTAAATTCCCCTTTTTTCCTTTTATTCCCCTTTTTTCTTTAATTCCCCTTTTTCCTTTCATTCCCTTTTTTTTCATTTTCTCCCTTTTCCCCCCATTTTCCCTTCCTTTTTCTCTTTCCTTCCCCCTTTTTTCACCTTTTCCTTTTCCTCTTTTTTTGCCATCCCCTTTTCCCTTTTCATTTTACCTTTGCCACTTCTCCCACCTTTTATTTCCACGTTTCCCCCCTTTTTAAAAATGTTTTATTTTTTTACATTCCCTTTTTCTTCTTTCCCCCCCTTTCCCCTTATTTTTTTCCATCTCCTTATTTTATTTTACTTTACTCTTTTACTTTATTATTTTATTTTGCTGTGTTTTAAAATTTAATTTAATTTCATTTAATTTCATGTAATTTAATTATATTTTATTTTACGTTTTTAAAATTTAATTTCATTTCATTTTTAGATTTAATTTAATTTAATTTTAAATTTTTCTTTTTGTTGCTTTATTTTTTAAAATGAAATAAATTTGTAAAACTGTGATTTCATTTTTATTTTGCTGATTCCGTTTCCCTTTCTGAGCCCCCCCGGCAGCTTCGCCCGACACCCAAAATTTCCCTTCCCACGGAGCCGCTCCCGGTGCCCGGGCTGCGGAGCGGCGCCGGGAGCGGCACCGGGACCGACCCGACACCGGCACCGGGACCGGGATTGGGACTGGGACTGGCACCGGGAGTGACACTGGGACCGGGACAGGGACTGGCACCGGGACTGGGACTGGGACTGGCACCGGGAGTGACACCGGGACCGGGACCGGGATTGGGACTGGGACTGGCACTGGGACCGGGACTGACACTGGGATTGGGAGTGACACCGGGACCAGGACAGGGACTGGCACCGGGACTGGCACTGGGACCGGGATTGGGACTGGGACTGGCACCGGGATTGGGAGTGACACTGGGATTGGGAGTGACACCAGGACCAGGACAGGGACTGGCACCGGGATTGGGAGTGACATCGGGATTGGGAGTGACACCGGGACCGGGACCGGGACTGGCACCGGGAGTGACACCGGGACCAGGACCGGGATTGGGACTGGGACTGGCACCGGGAGTGACACCGGGACCGGGACAGGGACTGGCACCGGGATTGGGAGTGACATCGGGATTGGGAGTGACACCGGGACCGGGACCGGGACTGGCACTGGGATTGGGAGTGACACCGGGATTGGGAGTGACACTGGGACTGGGACAGGGACTGACACCGGGATTGGGAGCGACACCGGGATTGGGAGTGACACCGGGACCAGGACAGGGACTGGCACCGGGAGTGACACCGGGACCGGGACCGGGACTAACACCGGGACTGGCACCGGGACTGGCACCGGGACCGGGACTGACACCGGGACTGGGAGTGACACTGGGACTGGGAGTGACACCGGGACCGGGACAAGGACCGGTACCGGGACTGGCACCGGGACCGGGACCGGGACTAACACCAGGAGCGGAACTGACACCGGCATCGGGACCCGGGACCGGGATTGGGACTGGGATTGGGACTGGCACCGGGACTGGGACTGGCACCGGGACCGGGACTGGCACCAACACCGGGACCGACACCGGCGCTGGGACTGGCACTGGCACTGGGATTGGCACCGGGACTGGCACCAGGACCGGGAGTGACACCGAGACCAGGACCGGGACTGACACCGGGATTGGGACTGGCACTGACACCGGGACCGGGACCGGTACTGGTACTGACACTTGGACCGGGACTGGCACCGGGACTGGGACTGGCACAGGGACCAGGACTGGCACCAACACCGGGACTGACACCGGCACCAGGACCAGGACTGGCACCAGGATTGGCACCGGGACTGGGACTGACCGGCACTGGGACCCGGGACCGGGATTGGCACCGGGATTGGGACTGACACTGGGACCGGGACAAGGACCGGTACCGGGACTGGCACCGGGATTGGGACTGGCACCGGCACCGGGAGTGGCACTGGGACTGTCACCGGGACTGTCACCGGGACCGGGACCGGGACCGGGACCGGGATTGGGATTGACACCGGCACCGGGACTGGCACCGGGACCGGGACCGGGACTGACATCGGGACCAGCACCGGGATTGGGACTGACACCGGGACCGGGACTGACACCAGGATTGGGATTGGGACTGGCACCGGGATTGGGACTGACACCGGGACTGGGACTGGCACAGGGACCGGGACTGCCACCAACACCGGGACCGACACCGGCACTGGGACCGGGACTGGCACTGGGATTGGGACCGGACTGGCACCGGGATTGGGACTGGCACCGGGACCGGGACTGACACCGGGATCGGGAAGGACACTGTGAGTGACACTGTGAGCGGCACCGGGAGTGATACCGGCTCCGGGACCGGGAGTGACACTGGGAGCTACACAGGAACCGACACCGGCACCGGCTCCGGGACCGGCACCGACACCGGGACCGGCTCCGGCGCCGGGAGCGGCACCGGGAGCGGCACCGGGCGGAGCCGCAGCGCGGCCTCCTCCCCTCGGGACACGAACGGGAAGAAGCTTCCCCCGGTGTCCCCAGGGCGATCCCGGCCAGCGGCGCCCTCCGCTCCGGTCCAGGAGCACCCCGGGCACCGGGAGATCCCGGGGATGGTCCCGGGCACCGGGAGATCCCGGGGATGGTCCCGGGCACCGGGAGATCCCGGGGATCCCGGGGATCCCGGGGATCCCGGGAATTGAGGGGATCCCGTGTTTCCTGAATCCCCAAATTCCTGAATCCCTGAACCCCTAAATTCCTGAATCCCCAAGTCCCCAAATTCCCAAATTCCCAAAATCCCCGAATCCCCAAATTTCCCAGTCCCCAAATCCCTGAATCCCCGAACCTCAAATTCCTGAATCTCCGATCCTCCAAATCCCTGAATCCTTGAATCCCCAAATCCCTGAACCCCCAAATCCCCAAATCCATTAATCCCTGAACCCCCAAATCCCTGAATTCCCCAAATTCCAGAATCCCCAAATCCCCAAATTTCCCAATCCCCAAATCCCCGAACCCCCAAATTCCCGAATCCCCGAATTTCCCAATCCCGAATTCCCGAGCTCCAGCTCACCCGCGCGGCTCCGTGCATCCCAGAAATCTGCGAGAAACAGAAAAAACCGGGAATTCCCGTTTTTATGGAGGAATTATGGAGAGTTTTGTGGAAGAATGGCTTCGTGAGAAAGGACATGACTACGTGCAGTTAGTGAAGCAGTAGCTGAAAATTGCACAGTGCAGCAATAGCAGATGTAGCAATAATATCTTATGTCCTTGGCTAAGCTGGTTCCCAACAGTAGAATGTTCAGCAAAAAAGATAAATGTAAGGGAAGACAAAGCAAGCTTAGAAAGCTCCAAAGGCGGGATTGACCTGTTTTCCATACACCAATGATGAGCTTAAATTTTGCAATATGCATGAGCTTCATTATAACGGGTATAACTATACATGTGTGCTTGAAATAAACTGAGACTTGTTGACATTATAGAATGGACTTGTCTCCCGTCATTTTTTCCACAAAATGGTGACCCGATCGACGTGATAGGCGCCACGGTGGAGTGACGAAAAAGGGTTCGGGTCCTGATGCAGCCAGGACGGCAAAAGTGCTGAATTGAAATAGAGTGCACCGTGCCCCAGGTGACTGCAGAGGCAAGCCTGGCCGATACGTGCTGCCGACGACCTCGGAGGGCTGCAACAGCGCTGACAATATAGGTATGGAGAGGCAAGCAGCATATGATTTATTTACTGCATTCTTGCAGAAAAGGCAGATTAAAGGCATTGATTTGCAAAAAGATCTGCCAGGGTTATTAACATATGGGTATTCTAAGGGGTTCTTTGTAAATCCTCATACAGTACATGAGTTGTCTGAGTGGCGTAAATTCGGGCATAAACTGTGGGAGGAAGTTTTAGATGATGATAAGACAGCTAAAAAGTTGGGAAAGTGGTGGAAGATAGTTCACAATGAATTATTACAACATCAGGCAGAAAAGAAAGCTGCCGAGCAGAGAACTTCAGCACTAGAGAAAAATAGAGGTTTTAACGGGGAGGATTGGTTGCCTGGTGTTTCCATGCCACCTGCTGTGTCTACAGTGGAGTTACCTCCATTGCGACCTGTGCCTGAGGACACGGAAACAGAGTCGCGTTGTGAGCCCACGGCTCCTCCAGCCCCCTCAGAACAGAAATCAACAGTTCGTCAAAGTTTGTCTGCCAGTAAGCCGACCCCTAGGGCAGAGTCTGACCTAACGGAGGCTCTGGCCAGGGAACGGAGGGAAGTTTGGGCGACTTTGGCAAGAGAGGAGCTGGACAAAGGAGATGGGCAGGCTTTGGAACTAGCAACAGAACTGGCTTGTCCTGTAATTTTTCAGCAGCAGGCAGGCGGGGGGTTAACAGCTCAGATTACACCGTTAGATTGGAAGTTATTGTCACAGTTGCGAGCTACAGTGAGTCAATTTGGAGTTACTAGTGAACCGGCTAGGCAGATATTGGATTATGTTTGGAGTACTAATATATTGCTACCAGGAGATTGTAGAAGTCTTGCTAAGCTTATTTTCTCGCCGCATCAGAGGCTTTTGTTTGGTGCACACTGGCAGGCAGAAGTTAATGAAGCTGTAGCTATACAAAGACAGCCTGGAGATCCTCTTCATGGAGTAACTATGGATGAATTGATGGGCTTAGGACCATATTTTCGCACTGAGGCACAAGCTATGCTAGGACCTGAGAAGTGTCGAGAGGCAATGCGACTAGCTCGAAGGGCTATAGATAAGGTGAAAGACCCAGGAGGTTTGCCAGCGTATATGGGAATTAAACAAGGAAGGGATGAGACTTTTGGAGCATTTATTGATAAGGCAGCGGCAGCAATAGAGAGAGCTGGAGTGCCTGAGTTTATGCGTGGATCATTGTTGAAGCAGTGTGCTTTATAAAATTGTAATGCTGCTACAAGAAGTGTGTTAAACACATTAGGAGCTAATTGGACTATAGAAGATGCATTAGAGAGGATGGCTACTATACCAACGGGGCAGCAGGCATTTTTAGTTGAGGCTATTAAAGAGCTGGGAGAGGGATTAAAAGAGCAGGCAAAAGCTTCACAGACACAAATGTTAGCTTCACAGACACAAGTGTTAGCTGCTCTTGCACCCCTCCAAGCGTCAGTAGCAACCCAGGGAAATGTTTACGGCAGTCGTATGAGATGTTTCCGATGTGGAGGGACAGGACACGTTCGGCGAGAATGCTCTGCTGCTGGAATATGGTGTCCTAAGTGCAAATCGGATACTCATAACATTGCTGCCTGTAAGAGAAGACCGGGAAACGCCCGAAACAGCGCGAACAAGAGCAGCCGCGCTCCGACACAAATAGCTGCTCCAGCCTTTCCAACAGCGACACCTTGCGTCCAGCCACAAGAGAGAGCCTCGGGATGGACTTGGCAGCCGCAGTAGAAGTGACTTTAATGACACCACAGCCGCAGAAGGTCCCCACTGGAGTTAATGGACCTATTATAATAGAGGGCAGGACAATGGGAGCTTTGTTATTGGGAAGATCATCGGCCTCTATGCTTGGATTATTTGTGCTGCCTGGTGTCATTGATGCAGACTATACTGGTGAAATTATGATTATGGTTCATACTCCATTTCCTCCTATTCGGATTAATAAAGGACAAAGGATTGCTCAATTGGTTCCTCTAGAGCAAGTTACTAAGGCTGTATCCTCACGGAAAAGCCGTGGAGGAGATGGATTTGGATCTACAGGAGGTTTGACTCTATTAACTTTGGATCTGAATGACAGACCAAGAAAGGAGGTTTTGTTGGAATATAAGGGACAAAAATGCATGCTTACAGGTTTGCTGGACACGGGTGCTGATTCAAGTATTATTGCACCACAGTGTTGGCCTGCACATTGGCCTTTACAGCCAGCTGCTACAGCAGTAACAGGAGTTGGAGGTTTAACTCTTGCAAGTCGCTCGCCATCTCTTACTGTCTCAATAGATGGTAAAATCATAAAGGCAATATTTTCTGTTGTTCAGTTACCACCTACGGTGCAATGCCTAATTGGGTGAGACATTTTAACACAGTTAGGGGTTGTCCTGACAAATGAGCACCCTTTGGGATAATAGCCATTGCTTGGACTTTCCCGATTCCCATAATTTGGAAAAGTGATGAGCCTATATGGGTAAAGCAATGGCCTTTAAAAAGGGAAAGTCTGCAACATGCTCATGCCTTGGTCACTGAACAATATCAACAAGGGCATCTGAAATTATCTACAAGTCCTTGGAATACCCCTATCTTTGTGATAAAGAAAAAGTCAGGGAAATATCGCTTGCTGCATGACTTGCGGGAGGTTAATAAACAGATGGAGCCAATGGGTGCACTACAGCCAGGTCTGCCTAATCCAGCAATGTTACCTGAAGGATGGCCTCTATTGATAATAGATCTCAAAGATTGTTTTTTCACAATTGCTTTGCATGACAGGGATACAAAGCGCTTTGCATTTACCTTGCCAGCTCTGAACAGAGAAGGTCCAGATCAACGATTTGAATGGACGGTTTTGCCTCAGGGTATGCGTAACAGCCCTACTTTATGTCAACTTTATGTAGATTCTGCATTACAACCATTGAGGCAACAGTGGCCACAAGCTATCATTTATCACTATATGGATGATATTTTGATTGCTCAGCCTAAGTCATTTACAAGTCAACAGGTTAAACATGTACAAAACTTGCTGGGACGTTTTAAGCTTGTTGTGGCCCCAGAGAAAATACAGTTAACTTCTCCTTGGAAATACTTGGGATGGACATTGTCTCAAAGTTTGGTAACACCTCAGAAATTAGAACTGAAAACACAGATTGTTACTTTAAATGATGCTCAGAAATTATTAGGTGATTTACAATGGCTTAAACCTATAGTGGGCCTTCCAAATGAACTGTTAGATTCTCTTAGACCCTTATTGAAGGGCACAGACCCAACAGCACCAGTGATCCTTAATCCTCAGCAGAAAAGAACTCTTCAGCAAATTACAGACTGTGTGGTTCAGGGTCGTGTACATCGGCGAATACTGGGAATCCCGCTTAATCTCACTATATGGTGTGGTGAAAAACATTTGCTGGGAGCTTTAACACAGCTAGAAACAAAAACAGGGGAGATCAGGGTGTTAGAATGGATATCCCCTCCACTTCAGCAAACAAAAACTTTAATTCAAAAAATTGAACTGTTAGCAGCTTTGATAAAACGGGGTCGTGAGAGAATTTTGCAGGTTGATGGGCGAGAGCCTGAACTAATACAGATTCCTATGAAAAAGGACTCTTTACAATGGTATTTGGTCAATAGTGAAGAATTGCAAGAAGCTCTGCTAGGAATAGGAGGTGCTGTCATAACTGAAAGTATTAAAAATCCTCCATTACAGTGGATTGGAAAATTGAGTTGGATGGTTCGGCCACAGCGAGAAAAGGAGCCGATTCCTGGTGCAATAACGGCATACACAGATGCAGGGAAGAGGTCAAGAACAGCAGCAATTACATGGCAGGAGCAGGGAGTCTGGAATCATGAAATTCTTACTGCAGATGACTCAGATACCCTTCAGACCTTGGAGTTAGCAGCTGTGGTATGGGCTCTAATAGTCCTGAAGGGGCCTTTGAATATTGTTACAGATTCCTTGTATGTAGTTGGTGTCGTGGAAAGAATAGAAGACGCTGCTATCAAGGAAGTACGAAATCAGAGACTATTTGAACTGTTCATATTCCAGGACCAAAGAATCCTGAGTGTCTTAGTTGTGGGAATTTTAATTGTAACAGTTGGATTGCTTTTGTTTGTGGGGGTTGTGGAAAAACATACTGGGAAGATCAAGTATTTTTAAAACGACATTTTTGGTGTAAACATTGTGACTTTCAAAAACGAGGAGATTCTTGGCAGAGAGATTTAATACGGGATACAGGCTTAGGAGTTGCTATAGCTTTACAGTTATTTGAAGCACCAGAACAAAAAATATTAGCTTTTTATAGGTGGGAAGCAGAACACGCTTGTGATAGATTAATTAAGCAAGCAAATTCAAAAGTTTTATCAACAAGGTGTCAAAAGCAAGTGAAGGTATCTATAAGATCTTATTTAGGAAAACCAGTAGTAGGAAATCCAGACATAGAATTAGATAAGCTTATTAAATATGTGCAGACATTAAAATTAAAATCCAAGCAGAAGAAATCATGAGAGCGATAAGGTGGATAATCTATTTTGTTCTTTTGACTAATCTTTGTCATGGACTAATAGAATTTAATCAGCCCAGAGAAAATATTTGGGTAACCTTGGCTAACATGACTAATCAAAGTTCACTATGCCTTAGCTTGGGAGGAGTGACAAATCCATTTCGTACCTGCCTAACAGGTGTTCCTGTCTGGAGACCAGAGGAATTTTGTGGGTTGATAAGGAATCCGACGCTTTGCAAGAATTTTGCAAAGGTGAAAGGGCCAGACAAGAATATTGATTACACAAAAGCTCAACGAGATGGCTATAGGCAATGTTTGTTGATACTGTCACTTAAAGAAACATTGCAATCTCCACCAGAGGAATTAGATCTCTTTGGAAGTGCTAATGCTAGTTTAGGGAATGCTTCAACAGGAGGATGGTTTAGCTTTGTTCCATTGAATTTGCAGAGTGTAAATAACCCAAGAAACAAATGGGCTTCTCTGGACTCTTCACTGGATTCAGAAAGGGTATCATCTCAGTTATATTCCAACTGTGATGGTTCCAAGATAACGAAACCCTTAAGGTTGCCAAAGGGTGTGTTTTTGATTTGTGGAGATAGAGCTTGGAATGGAATACCGGTAAAACCACAAGGGGGACCCTGTTACCTAGGAAAACTAGCGCTGTTCCATCCTAATATATCCTTGCTAATGCAATGGGACAGGCTAGGGAAGACAAGGAAGAGGCGTGATGTGCATGATTTAAAATGTGATCAGGTTGGACAACCTCAATTTTGGAGTACTTTAAAACAGGTAATAGTGGCAACCCTGTTACCAGGAGGAGCTGCCAAAAAGGCTATGGTGTTAGCTGAACAATTGGGATGCTGGACTAAAGATGAACTTAACAAAACATCGGAGGTTTTATCTATGCTTGCTATGGATGTACAAAGTGTAAATCATGCTGTACTGCAGAACAGAGCAGCCATTGATTTTTTGTTGTTAGCCCAGGGACATGGATGTGAGGAATTTGAAGGAATGTGTTGCATGAATCTCTCTGATCATTCTGTATCAATACATGCTAGGATTAAAGAACTACAACAGGGCCTTCATCAATTAAAAGAAGAAGATGGTCTAGGGATAGAAGAATAGCTTAAAAGTTTAAGGATTGGTCCTTGGCTAAGAACTTTTATCATGTATGCAGTGGGAATCTTGATTGTTGTTTTACTACTCTTGCTGATTTTGCCCTGCCTGTTTAACTGTCTTCAGAAGCTGGTGGAACGCATGGTTCAAAAGATGTGGACAACTAACTTAATGGTCCAAAACAAAAACGGGGGAAATATGGAGAGTTTTGTGGAAGAATGGCTTCGTGAGAAAGGACATGACTACGTGCAGTTAGTGAAGCAGTAGCTGAAAATTGCACAGTGCAGCAATAGCAGATGTAGCAATAATATCTTATGTCCTTGGCTAAGCTGGTTCTCAACAGTAGAATGTTCAGCAAAAAAGATAAATGTAAGGGAAGACAAAGCAAGCTTAGAAAGCTCCAAAGGCGGGATTGACCTGTTTTCCATACACCAATGATGAGCTTAAATTTTGCAATATGCATGAGCTTCATTATAACGGGTATAACTATACATGTGTGCTTGAAATAAACTGAGACTTGTTGACATTATAGAATGGACTTGTCTCCCGTCATTTTTTCCACAAGGAATTCCATCCTTCCCCCCAGAATTCCCATTTAACGCTCCCCAAATCCTGAGAATTTCAGCATTCCTGGCTTTTCCTGGGAATTTAGGTGCTCCGTGGTTTCCCAGGAATTTGGGGTTATGGAGCTTTTCCCGGGAATTTGGGGTTCCCAAGGTTTTCCCGGGAATTTGGGGTTCCGGAGCTTTTCCTGGGAAATTAGGGTTCCTGAGGTTTCCCATGAATTTGGGGTTCTGGAGCTTTTCCTGGGAAATTAGGGTTCCTGAGGTTTCCCAGGAATTTGGGGTTCTGGAGCTTTTCCTGGGAAATTAGGGTTCCTGAGGTTTCCCAGGAATTTGGGGTTCCGGAGCTTTTCCCGGGAATTTGGGGTTCTGGAGCTTTTCCTGGGAAATTAGGGTTCCTGAGGTTTCCCAGGAATTTGGGGTTCCCGAGGTTTTCCCGGGAATTTGGGGTTCCGGAGCTTTTCCCGGGAATTTGGGCACTCCCGCGGTTTTCCCGGGAATTTGGGGTCCCGGAGCTTTTCCTGTCTTTCCTCTGCTGGGCTATGTGTGTGTGTGGACTTGGAAAGGCTGTTCTTGTGGCCTTACTCAGAGCAGCTCCTGAAGGTGACACTTTGAAGAAGGCTGCAGCATGTCTAGCACCCTGCCGCGTGGCCACAAAAACCTGCTGTGTGATTGCCTGAAGCTGTAGAGATCGATTGTTGTGTGAGTGTTCCTGTGCAACCATGTTCTGTAAGGTGTGAATTCTGGAGTCAGTCCATGCGCAGTGCTGCAGCCAGGGGCACCAGCCCGTGCTGCACACGCTGCTCCCTTCCCAGAGGCCGTGCGGGCTCTTCTCCAGGCTCCTGCGCCCGGCGGGGCTGCGGGGCGGCACCGCGGCTCCCCGGGCAGCAGCCGGCCCTCTGCCCCTCCAGAGCCAGCGCCGGTATTTGGTGCCAGCACCTTCACGGTGGGCAGGGGAGCCCTGCAGGCGCTGTTGCCTGGCTGCTGCCAAGAAGGGGCAGGGGGCAGAGGCAGGGCTGGCGGCCAGCCCGGACCCTCGCGGCTGCCCGGGCCAGGGGCTGTGACCGAGGCGCCCCTGACACAGAGCTCTGGGCCCGCAGAGCTGCTGCCACCACGGGGAGGGCGGCCACGTCTCCTGGAGCAGGGCTGCGGAGGCACTGCTGCCGCGGTGGCTCTGGGCCCCACAGAAACAGCAATGGAACGTGCACAACAACAGCAGGTCTGCTTTCAGCACTTCCCTTGGCTGCTCCTTTAGGGTGCTTGCACCACACTCAGAGACACGGAACGCCGCCTTCTTTTCGTCTGAGCGTTATTCCTGTCCTCTGCAATTTCCCAGTGCACCAGGTATTAACTGCCGGCTTCAAGTAGACACACAACCTGCTGCGCTAAACTTTCAACTTGGCTGCTTTTTTATTCCAGAATTGAAGAGAGCCTGACAGAGGAATGGTTGAACGACAAGGGACATGATACTGTAAAATTAATCCAAATAGGGAGGGCTACGTGACTGCTGCAAAGTTCGCATGGCCCTGAAGAATAGATGATGTGCAGAAAGCACATCCTCTGCAATTTCCCAGTGCACCAGGTATTAACTGCCGGCTTCAAGTAGACACACAACCTGCTGCGCTAAACTTTCAACTTGGCTGCTTTTTTATTCCAGAATGTTTTAAAAATGCGCAGAAAAGTCCAATGAAACAGGACAGTGTCTCTGTCCTGTGAATTTCACTAGCTATTGCAGCTTTTGTGTTGCTGCTAATCCCTTCTATGGAAAAAATTAATTCTAGAGAAGAGGAACATCATCTGACAGACACCAAGTGTTGCCAGCAGTTGCTCCAGGTGCTCCTGCCAACAGCCCCTGCAGGAAGGAGCACAGCCCCCAGTGCCCGTGGGTTTGGCTCCCTTTGGCACAGAAGCCCCCAGGGGCACAGGTCTCTGGGGCAGGAGATGGCACCAGCCCTGCCAGGGCTCGGGGGGTGGCAGGTCTGCTTGGGCAGGGTCTCTGCCAAACCTGCGGGTGTCAGCGTTCCCTGGGCCCCAGGGCTCAGAGCAGCATTCGTGCCCTGGCCCACAGTTCCTTGTGTGTGCCACACCCATGGGTTTAGGATGGCCATGGGCCATGGCAGCTTCCATGGAAGTTCCCGTGCCCTTCCCAGCACAGCTGTGTTGGCAGCCCTGGGGGCTCCTTCTGCTGCCCTGAGCCCGCAGAACAGGGCAGCGTTGGCTGATGGTCTGAGCCCTTCCTAAAGATCCCGTCGGGCTGTCTCAGACACTTGGGGCCAGGGATTCCTTCCAACCTGGGCCACTTTGGGTGGGCACGGGGTGGCCCCAGGGCAGGTGGCAGTGTGTGCAAGGCCCTTTGTGACACATACAGCATGGAATGGAACCGGGTGTCCAAGGGCCCTTGGTGCCACGGTGCAGCATGGAACGGATCTAGGTGTCCAAGTGCCCTTGGTGACACGGTGCAGCATGGAACGGATCCAGGTCTCCAAGGGCCCTTTGTGACACGTGCTGACATAGGAGCTGTAAGTGGCAAGAGCACGCCACAGTGCTCAGAGCAGGCGACGGGACAGGACGGGACAGAGCGGTGCCGTGAGGAGCCCCCGCACAGCGCGCTCGTTCCTGCCCTACCCGGAGCTTTTCTGAGACATTGTTCCTGCAGCTGACCTCGAGGCCAGAGCACAGGACTCGGTGACCTGTGGCGTTCCGAGGCTTCAATTTTGCAGGTGCCTTTGAGGACACACGGTGGGACTTGGTGACCCAGAATTTTCCAAGGCGTCTCTCTTGAGGGTAGCCAGAAATCCGGTCAGTGACATGAGAGTGCCCATGCTGACCTGGATGGAGGAAGAAGAAGCTGCTCCAGCACTGCAGACTGAAGAGGTGGTGCCTTTCCATGCAGCGCAGGAGGGTGAGTGGCAGAGCCAGGCCGCAGGGCTGGTGCCTTCAGCCAGCTTGGCCCCATCCCACCCCATCCCGTCAAATCCTGTCACATCCCACCCCATCCTGTCCCGTCCCGTCCCATCCCCTGGGGACGTGCCCATGGACTGGACCAAAGAGGGGCCCGGGCAGACACCCCACAGTGGCCGTGCTCCATCCACCTGGGGCATCCTGGGGCTGTCCCTGCCTGGGGAGCGCAGGGCTGGGCTGTGTTCTCCGGCCTCTCCCGCAGACCCTCAGCCCTGGCTGCGCTTGCTCTTTCCCAGATGCAGCCCTGGACCAGACACAAGAGCAGGAACCCGCCCATGGCCGCTTCCACAGAACAGCGCAGGTACCTGCAGCCATCCCCACCTGGGCTGGGCCTGCTGTCACTGCTCAGCCCAGCAGCACACCTGCAGCACCCCATGGCTTCTTGCTCTTCTCCTACAGCTCGTTTGCAAATTCATCAAGAGAATTCGGCAGGAAGAGACCAGTGTCATGAGCCCTGGGCTCAGAGCATACTCAGAGCTCCTCGGACATGAGACCAGTGCCGCCCTGCTGGATTTGCTTGTGCAGAGTGGTGTTCCCAGAGCAGAGCAAGTAAGCAGATGTGGCCAGGCTTCAATTGCCCCATGAGTCACATGGCTTCCCAAGCCACTAGTGCTGGCCCCTGTGAGCCTTTGAGGCCATCGCAGTGCGGCGGGAAGGGAAGCACTTCTCTGGGGACCCTGGGAACGCTGATCCCTCTGGCAGCTTTCCAAGTCTCCCTGTGCCTTCTCCAGGTGCCCGGCATGGTGAGATACATCCACCAGTGGCTCATGGCCAATGATTCTGCTGAGCACAGGCTGGACAACGCCCTGCTGTATCTCACAGAAGCGCAGCCAAATGAGGCAGTAATGACACTCCTGCGTGTGGCCCCATCCTGTGACAGGTATGGGGCCCATCTGCCCAGAGGGCTCAGGGCTCACCCCAACCCATCGCCCTGTACAGCCTGGGCCAGGTTTCTGACCAACAGAGAGTCCCAGGGCCCTCTGGCTGCTCCCTTTCCAGGCCCTGGCATGTCAGCCCCAAGCCTGCTGCCATGCTCCCTCGTTGTCCCACAGGGGCCTGTCCCCACAGGGCTGGGCTGCCTGGCTGCTGCTGGAGAGGGGCAGTGGGCAAAGGCAGAGCCGGCAGTCAACCCGGGCCTCTAGAGATGCCCAGACCACGGTGCTGTGTCTGAGATGCCCTGAGACAGAGCTCTAACCCCGCAGAGCTGCCATGGCCATGTGGAAGACCATCATGTGCACACCCTGGACTGCAGAGCTGGCACAGCAGATACTCCTGGATGTGCTGGGGAGCTGGCCAGAGCACAGCATGAGCACCTGCGATGGGGACAAAACGAGTGTCTTTGCCCTGGCTGTGAGTTTCTGCCAGTGGACTTTGCTGGCCCCAAGGCCACCTGTCCAGCAGCTCTCCATCCTCCTTTCCCCACTGCATCTCCCTGCCTCAGGCACTGGCCTGAAAGCTGGCCTAGGGACAGCTGCAGGGCCACCAGGCCCGCTGCTCCCCCTGTGTCTCTCTGGGCCTCTCCCTGCCACGCTCGGGCCCTGTCCCACGGACACCTTGGCACTGAACGCTGCCTCGGGGGGCTTCGTCCTTTGCAGGCAACTGTGGTGATATGGAAGATCCTTCAGGAGCGCTGTGTCCCAGATATAGTGGATGAGCATTTCCCGCAGTTATTTGTGCATCTGCTCTTCCAAGTGTTCTTCAGCACCAAAGAGATGCCAGAGGAGGTGGATACCTTCTGGAAGGGATGCCAGGAAGAACACGGCCTTGCCACCAGCCCCAACAGGTGCTCTATCCCAATCCTTCTGTCCCTGCCACATGGCCAGGGCAGGAGCCAGTGCTCCCAGTGTGACCCGGGCTTTGCTCTGCACTCAGGTTTGCAGTGAGGACCCTGAAGTCCCTGCTGTGCCAAATGGACTATGAGGATGTGGTGTTGTCAATGGAGCGCAAGCGTGGCTGGGACACGCTGCTCTGTGCTGACACCCACATTTATGCCGTGGGTCTGCTGGCCAGGTGAGACCCCCTTCTCCCCATTGCTCCCGGCATTTGTGCTCTGTGGCTGGGATATCCCACTCAGTCCCCATGGCCATGGGCCAGAGGGACGAGGGACAGCCAAGCAGACTGGGAAAGGCTGGGAGAGGAGGGTGCCCAGTAGCAGCCACATCTCAAAGGGCCCAGGTCCCCCTGCAGGGTGGGGGGTAAAGACAAGAACTGCATCAGTCTGTCCTGGGAGGGGCTTCCCCCCCCGGCTCAGGGTCTTAGTTTCGTAGGGGCGGTCCCCCGGCCAGATAATCATTATCACTGACTCCATATATTTCAGAGGTCCGATCAATAATAATTATTATTAAGAAACCCAGTGTTCTTATAGATAGTTATGATATAGGTTGATTTAATGTGTTTTCTAGTCTAAACACTATCACCATTAGTTACTTAAGAAAGCACCCTTTGGTAGACAAATCTCCGTAACATATTCGGATGTTCACAATGCCAGGTGCAGCATGTTAAGATAAGAATGTTTCTTCATTCTTTCCTCTGATCTTCTCAGACTTTCTCAGGCGATGCCTGGGAAAGTTGTTTGTTTCTCTCTGAGGCCAGAGAGCTGCTGCCACATCTTAGTGCCATTTTCTGCCTTCCAGGGAGATGGGCAAAGAATCCATCGATGAGTGTAAAAGCATCTTAGACTATCTCCTTCAGTTGCTCCGCAAAGAGATGCCATACTGGCACTTCCCTGCCCTGGCATTCCTTGTGGAGGTGAGTCTGAAGGCCGGCGCTGCCTCCCAGCTCTCTGCCCTCTCGTAGCCGCAGCTGCCTGGGATGGTGCCCACGCCCTGCGCTGCTGCCTGGTCCCCGCCCTGTGCGGTTCTGGGCTCCTGCAGGCCGGGTCCCCTGTCACTGCCCTGTGCCTTTCAGGTCCTGCATTGCCTGGACTTGAGTGCATGCAGTGACAGCATCATGGATCTCTTGTCGAGGCACTTGCTGAGTGAGCACACGGAGATGCGCCGCCAGGTTCTGAGAGCCCTCCTCTTGGTCAGGGATAATCCCTCGCTGGTAAGGAGGGGGCAGCAGCTGAAGCCGTGCAGGCAGCGTGGTGCTGGGGAACGCAGTTGCTGGTCTTCAGGCACTGGGTCAGCCGCTCCCAGCTCTCCTGCCTCCCACTTCAGCTGCCCGAGGGCTGCGGGACAGGCCTTTGGCCTCTAGGCCCTGTGGCAGCAGGGTGGCCTTTCACACACTTTTGTTCCGCACAGGCCAAAAGAATGCGGAGCCTGACCGAAAGCCTCGGGGAGCTCCTGCAGGAAAATGATAGTGATGTGGTCAGGATGAGCATTGTTCTACTTAGTGATTTCTTCTTGGATAATGACACCCCAATACCCAGCCCCATCGCCCTGCAGCTGGCTAAGGTGCTCCTGCCACTCTTTGAACACGTAAGGCTCTGTGCCCTCAGCCACGGCCACTGGCTGCTGCCCAGACACTTGGTGCCCTGTGGAGATGCAGGCCTGCGCCAAGGTGGGCCAGAATCAGCTGATGCCAAGGTCTTGTTTCCTTCCTGTTACACAGGATGACTGGCATGTGCAGTGGATCTCCATGTTTGTATTTCGAGCCTTGCTGTCTACTGTAGTGGAAGAAGAGAAAAAGCTCCTGATGACACAAGTGTGTCACAGCCTGCTCCCACTCTTCTTCCACTGCCATGATGAGAATCAGAGTGTGGCAGAGGTGAGGACTCACGGGCTGCTGCTGTCGCCCTGGGAGGGGGCTTGGCTGCCTCCTGCCCTGGCGCCTGGCAGGCTGCATCCTCCTCCCAGCCCTGGCACAGGGATGCTGATCCTGGGCTGCGGGGCCATTTCCGTGTCTCTACTGCTCTCCAGGCTTCTTGGGAAACCCTGCTTTGTGTGGCCAAATTCCTGAACAGGAGAGTTCTTGAAAAACCTGTAAAGAAGGAGAAACTGTGGAGGTTCATTGAGATCCTGGTAAGGAGGGCCGGGAAGCCGCAGCCCCAGCCTGGAGCAGCCCCTGAGCGCGGTGCTCGGTGTGCGGGCTGGCAGCTGTGCCCCTGCCCGCTGCTGCAGCCCGAGGCCGCGTGGGCTCTGCTCCAGGCTCCTGCGGCCCGAGCCGGGTGCCCATGGAGCCCCGGCCCGGGGGGCTGCGGGGCCAACCCTTCCCTCCTGTCGCTCTCTCCAGCTGGCAGAGGACAGCAGCAGCGTGGCCGAGCACCTGCGCCGGGCCCTGCCCTACCTGCAGAGCCCACAGGAGCCCCTGCGAGAGGCGGCCGTCAGGTTCATGGGTGAGCCACGAGCCGGGCCAGGAGGGCGTGTGGGCACAGGGCTGGCGGCGCCGCTGGCAGGGAGCTGTGCCGCTGGGCCTGACAGGCTCTGTGTTCCCAGGGACGGCCGGGCGGTACCTGAGGGGGAGGAAGGAAGAGCTCCATCTCATCTGTGAGGGTGAGTGAGGGCAGCGGGCTGCCAGCGAGGGCTGGCGGGGGAGCTGCGAGCCCTGCCCCGGCTGTGGAGGGCTCTGCTCCCTGTGCAGACCAGGGGCGGCGTGGACAGAGCACACAGAGCTTTCAGGGCACCTGGGGGATTCGTGGCTAGCAGCTTTGGGCTGATCCAGCTGGTCCCTGCTCCCTGCTGGCCATAGCCAGAGCCGGCTGGGATGGCCCTGGCACAGGGATCTCCTCGGGTCCCCTCAGATGCGGGAACTGACCATGGCGCTGTTCCTCTCTCTTTCAGCCCTAGAAGACACGGCCAATGACATCAGTGTTGCCGTTGCGAGCCTGGCAGTTCAAACATTGTCTGTCCTCCAGGGAATAGAGAGAGCTCGATATTCCCGCTTCCACAGCCTGCATGATCGGCTCTGCAGGGCATGGAGGAGACGGCCTCGTCTGTCGGGGCTCGGCTGGCTGCGCTGCTGCAGCTCTGCAGAGAGCTGATCCCAGAGGCTCTGTCTGCTGGGGCCACTCGAGCCAGCAGGAATGTTTCGTTTCTTTAGGATTGTTCTTTTCTTCTTTTTGTTTTTCTTTAGCATAGAAATATAGGATGTGTTGTAATAGACAGACTCCCAGGATCTTTCTTTTGCTGCCCAGGCTCTGCAGGGCCTAGGGGAAGAGGGAGAAAAGGGTTCCTGGGCTCAGCAAGCTGCCCAGGCATGCAGGGTTGCAGGGAAAATGGCCAGAAGCCCCTTGGCCTTTGGGGGTTCTGCTGAAGCCTTTGTGCTGCCCACAGAGCAGATGGGCAGGGGCTGGAGCTGTGGGGATCTCTGTGAGAGCGGTGCCTGGAGATGGCCACAAGCCCTGTCCCAGGCAGGAAGCGCCATCCGTGTCCTCCTGCCCGTGTGTTGCTGCCTGGAATGCTGAGGGCTCCCAGGTGCCTCTTGATGGATCAGGTTGGCCAGGCTGGGGGAGACCCTGAGGGGACGGGGCCACGAAGGGATGAGGGGCTGTGGAAGCCCAGACAGGACAAGGCAGTGGGAAGGCACGGGGGGACGTGTGAGGGAGTGGGTAACGTTGGCTCGGGGAGGAAAGTTGGTTGGAACCAAAGGCACCACTCACCCTCACAAAAATATCACCAAAAGTCCTCACAAAAATATCATCAAAATCCCATAAAAATCCCCCCAAAACACCCAAAACCCAACTAAAATCTTCCTAAAAAATCCCCCCAAACTCCCCAAAATCCAATAGAAATCGACTCAAAATCCTCACAAAAAATCCCACCAAAAATACCATAAAATTCCCACAAAAATTCCACTGTAGATTCCTTGAAAATGCCAGAAAAACCACACAAAATCCCAGGTAAATCTCCACAAAAATTCCACCCAAAAGCCCACAAAACTCACCCAAAAAAATCCACAAAAAATCACCCCAAGGCTCACAGAAATCCCTCAAAATCCCCATAAAAATCGCCCCCAAAATCCCCTTAAATGCCACACAAAAATCCCACAAAAAGTCCCACTAAATCCCCATGAAAATCCCACAGAATCCACAGAGAAAAATTTGTACAAAAATGCAGCCAAAAATCCCCCAATCACACAAAATCCACACAAAAAATCCCACCAAATCACCCAAAATATCCGACCAAAATTTCCCTAAACCCCCGCAAAATCCACACCAAATACACTCAAAAAATCCGCGCCGAAATCCCACCAAACCCCTCTCAAATTCCCCAAAAAATGCCCCCAAGTCCTATCACATCCCACCCGAAGTGCGAGGAAATCCACCCCAAAAATCCCCACGAAAACTTCCCTCAAAATCCCAGCCAAACCTCCCAGGAGCAGCCCAAGAATCCCGCAGAGATCGCTGCGAGTGCCCGAATCGCCCGGAACAATCGCCGAGCCATCCCCGCCCGGCCCCGCGCTCCGGCCCCGCTCTCTGTGGGGCCGGGGCCTCTCCCCCCTTGGCTCTGCGCTGGTCCCGTTCGCGCTCCGCTCCCGCTCCCGCCCCACCAGCGCTCCCTGCCCTGGGCCGCGCTGGCCGAGCCCGGCCGGGCGCGCTGGATCCGCTGGGACGGCGCATCCCGGCCCCGGCCCCGGCCCCGCGGGGCTCCCGGGGCAGCTCCGGCCGGGATGCGGCACTGCCGCGGGGCTTTGGGCTTTCCCGGCGCTGCCCGGCGGCTCCCGGGGATCTGCGGCTTCCCGAGGGACTCGGGGAGCTTCCAGAGGGGACCTGGGCTGGCTCCGGGGGGATTTGGGATCACTCCGGGGGGAGCTGGGGACGGCTCGGGGGGTTTGGGGTTGTTCCCGAGACTTTTGGGGGGATCTGGAAGAGGCTCCAGAGGGGATCTGGGGCTTTCTGAGGGATCTGGGGGAATTCAGAGGGGATCTGGGAGAGTTTCAAGAGGGATTTTGGGGTCTTCCAAGGGATTTTCAGAAGTTCGGAGGGATTTGGGGATGCTCCAGAATGGATCTGGGGCAGTTCCAGAAGCAATCAGGGACGTTTTTGAGGGATTTTGGCAAGTCCTAGAAGGAATTCGGGGAATTTCAGCAGGATTTTGGGGTAATTCAGAGGAATTGGGGAGGTTCCAGCAGGGATTTGGGGTCATTCCCAGGGGATTGGGGGGTGGATTTCTGGTGAGATTTCCGTTTCTTCCCCAGATTTCAGGCTTTTTCCCAAGATTTCCTGTTTTTTCAAGAATCTGTGGATTTTTCCCTGAATTTGGGTCTCACTGTGGGGTAGAAGGGGAAGGTTTAGGAGATTCAGGGTGAATTCTTGGGGGCTCCTGGACGGATTTTGGGTGGGTTCCCAATTGAATTTTGTGCTTTTGTCCCAGAATTACAGGATTTTTCCCAAAATTTGGGTATTTGCCTGAAGATTCTGCTATTACCACTGGTTTGTCCCGGAAGGGGAAGCTTTGGCGGGTGGGGGGGGGGGGGGGGGGGGGCGTTAGGGTGAATTTTAGGGATAACTGAGGCTGGATTTGGGTTTTTTCCCAAGGATTTTGGAGTTTTTCCCAGAATTTCAGGATTGTTCCCAAAATCCCAGGACTTCTACTCTGATTTGTCTCTTACCATGGACATTTGGTAGAAGGGGAAGCTTTGGGGCGGTTCCTGGTTGGATTTTGGGGATATTTGAGGCTGCATTTTGAGTTTTCCCCCCAGGAATTCAGGATTTCTCCCAGAATTTCAGGATTTTTTCCCAAAATGTCAGGATTTTCCCAAGGATTTGGGTCTCACCATGGACTTGTCATAGAAGGGGAAGCTTTGGGGGGTTCCTGGTTGGATTTAGGGGTGTTTCCAACTCAATTTCAGGGATTCTTGATGGGATTTTGGGGGGAATCCTGGTTGGGTTTGTTTTTTTTCCTCAGGATTTTGGGTTTTTTCCATGAGAATTCCAGGATTTCACCCAGCATTTCTGTCTTACCATGGGCTTGTCATAGAAAGGGAAGCTTTGGGGTGCTCAGGGTGAATGAGTTTGGTGGGATTCCAAGTTGGACTTTGGGGGTATCTGAGGCCAGAGTTTGGCGGTTTTTCCCCAGCATTGCAGTTCTTTCCCCAGTGCCAGAACTCCCCCAGTCGCTGTCTCCCCACGGGTTGGCCGCAGGAGGGGAAGCCCTGCAGGGAGCGCAGGGCGTTGGTGGCGCTGCTCATCTCCCTGAAGGTGAGGAAGGCCTGGCCCCGCAGGCCGAGACTGCGCCGCACCAAAATGTCCAAAATCTGCCCAAACGGCGAGGAAACGGCGCAGAGGGACTTCTCCAGCTCGGGGACACCCAGGGGACAGCCTGAGCCCCTGGGGACAGGCACGGACACTCTCAGAGCCCCCAGGACCCCCCAGCCATCCCCGTCCTCCTTGGTGTCCCGGTTCAGGTGGTTGATGGAGATGCTGGGCTGGGGCCGGGGGTCCTGCACCGCCAGGGCCGGGACCCCTCTGTGGGGACAGGGGGGCTTCAGGGGGCGTCTGGGGGGCTGCGACCCCTTCACCCCCTGGCACCCCTTTAGGTGTCCCCAGAGCCCCAAATCCACCCCAGACCCACCTAAAGCCCCCAAATTACCCTCAGATCCCCCCACTTTACCCCAAAATTGACCCCAGAGCCACCTCAGAACCCCCAGATCCCTCCAGTTCCTCTCACAACTCCGCCAAAGTCCCCTCGGACCCCCGCAATTACCCTCAGATCCCCCTAAACCCAACGGAGAACGCTCCAGAAGCTCTCAAGCTCCCCCCAAAGCTCCCTAAAGCCCCCTCATTCCCCCAAACCCAGCAGACACACGCCTATTTCCTGTCAGTTCCCCCAGAAATCCCCAGTTTCTCCCCGAGCCGCCCCAAACCCCCCGTTCAGTTTCCCCGGCCCCACCTCAGCCCCTCCTCAGCCGCGCTCCCCTGACAATTTCCCGCCTGCCCCGCGCGCGCGGGCTCCTCCAGCCAATAGCGGCGCGCCCCGTGCCGAACCAACCAATCAGCGCGCGGCTGCAGCCAATCAGAGGGAGCCGGGAGCGGCGCCCCTCCCCCGGCGGCCCCGCCCCCCGGGCTCGGGCGGGCCCTGCGGGCGGCGCTGCCAGAGCGGGGGAGGCGCTGGGAGAGGCGGGAGCCGCGGGAGCCGCGGGGGCCGCAACGCTGGGGAGGGGGCTCCGCACAGGGGCCGGGGGCTGGGAGGGGCTGGGGGGGCTGGGGAGGGGTCCTGGGGGCATCGGGGGCCTTTGGGGAGGGAGCCGGGGGGAGTTTAGGGAGGGCTCTGGGGGGTCCTGGATGGCTCATGGAGGAGTCCTCGGGGCAGTCTGGGTGTCCTGGAGGGCTCTTGGGTGGGGGATCCTGAGGGGTCCTGGAGGTGTCAGGGAGAGTCTGGGGAGGGGTCTTGGAGCATTGTGGGGGGACCTGGGGGGTGGGGATGGGTCCTGAGAGGGGCCTGGAGGGGGGTCTTGGGAGGGTCTGGGCGGAGTTGGGGGAGCGGTTTGGGGGGTCCTGGTGGCGTCCTAGGAGGTTTTGGAGGTTTTGGGGAGGGGCTTTGGGGGATCTGGAAGGGTCCCAGAGAGGGTCTGGGGGGGGTTGGGGGTTTTTGGGAGAGGTCCTGGAGGGATCTGGGGAGAGGCTGGGGGGTCCAGAGTTGGGTTTGGGGCGGGGTCTGGAGGGTCCTGGAAGGGTCTTGGGTGGGGTCTTGGGAAGGGTCTCAGGGGGTCTCAGGGGGCATCCTGGGCTGGGTGCAATTGGGGTCTGGGGGCTCTCAGGGGGTCCTGGGCCAACTTTGGGGGGGGGCTCTGGGGAAGATTTGGGGTTCCTGGAGGGGGTCCTATGGAGATCTGGGGGTCCCAGGCAGTCCCAGGCTCACCCTGAATGGGGTATGGGGGATTCGGGGGACGGGGGCACAACAGCGGTGATTTTTAGGGGATTTTGGGGCTTTTTAGTGGAATTTTGGGGGCCTTCATGTAGTAAACAGGGCTCGTGCCTTTATTAATGTTCAGCTCAATACAGAGCTCACCCCCGCTGTTGTAGCTTTTTCCCAGTAGCCAAAGGGCGAGAAGGCTGCAGAGTCTGTCCCTGGAGTCTCCGTGGCACACTGGTAGCCGGAGGTGAAGAGGTGTGCAGTCTGTGTCTGAAGTCCTGGTAGCCGAAGGGTGAGGGCATGTGCAGAGCCTGCTGCCAAAGTGCAGCAGCAGCTGTCCCCTGTCCTTCCCTCCTGGGAACACCAGGAAGAGTTGTTCCTTTGTTCCTGCTTCCCACAGCCCAGTCCAGTCTGGTCCCCTGCAGGCTATGGTGACAGGTCAGACACAGACCAGGGATGTGGTTCCCTTTTCCCCAAGCAGCGCACCCATCCAGCCCCCTCCACTGTGCCCAGCCTTCCACTTAGGGGTGTTTTCATCCCCAAAACCCCCTCCCGTGATTCCACTGGTCTCTCTATTTTGCATCCCAGTCCTAGAATGGTAGTGTGGGTGGGGGTGTAGGTGATTCCCAGGAGCAATTCGCTAATTAATATTTCAATGTCAGTACTTAGCCCAAACCGAAATGTCTCAGCAAGGCTGTTTTCTTCATAATAAATCCCTCCACTATTTCTTTGATGGGGCTTAAGCCCGCATCAACTTACAGTCTCTGGCTTTTGAGGGTTAGCTTCTTTGGGTAATTCTCTTAATTCCTAGCAACTAAGTGAGACTTAATAATATTCTAACTAAAACTTTCTTCAGTTGACTTCCTTGGCTAAAGGACACTTATTAAAGAATTACAAAGTGTTTAAACTTTTACTGTGGTACTTTAACTCAGAAATGGTTATTACTACCTTACTGTATATCAGCTTCTAGCAAGTTTTTTTAAATTAGTTTTAAGTCTTCGGGTCCCCTAATTACCGTCCATATACAAGAGGAGGTGGGTGACCCTGTTGGGTGTGGTCTGGTGTCTGGTGGTGGCAGATCTTTTTCCAACCATTCTGTTCTGCTAGCTGTCAATCCCACCCGCAGCTTGAGCGCAACCACGAGCACGGCGGCCGTGGAGAGGGGTAGTCCTGATGGCCCCGGGCCGGCCCGGAGCCAGGGTAGACCTTTTGTCCCCCGCCACCGCTCACATCCAGGGCACTGCAATGAACCCAGCAGCCCCGGAGCCAGGGTAGACCTGTTGTCCTGGCCACAACACCTTACGGTCACTCAGCATCGGGGTAGACCTGTTGACCCTGGCCATGAAGGTCCTGCCACGAAGCAGGTGACCCTGGAGCTGGGTAGACCTGATAACCCTGGGCCGGCGCGGAGTTGGGGATGACCTGATGTCACCCGTTACTGCCCGTGGCACGGGCACCGCCAAGAGCCGGGAGTCCCCAGATCCTGGTAGACCTGATGGCTCCGGAGACGGGTAGACCTGATTGCCCCAGGCTTGCCTGGAGCAAGAGTAGACCTGCTGCCCCCTGACAACGCTTGCCGCAAGGGTGCCGACCCAGCACCGGCGGCCCTGGAGCCAGGGGAAGCTCACAGCCTCCTTACAGCCCAGAGCCGGACAGCTCTAGCAGCCCCATCCCAGCCCATAAACCGCCCACTTTCAAGACCAACACATATTTTTGTATTTTTCTGGGTTGTATTTCGTTTTTTGGGGTGGTTTTTTTGGAGGGCAGGTGAGGTGCAGGGCTTTTGTTTTGGGTTTTCTGGTTTTGTTTTGGATTTTTGGGGTTTTTTTCCTTTGGGTTTTGTGTTTTGTTTTGATTTTTTTTGGTTTGGGGTTTTATTCAGTTTGTCTTTAGGGTTTTATTCCCCCCCATTTTCTCCTTTCTTGAAAGAATGGCTCTTCTATTTGCCTGGTATGAGAAACTTAGCCGAAAAAGAAATTTTCTTGGCAGATTTTGTTCAGTTTCCTTTATTATGCAGAGCACTCGCAGGCGAGCCGACGGGCAGCCCGTGCCCTGTGCTCGGGTCTCCTGAGGTGCAGAACTGTGGAAACGGCGTCCCCAGTGCCCCCCGCCCCCCGTCCGGGAGCCGACACAGCCCTGCCCCGCAGAAGAGAATGTCAGCGGGGCCAGCGGGGAAGAGAAGCCCGTCCGTGCGGCGGAAATCAGCTCGCAGCCGCCGGCCCCGGTGCGACTCGGCCCGGCCCGCCCCGCCGCCGGCAGCACCGCCGGCAAGCGGGCGGCCGCTTTGGGGCCGGTTCCTTCAGGGCCCGCAGAGGTCTTCGGTCCTCGGAAGGAGCCTGGGGGGCCGCGGGGGCTCGGTGCCGAGGCGCCCGGGGCCGGCACGAAGCCGCCCGCCCTCGGGCCTCGTTCACACAGAGACAGAGACAGACACAGGGACACACGCCCGGCTCCTCAGACACCACCGCTCCCCACCGCCCCCGCCGCTCCCGCTCGCACGGCCGCACACTCTCGCATCCCCTCTCTCCCCGCCCCTGCCCTGCCCCTGCCCCTGCCCCTGCCCCTGCCCCTGCCCCTGCCCCTGCCCCTGCCCCTGCCCCTGCCCCTGCCCCTGCCCCTGCCCCTGCCCCTGCCCCTGTCTGTCGCGGCCCCCGCCCAGCCATGGTTGGGAGCGCCCCGCCCTGCCCCATCAGACTCCTTGGCACCGCCTGCAGACTTTTGCCGCCCCCGCCCGGTCTCTCCTTGGCCAGTTCGCACAGAGGCAGGGGTAGGAGGGTACTGAAAACTTTCTCTTCATGGCCAACATCAAAAAATATGAATATGATAAATTGAATCAAGCAAAACCCTTCCCTCTGCTCCTTGTGACATCCCAGCAGCATCTGACATGTCCACCATCTACAAGGCATTGCAATAAAGGCAGGATTTTAGACAAAGACATAAGAAGGGGTGATAGGTAAAACTTACAATAAGATGCTGAGTAAGGAGTTATTTAAACTTCTGAAAAATTGGGAAACTCCCAAAAGCTCAAAGCATGAAGCCATTTAAAGGAGATGCATTGGAATAACCAGAGAACAGCTGCAGGAGAAAATCTGGGAGCAATGGGAAGGACATACATGCAGCTGCTCTAAATGAAGAGATGTCCTTAGATAGGGCCATTTAACCAGGAGTCCTGGAAACACCCAAAGGAAGCGCGTCATGAAATATTATACTGAATGTTGGTGGCAGAGGTAGAGGGGAAGATGAGTATTTCTTCTCCTGCCATCAGTAGAAGAAAGCAGTAGAGCCAGGAAATTGCTGTTCTGGGTGGGAAAACATTACCATTTCTTCAAAGTTCTCCAGTGAGCCAGATAATAAAGATTTGCTTGTATGTTATGGAACAGAGAGATATTGAAACCTGCTCCCCTTTCCATGAACAGGCATGTTCTACTTGTTGGGCCCCAGTACCCTGAGGTGCTGAGCTGGGATTGGCATATCTAAGAGAGGAGCTGAGGTAGAGCAGAGCACCTTGCAGGCTGAGGTGTCTGCTGGAATTGCATGTCCTCCCCATGCCACAGCTTCCCTGCATTTCCCTCCTCCAGCCTCTGTCCCCAGCACAGCCATGGAGGCTCTTTGGCCTCTTGACTTTTCCTGCAGGCATCAAGAGCAGCTGAGCTCTGCCTTTGGCACAGTCAGCCCTGGCCAGTGCAGGCCATGCTCAGCAATTCCTTGTCTGTGCCCGGACTTGCTGCCAGCCCCGGCAGCGGCTGCGGGGCCCCTTTGTGGCCCTGTGCTGGCCCAGCCATGGTGCCACAGCCCCTGTGCAGCCCAGGCCAGGACAGGAGCATTGGGGCTGGGAACGGCCCCTGTGCCGTGGGGCCCTGGGCAGCCTTGGGGCTCTGTGCCCCATGGCCTCCCTGCTGGGCAGCCTCTGCCAGCTCCTGCAGAGCCCGTGGGGGCTCCTTCTGCTGCCCTGAGCCTGCAGAGCAGGGCAGCGTTGGCTGATGGTCTGAGTCATTCCTAAAGATCCCGTCGGGCTGTCTCAGACACTTGGGGCCAGGGATTCCTTCCAACCTGGGCCACTTTGGGTGGGCACGGGGTGGCCCCAGGGCAGGTGGCAGTGTGTGCAAGGCCCTTTGTGACACATACAGCATGGAATGGAGCCGGGTGTCCAAGGACCCTTGGTGACACGGTGCAGCATGGAACGGATCTAGGTGTCCAAGTGCCCTTGGTGACACAGTGCAGCATGGAACGGATCCAGGTCTCCAAGGGCCCTTTGTGACACGTGCTGACATAGGAGCTGTAAGTGGCAAGAGCACGCCACAGTGCTCAGAGCAGGCGACGGGACAGGACGGGACAGAGCGGTGCTGTGAGGAGCCCCTGCACAGCACGCTCGTTCCTGCCCTACCTGGAGCGTTTCTGAGGAATTGTTCCTGCAGCTGACCTCGAGGCCAGAGCACAGGACTTGGTGACCTGTGGCCTTCCGAGGCTTCAATTCTGCAGGTGCCTTTGAGGACACACCGTGGGACTTGGTGACCCAGAGTTTTCCGAGGCATCCCTCTTGAGGGTAGCCAAAAATCCGGGCAGTGACATGGGGCAGGGAGCCCTGAGAGTGCCCAAGCTGAGCTGGATGGAGGAGGAAGAATGCGGCCCTGCAGCTGCTCCAGCACTGGAGACTGAAGAGGTGGTGCCGTTCCATCCAGCACAGGAGGGTGAGTGGCCGAGCCAGGCCACAGGGCTGGTGCCTTCAGCCAGCTTGGCTCCATCCTACCCCATCCCATCACACGCTGTCACATCCCATCCCGTCCTGTTCCATCCCCTGGGGACGTGCCCATGGACAGGATCAAAGAGGGGCCCGGGCAGACACCCCACAGTGGCCGTGCTCCATCCACCTGGGGCATCCCGGGGCTGTCCCTGCCTGGGGAGCGCAGGGCTGGGCTGTGTTCTCCAGCCTCTCCCGCAGACCCTCAGCCCTGGCTGCGCTCGCTCTTTCCCAGATGCAGCCCTGGACCAGACACAAGAGCAGGAACCCACCCGTGGCCGCTTCCACAGAACAGCACAGGTACCTGCAGCCATCCCCACCTGGGCTGGGCCTGCTGTCACTGCTCAGCCCAGCAGCACACCTGCAGCACCCCATGGCTTCTTGCTCTTCTCCTACAGCTCGTTTGCAAATTCATCAAGAGAATTCGGCAGGAAGAGACCAGTGTCATGAGCCCTGGGCTCAGAGCATACTCAGAGCTCCTCGGACATGAGACCAGTGCCGCCCTGCTGGATTTGCTTGTGCAGAGTGGTGTTCCCAGAGCAGAGCAAGTAAGCAGATGTGGCCAGGCTTCAATTGCCCCATGAGTCACATGGCTTCCCAAGCCACTAGTGCTGGCCCCTGTGAGCCTTTGAGGCCATCGCAGTGCGGCGGGAAGGGAAGCACTTCTCTGGGGACCCTGGGAACCCTGTTCCCTCTGGCAGCTTTCCAAGTCTCCCTGTGCCTTCTCCAGGTGCCCGCCATGGTGAGATACATCCACCAGTGGCTCATGGCCAATGATTCTGCTGAGCACAGGCTGGACAACGCCCTGCTGTATCTCACAGAAGCGCAGCCAAATGAGGCAGTAATGACACTCCTGCGTGTGGCCCCATCGTGTGACAGGTATGGGGCCCATCTGCCCAGAGGGCTCAGGGCTCACCCCAACCCATTGCCCTGTACAGCCTGGGCCAGGTTTCTGACCAACAGAGAGTCCTAGGGCCCTTTGGCTGCTCCCTTTCCAGGCCCTGGCATGTCAGCCCCAAGCCTGCTGCCATGCTCCCTCGTTGTCCCACAGGGGCCTGTCCCCACAGGGCTGGGCTGCCTGGCTGCTGCTGGAGAGGGGCAGTGGGCAAAGGCAGAGCCGGCAGTCAACCCGGGCCTCTAGAGATGCCCAGACCACGGTGCTGTGTCTGAGATGCCCTGAGACAGAGCTCTAACCCCGCAGAGCTGCCATGGCCATGTGGAAGACCATCATGTGCACACCCTGGACTGCAGAGCTGGCACAGCAGATACTCCTGGATGTGCTGGGGAGCTGGCCAGAGCACAGCATGAGCACCTGCGATGGGAACAGAATGACTGTCTTTGCCCTGGCTGTGAGTTTCTGCCAGTGGACTTTGCTGGCCCCAAGGCCACCTGTCCAGCAGCTCTCCATCCTCCTTCCCCCACTGCATCTCCCTGCCTCAGGGCCTGAAAGCTGTCCTAGAGACAGCTGCAGGGCCACCAGGCCCGCTGCTCCCCCTGTGGCTCTCTGGGTCTCTCCCTGCCACGCTCGGGCTCTGTCACACGGACACCTTGGCACTGAATGCTGCCTCGGGGGGCTTTGTCCTTTGCAGGCAACTGTGGTGATATGGAAGATCCTCCAGGAGCGCTGTGTCCCAGATATAGTGGATGAGCATTTCCCGCAGTTATTTGTGCATCTGCTCTTCCAAGTGTTCTTCAGCACCAAAGAGATGCCAGAGGAGGTGGATACCTTCTGGAAGGGATGCCAGGAAGAACACGGCCTTGCCAGCAGCCCCAACAGGTGCTCTATCCCAATCCTTCTGTCCCTGACACATGGCCAGGGCAGGAGCCAGTGCTCCCAGTGTGACCCGGGCTTTGCTCTGCACTCAGGTTTGCAGTGAGGACCCTGAAGTCCCTGCTGTGCCAAATGGACTACGAGGATGTGGTGTTGTCAATGGAGCGCAAGCGTGGCTGGGACACGCTGCTCTGTGCTGACACCCACATTTATGCCGTGGGTCTGCTGGCCAGGTGAGACCCCCTTCTCCCCATTGCTCCCGGCATTTGTGCTCTGTGTCTGGGGTATCCCACTCATTCCCTGTGGCTGTGGGCCAGAGGGACGAGGGACAGCCAAGCAGACTGGGAAAGGCTGGGAGAGGAGGGTGCCCAGTAGCAGCCACATCTCAAAGGGCCCAGGTCCCCCTGCAGGGTGGGGAGTAAAGACAAGAACTGCGTCAGTCTGTCCTGGGATAGGTTTTCCCCCCGGTTCAGGGTCTTAGTGTCGTAGGAGCGGATTCCCGCCAGGTAATCATTATCACTGACTCCATATATTTCAGAAGTCTGATCAATAATAATCTTTATTAAGAAACCCATTGTTCTTATAGATATTTATGATATAGGTTGATTTAATGGGTTTTCTAGTCTAAACACTATACCATTAGTTACTTAAGAAAGCACATTTTGGTAGACAAATCTCCGTAACATATTCGGATGTTCACAATGCCAGGTGCAGCATGTTAAGATAAGAATGTTTCTTCATTCTTTCCTCTGATCTTCTCAGACTTTCTCAGGCGATGCCTGGGAAAGTTGTTTGTTTCTCTCTGAGGCCAGAGAGCTGCTGCCACATCTTAGTGCCATTTTCGGCCTTCCAGGGAGATGCGCAACAAATCCATCAACTTGTGTAAAAGCATCTCAGGTTGTCTCCTTGAGTTGCTCAGCAAAGAGATGCCATACTGGAACTTCCCTGCCCTGGCATTCCTTGTGGAGGTGAGTCTGAAGGCCGGCGCTGCCTCCCAGCTCTCTGCCCTCTCGTAGCCGCAGCTGCCTGGGATGGTGCCCATGCCCTGCGCTGCTGCCTGGTCCCCGCCCTGTGCGGTTCTGGGCTCCTGCAGGCCGGGTCCCCTGTCACTGCCCTGTGCCTTTCAGGTCCTGCATTGCCTGGACTTGAGTGCATGCAGTGACAGCATCATGGATCTCTTGTCGAGGCACTTGCTGAGTGAGCACACAGAGATGCGCCGCCAGGTTCTGAGAGCCCTCCTCTTGCTCAAGGATAATCCCTTGGTGGTAAGGAGGGGGCAGCAGCTGAAGCCGTGCAGGCAGCGTGGTGCTGGGGAACACAGTTGCTGGTCTTCAGGCACTGGGTCAGCCGCTCCCAGCTCTCCTGCCTCCCACTTCAGCTGCCCGAGGGCTGCGGGACAGGCCTTTGGCCTCTGGGCCCTGTGGCAGCAGGGTGGCCTTTCACACACTTTTGTTCCGCACAGGCCAAAAGAATGCGGAGCCTGACCGAAAGCCTCGGGGAGCTCCTGCAGGAAAATGATAGTGATGTGGTCAGGATGAGCATTGTTTTACTTAGTGATTTGTTCTTGGATAATGACACCCCAATACCCAGCCCCATCGCCCTGCAGCTGGCTAAGGTGCTCCTGCCACTCTTTGAACACGTAAGGCTCTGTGCCCTCAGCCACGGCCACTGGCTGCTGCCCAGACACTTGGTGCCCTGTGGAGATGCAGGCCTGCGCCAAGGTGGGCCAGAATCAGCTGATGCCAAGGTCTTGTTTCCTTCCTGTTACACAGGATGACAGGCATGTGCAGTGGATCTCCATGTTTGTATTTCGAACGTTACTGTCTGCTGTAGTAGAAGAAGAAAAAAAGCTCCTGATGACACAAGTGTGTCACAGCCTGCTGCCACTCTTCTTCCACTGCCATGATGAGAATCAGAGTGTGGCAGAGGTGAGGACTCACGGGCTGCTGCTGTCGCCCTGGGAGGGGGCTTGGCTGCCTCCTGCCCTGGCGCCTGGCAGGCTGCATCCTCCTCCTGGCCCTGGCACAGGGATGCTGATCCTGGGCTGCGGGGCCATTTCCGTGTCTCTACTGCTCTCCAGGCTTCTCGGGAAACCCTGCTTTGTGTGGCCAAATTCGTGAACAGGAGAGATCTTGAAAAACCTGTAAAGAAGGAGAAACTGTGGAGGTTCATTGAGATCCTGGTAAGGAGGGCCGGGAAGCCGCAGCCCCAGCCTGGAGCAGCCCCTGAGCGCGGTGCTCGGTGTGCGGGCTGGCAGCTGTGCCCCTGCCCGCTGCTGCAGCCCGAGGCCGCGCGGGCTCTGCTCCAGGCTCCTGCGGCCCGAGCCGGGTGCCCATGGAGCCCCGGCCCGGGGGGCTGCGGGGCCAACCCTTCCCTCCTGTCGCTCTCTCCAGCTGGCAGAGGACAGCAGCAGCGTGGCCGAGCACCTGCGCCGGGCCCTGCCCTACCTGCAGAGCCCACAGGAGCCCCTGCGAGAGGCGGCCGTCAGGTTCATGGGTGAGCCACGAGCTGGGCCAGGAGGGCGTGTGGGCACAGGGCTGGCAGAGCCGCTGGCAGGGAGCTGTGCCGCTGGGCCTGACAGGCTCTGTGTTCCCAGGGACGGCCGGGCGGTACCTGAGGGGGAGGAAGGAAGAGCTCCATCTCATCTGTGAGGGTGAGTGAGGGCAGCGGGCTGCCAGCGAGGGCTGGCGGGGGAGCTGCGAGCCCTGCCCCGGCTGTGGAGGGCTCTGCTCCCTGTGCAGACCAGGGGCGGCGTGGACAGAGCACACAGAGCTTTCAGGGCACCTGGGGGATTCGTGGCCAGCAGCTTTGGGCTGATCCAGCTGGTCCCTGCTCCCTGCTGGCCATGGCCAGAGCCGGCTGGGATGGCCCTGGCACAGAGATCTCCTCGGGTCCCCTCAGATGCGGGAACTGACCATGGCGCTGTTCCTCTCTCTTTCAGCCCTAGAAGACACGGCCAATGACATCAGTGTCGCCGTTGCGAGCCTGGCAGTTCAAACATTGTCTGTCCTCCAGGGAATAGAGAGAGCTCGATATTCCCGCTTCCACAGCCTGCATGATCGGCTCTGCAGGGCATGGAGGAGACGGCCTCGTCTGTCGGGGCTCGGCTGGCTGCGCTGCTGCAGCTCTGCAGAGAGCTGATCCCAGAGGCTCTGTCTGCTGGGGCCACCTGAGCCAGCAGGAATGTTTCGTTTATTCAAGATTGCTCTTTCCATTTTTTTGTTTTTCTTTAGCATAGAAATATAGTATGTGTTGTAATAGACAGACTCCCAGGATCTTTCTTTTGCTGCCCAGGTGTTGCTTCTCTTTCGACCGCCACTTTGCTCTCGGGGGTTTCTCGCCACTGTCCCCCATCCCTCCCCGGCCCCCCGGGACCCTCCAGCTTGCTGTCCCCTCCGGGGCCGGGGTTTTCCGCGGTCCCGCTGCCCTGGGCTTACCAGGCAGCGTCTGGGTTAGCACGGTCCGAGCTGCCTCAGTCGCCGCTAGGATTCGAGATAAAGAGACCAAGGGAGACCAATGGTATGCTTGTCCAGAGAGATTGTATTGCCTGAAGCGTTGCAGGGACCAAAGGCCCTGGGCTATTGCCCAGATACAGTTTTATACAGCAAAATTAAGAGATAAGGTCTTAAACAATCGAGACAGTGTTCAGCTAAGGCACATCAGAATCACCCCAGGGGCCAGGTCCAATGGGAACTGCTCAGGGGTGGGGAGAAGGGGGTCTACAGAGGAATGCTGAAGCGGGACTTTCCCGAAACAGTGGAGCAAACATAAATGTATCTTTTACCTCAGTTTACCATTCCCAAGGCCTTTCTAATACAATGGGGCATACATGAATGTATCCTTTTCCTCAGTTTACCATTCCCAAGGCCTTTCTAAAACCTTCCTCCACGCTACCATGCCAGCATGACAGCAACAATTGGTTTGGCTATAACTTCCCAGGAAAACTCACTTCCTTGTCAACATATGACAATCCCTCTTCCTGATGTCTCTTGAAGTAATCCCGTCTGGACTGGGAGCTGAGTTTTTACTCATCTCCTGCACATTTTTCTCAATTTCTTTTGCCATTACTAAATCTCTGAAAGCACTATTGTCAGCTTTCCCATTAATTTGGAAATTTCCAAGGCTATCAAATGTTCCAGGTGTTCCTGTTGGGCTTTAGAAAGTTGGCTGGGTGGGATTTCAGAGGACAAACACTATGTCATTCAGGATAATTTTAGCAAGTTTGGCCCTATCTAGAAGGAGCAGGTCCTGGAAGCGCACATAGTTGCTTTTCTTAAATACTCTTCTTTTCATCCACTTTTGAAAAAGTCTTCATGGTCCCTTTTCCTGGTTCCCCATTTTGCTCTTTGCTTGCTTACTGTTCTTATCTGGTTTACTGATTCAAGACTGATCAGAAGCAGTCTTGTGCTCATTGTTGATTGCATCTCCTGGTAAGTGCTTGAAGGCCCTTGGGAAGGTGTTAATTGTCCCAGCTGATAACATTTCACTGAGGGTTCTGAGATAATGGGCCTGCAGCTGCCCCTCCCTCTGTCCCTTAGTGTTTCCCAGCTGTTGTCCTTATCAGGGTGGTGACTCCTCTTGGGATCTGTTTTCCTCCCAGCTGCTGATCTCCCAGGCATCTGACTCCTCTCAAGATCAATGTCCAAGTCCCTTCTCAGGCACACAGTGGCTCTTCTGGTTCCATGACTCATTCCAGGTTCCTTATCTACATCCTCAGCTGGTTTCTTGACCAAAAATATCCTTATGGTGCTGATTTCTTTAGCCATTTTGGTTGTGATGTGTGTTCTGCAATGAGTTTATTGATGGTTTTGTTCCCCTCAAAGTGGGCCTCCAATTTTATCAGTAGTTCTTCCTCCACTTTACTCCAGCATCTTTTGTGGGCTTGGAAGTCTGTTTTGGGTGGGAAGCAGCGACCCTTTCCTGATTTATAACCCATGAGTGTGCCAATCATTTGGGTTGTCTCAGACTAATTTTTGTCTTTAAGTCCCTGCCACATACCTCACAGATCCACTTCCTGGCTGAAGCCATTTCTGCTGTTTCCCTGCATTTAGGAAGGTGACAAACAATGCTGTGATAATTACTCATCTCTTACTCACATTTAGCACACCGAAAACAAACCCTCCTTTTCCTGTGGGCTACCCTCAGATGTTCAATCAAACCCAACACACAGTTCACCCAGGAACCACACGAAGGATAAGGTGGATTTTGGTCAGGAACAGTCATGGTAACCATGTCTGCCAGTGTCTGTTGCCTGCAGTTCTCTGTCTAAGCTGGGGATGTCTCTGGTAAGGTGTCCTTCTCCGGCTCAGGAGGTGATGTTTGTGTTGTGCTCTCAGTCTCACGCTCACCGTTTCTCTTCTCATTGTCAAGCACAAACATTTCCCAGTTCCTCGGAAGGCAGGTCTTCACTCCCACACTTGGCCATGGTGCAAGCTCTTGATACAGCTCAGGCAGCCTGCTCAAACCCTCTTAGCTTGTGGAAAAATGAACACATTCAAAGTTCTTCACTAATAAGTGCAATCTATCAAGCTCTAAGTTCACCAGAGAAGCCATTTCACTTTCTGCCAAATCGGGGGATGTTGAGGAATTTTTGCAGGACAATGCAGGCTTCTGGTAACAAAGTAGTCAGTTCAAGGACTAAGTACAGTGAATACTTGAAGACAGAAGAGTCAGCAAGAATCAGCAAGTTGTCAGCAAAGTTTGAGAAAGTGGGAAAAAAAGAGAACTAAGGGTGGGCCAGATGACCACAGCAATACATGTGTAGAACCAGGTGATCCAATTAGGATTTAGTCTTTGATGTGTGGACAGTTAGGATTGGTTAATCATGTGTCTACCTAGAGGGACATGGACATTAAAAGATATTAAAAATATAGATTTCTGTACAAGAAATTTGGCTTCACTTGATCACATGGATCATGGCGTGATGGCCCCTTTCTGATCCTCTGTGAGACATTAATTTTGAAGAATTAAGAATTTTAGGAAACTTAAGATGATAGTTAAATTAGATGTTGCTGTGTTAGCAGAAGTAGATAAATAAGCTTTGTTCATAGTTAACAGTAGCCGGATCCATTAACTCATTCCTTGTCAACTTTATGTTGGGTAGCTGTGCTTATCTGTCCTGGGTTGTAAGATAAGCTTGTATTCTATTTGCCATCTGTTGAAGGCAAACCTGTTGGACAGGTTTTGTTATCTTTTCCAAGAACCGGTTTTGCTCCTAAGAGGTAATGGTTTGTTAGTGGGCCATTGACTGATTCAATGCAGGGCTGGTAACATAACACCATCCTATTGTGAGATGTTCCACCCAGAGGGGGAAGCCAAGCACTCTTTTATTGGATATAAGGGGGTACCTTTTTGGGGACAGAGCAGCTCTTTACTTTGCGGGATTGCCAGAGAAGCAGCTCTTCTTCGGCGGCACTCGCAGCGAAGCAGCCGGAGCGCGCTGAGGCGACGGCGGCGGAGCTCGGAGGCAACCCCGGCGCAGAGGAAGACCGGCCCCACTGCCACCAGATCTTCAGAGGAAAACTATACCCTTGTAAAGATCACCACTGCAGCTGCAATTCATCAACCACTGCAAGGGGAGCAATCGTCCCAGCAGGACTGCTACTGGCACCCCGAATCCTCAGGTTCTGGACTTTTTCACTGGTTTTGTTTGTACCGATTGCATTTGCCTTTTTTTTTAAATTGTTGTCTAGTTTTCTCCTAGTAAAGAATTGTTACTCCCATTCCCATATCTTTGCCTGAGAGCCTTTTGATTTAAAACTCCTAGTAATTCGGAGGGAGGGGGTTTACCTTCTCCATTGCACAGGAGGCTTTAGCCCTCCTTCGCAGATTCCTGTCTTGTCGAACCAAGACAGATTTTGGCGCCCAATGTGGGGCTCGACGGCATTGAGAGGGAAAAAGGATTAACAGTTCTTAAGTAATTTGGTTTTTTTGTTGCGTGTAAAAACATCTGCAGCATCACCATGTGGTCTAGTTTACCTTTGTTTGGGTGGCATGTGATCGTAGCTATACTTTTCCCATTTGCAGACCCTTATCTAAAAATGGGTCCTATAACTAAGGCTACGGTGTCCGTTATCAAGTTTGGCTTCTGGGTTAATTGGGTGAGGAATTCATGGATCTTTAATTTCCTCTGGAAGGCAGGTACATGGATTCATAGCTATCACACATTAACTGTATGTTTGTGGGGTTACTTTAATAACGGTACCTACTGCGAGGAAATAGCTCCTGGGCAAACTTTCTCCCAACCTTTTAACCATCTTTTTGGGTCTGCTCCACCAGTTCTCAAAGGGTTAAGATCCTTTCTAAGTGCTAATGATACCATACAATGGGTGGTGTTGCTGATAGTCCTGTTATATTTAGCATTCAGAGATAAGGGAAGATTAACCTGGATAACTACCCTCACACCTACACCAGAGGGTAGGTATGCTCCTGCAGAACACTGCCCCAGAGACTCGAGATGCTGCTGCTCCAGAGCCTGACCCTGCCCCACAGCCCACCTCAGAAATGAACTGCCCAGATTGGGTGAGGGTTCTGGTTAAGGAGATACGAGAGATGCTGAAGGAGTGCATTTCCCCAGCTGGTGAGAAACCGGCCCTTTGCCTTGAGGAGGGACAGTCTAATAGTACAGCTGTGGAACCCACAGATGTTACAACTGTCCAGGTTCCAGCTGAACCACAAAGGCAGTCACGGTCAGCAGCAGTTGCCCCGGTAGAAACAAGGAAGTCTAAGGTGAAAGCAGAGCACCCTGCAGATAGGGACAGGAATGGAGGAACCTCACAACCCACAGGGGACCCAGAGATTGCTATCATCACCGAGTCCCTGACGTACGAAAGTCTTCGTAATCTGCATAAAGACATTGTACGACGAGGGCGTGAGGCTTATGATACCTGGCTACTCCGGGTTTGGGATCTTATGGGTACAGGCGTGCAGCTGGATGGTGGTGAGGCAAGGAACTTGGGACCCTTGACCCAGGACTCGGGTATAAATCAGGTTTTTGTAAGGGAGCCAGGGTCCCTTTCTCTCTGGGAGCGGCTCTTAATGAGTGTCAGGGAGAGGTTTGTCCACAGAGAGAGAATGCAAGAGCACCATCATAGAATGCGCTGGAAGACCCTTGAGGAAGGGATCCAACAGCTGAGGGAAGTGGCAGTATTGGAGGTACTCTTTGGGAGGGATGGACGACACAATAATGACCCTGACAAGGTCAGGTGTACGGGACAAATGCTGTGGAGTCTGGCAAATCTTGGGCCATCTCAATACACCACCTTCATTGCAACAATCAATGCTGATGCCCACCGGGAGACAATAGGTTCTGTTGCCAACAAACTTAGGAATTATGAGAGTATGATTAATGGCCCAATGCAGGCTCATATCTCAGCTATGATTAAGGAGTTTAAAGAGGAGATGAGGGAGGAGATAAGGAAGGTTAATACAGCACCCGTGAGAGTCACAGGCCCCAGAATCAGTGCCCAACAATCCCCAGCTAGAGAGAGAGGGTACACCCCAAGGGCTAATCTGTGGTTCTTCCTGCGTGACCATGGGGAAGACATGGGGAGGTGGGATGGGAAACCCACTTCTGTCCTGGCAGCACGGGTCCGTCAACTTAAGGAGGGAAACTCTAACCGGGGGAGTTCCACCAAAGTGAAGGTAGCCTCAACCTCCCGTGACCAAGCTTATGGGTACAATCTGTCAGACCCCCTTGAAGGGACCTCTAGTATGTATGCCCAGGAAAGGAATAATAACCAGTGTTAGAGGGGCCCTGTCTCTAGCCAGGGAGAGGCACGGGAAAACCGGATCTTCTGGACAGTGTGGATCCGATGGCCTGGCACATCAGAGCCACAAAAATATGATGCTTTAGTTGATACTGGTGCACAGTGTACTCTGATACCATCGGGACATGTGGGGGCAGAGCCTGTTTCCATTGCTGGTTTGACAGGGGGATCACAACAATTGACTCTGGTGGAAGCCGAGGTGAGCCTGACTGGGAAGGAGTGGAAGAAACATCCTATAGTGACTGGCCCAGATGCTCCGAGTATCCTAGGCATAGACTTCCTCCGGAATGGATATTACAAAGACCCAAAGGGACTCAGGTGGGCTTTTGGAATAGCTGCTGTAGAGGCAGAAGACATTAGGCAATTGAACGCCTTGCCTGGACTGTCAGAAAACCCCTCTGCAGTAGGACTCCTAAGGGTGGAAGAGCAACGCGTGCCAATTGCGACCTCAACAGTGCACCGCCGGCAGTATCGGACGGATCGAGATGCCGTGATCCCCATCCACAAAATGATTCGGGAGCTGGAGAGCCAAGGGGTGGTCAGCAAAACCCACTCACCCTTCAACAGCCCCATCTGGCCTGTGCGCAAATCTGACAAAGAATGGAGATTGACTGTGGACTATCGTGGCTTAAATGAAGTGACTCCGCCACTGAGCGCTGCTGTACCGGATATGCTGGAACTCCAGTACGAGCTGGAGTCCAAGGCAGCAAAGTGGTATGCCACCATTGATATTGCTAATGCGTTTTTCTCCATTCCTCTGGCAGCAGAATGCAGGCCTCAGTTTGCTTTCACCTGGAGGGGCGTGCAGTACACCTGGAACCGACTGCCCCAGGGGTGGAAACACAGCCCCACCATCTGCCATGGACTGATCCAGGGTGCACTAGAAAAGGGTGAGGCTCCAGAACACCTGCAATACATTGATGACATCATTGTGTGGGGGAGCACAGCGGCAGAAGTGTTTGAGAAAGGTGAGAGGATCATCCAGATACTACTAGAAGCTGGCTTTGCCATCAAGAAGAGCAAAGTCAAGGGACCTGCCCGAGAGATCCAGTTCCTGGGAGTGAAATGGCAGGATGGACGGCGCCAGATTCCCACTGAGGTCATCAACAAGATCACAGCTATGTCCCCACCAACCAGCAAAAAGGAAACACAAGCTTTCCTAGGTGCCATAGGTTTCTGGAGAATGCACATTCCCGAGTATAGCCAGATTGTGAGCCCTCTTTATCTGGTTACCCGAAAGAAGAATGATTTCCACTGGGGCCCTGAGCAGCAACAAGCCTTCACCCAGATCAAGCAGGAGATCGCTCATGCTGTAGCCCTTGGCCCAGTCAGAACGGGACCAGAGGTCAAGAATGTGCTCTACTCTGCAGCCGGGAACCATGGGTTGTCCTGGAGCCTTTGGCAGAAAGTGCCTGGGGAGACTCGAGGCCGACCACTGGGATTCTGGAGCCGAAGTTACAGAGGGTCTGAAGCCAACTACACTCCCACAGAGAAGGAAATCTTGGCTGCCTTTGAAGGAGTTCAAGCCGCCTCGGAGGTAATTGGCACAGAAGCACAACTCCTCCTGGCACCCCGACTACCGGTGATGGGGTGGATGTTTAAAGGAAAGGTTCCCTCTACCCACCATGCCACTGACGCCACATGGAGCAAATGGATTGCCCTCATCACTCAGCGCGCCCGTACTGGAAACCTGAATCGCCCTAGGATTTTGGAGATAATTACAAACTGGCCAGAAGGTGAAAACTTTGGTCTCACTGATGATGAGGAGCAGGTACAAGTGGCAAGGGCTGAAGAAGCTCCACCATACAACCAACTACCAGCAGAGGAGACCTGCTACGCTCTTTTCACTGACAGTTCCTGTCGCATCGTAGGGATGAACCGGAAGTGGAAAGCAGCCGTATGGAGCCCCACGCGCCAAGTTGCACAAGCTACCGAAGGAGAAGGTGGATCCAGCCAACTCGCTGAACTCAAGGCCGTTCAGATGGCTCTGGACATTGTTGAAAGGGAGAAGTGGCCAAAGCTCTACCTTTATACTGATTCATGGATGGTAGCCAATGCTCTGTGGGGCTGGCTGGGAAGGTGGAGGAAGGCCAACTGGCAACGTAGAGGAAAGCCAATCTGGGCTGCTGATATATGGAAAGACATTGCCTCTCGGGTGGAAAAGCTGACGGTGAAAGTCCGTCATGTAGATGCCCATGTCCCCAAAAGTCGGGCTAATGAGGAGCACCAAAACAATGAGCAGGTAGATCAGGCAGCAAAAATAGAGGTGTCAAAGATAGACTTAGATTGGCACCATAAGGGGGAGTTGTTCCTGGCTCGATGGGCCCATGATACCTCAGGTCATCAGGGCAGAGATGCCACCTACAAGTGGGCACGAGACCGAGGGGTGGATCTAACCATGGACAGTGTTTCCCAGGTTATCCATGACTGTGAGACGTGTGCTGCCATCAAACAGGCCAAGAGAGTGAAGCCCCTATGGTATGGTGAGCGGTGGTCCAAGTACAAGTATGGGGAGGCCTGGCAGATTGACTATATCACACTGCCCCAGACACGCCAAGGCAAGCGCTATGTGCTGACCATGGTGGAAGCCACCACTGGATGGCTGGAGACTTTCCCTGTACCTCATGCCACTGCCCAGAACACCATCTTAGGCTTGGAAAAGCAAGTCCTGTGGAGACACGGCACCCCTGAGAGAATTGAGTCTGACAACGGCACCCATTTCAAGAACAGCCTTATCAACACCTGGGCCAGAGAACATGGTATCGAATGGATACGTCATATTCCCTATCATGCTCCAGCTGCTGGCAAAGTTGAACGGTGCAACGGACTCCTTAAGACTACCCTAAAGGCACTTGGTGGGGGAACATTTAGAAACTGGGAAATTAACCTGGCAAAAGCAACCTGGATGGTCAACACCCGAGGGTCTGTCAATCGAGCTGGCCCTGCCCAGTCAGAACCCTTACACGCAGTAGATGGAGATAAGGTCCCTGTAGTACATATGAAAGGTATTTTAGGGAAAACTGTTTGGATTAATCCCACCTCAGGCAAAGACCAACCCATTCGTGGGATTGTCTTTGCTCAAGGACCTGGTTACACTTGGTGGGTAATGCAGAAAGATGGGGAGACCTGCTGTGTACCACAGGGAAACTTGGTCTTAAGAGAGAACTGGGTGTAAGATTTCATGGTGTGCAGATGGAAATAGAATAAGGGGTGGATAATGTCCTAGGTTGTAAGATAAGCTTGTATTCTATTTGCCATCTGTTGAAGGCAAACCTGTTGGGCAGGTTTTGTTATCTTTTCCAAGAACCGGTTTTGCTCCTAAGAGGTAATGGTTTGTTAGTGGGCCATTGACTGATTCAATGCAGGGCTGGTAACATAACACCATGCTATTGTGAGATGTTCCACCCAGAGGGGGAAGCCAAGCACTCTTTTATTGGATATAAGGGGGTACCTTTTTGGGGACAGAGCAGCTCTTTACTTTGCGGGATTGCCAGAGAAGCAGCTCTTCTTCGGCGGCACTCGCAGCGAAGCAGCCAGAGCGCGCTGAGGCGACGGCGGCGGAGCTCGGAGGCAACCCCGGCGCAGAGGAAGACCAGCCCCACTGCCACCAGATCTTCAGAGGAAAACTATACCCTTCAAAAGATCACCACTGCAAGGGGAGTAATCGTCCCAGCAGGACTGCTACTGGCACCCCGAATCCTCAGGTTCTGGACTTTTTTCACTGGTTTTGCTTGTACCGATTGCATTTGCCTTTTTAAATTGTTGTCTAGTTTTCTCCTAGTAAAGAATTGTTACTCCCATTCCCATATCTTTGCCTGAGAGCCTTTTAATTTAAAGATCCTGGTAATTCAGAGGGAGGGGGGTTTGCCGTTCTCCATTGCACAGGAGGCTTTGCCCTCTTTCACAGACTCCTGTCTTGTCGAACAAAGACACCGATCTAAGTCTCTCTGCAGTGCCCTCCTTCCTACCAATAGATCAACACAAGCTCACAGCTTAGTGTCATCTGCAAATTTACTAGTGATGGACTTGATGCCCTCATCCCTGTCATCTATAAAAATATTAAATAGAACTGGTCCCAGTACAGAGCCCTGAGGGACACCACTGGTGAGTGTCCCCAGCTGGATGCGGCACCATTCACCACCACTCTCTGGGCCTGGCCATCCAGCCTGTTCCTAACCCAGCAAAGTGTGCTCCTGTCCAAGCCGTGGGCTGCCAGCTTCTCCAGGACTGTGCTGTGGGAGACTGTATCAAAGGCCTTGCTGAAGTCTGAATAACCAACATCCACAGCCCTTCCTGCATCCACCAGGTGGGTCACCTGGTCATAGAAGGAGACCAGATTGTTCAGACATGACCTACCCTTTTTAAACCCATGCTGACTGGGTCTGGTACCCTGGCCATCCTGTAAGTGCTGTGTGATAGCACTCAGTATGAACTGTTCCATTATATTTCTAGAAATATATCTGTTATTCCATTGCTAATCCTGTGGGACGAATTGCATTGAAGTTCAATTCCACCTGTCCAATCTTTTACACCTTTGCCAAATCTGGGGCTGGGATTGGATCCAGCTATTCAGAGGCTCCTCTCTTAGAAGGAATTTTAGAAGTCTAGCAGTCCTGGAGGATTTGGAGGTTTCAGGGCAGCTGCTGGGTATCATTTCTCCACCGCGTGACTCAGCAGGAGTTTCTCCAATAAAGAAATAAAGCTTTTGCCTGAAGCTCCCACTCTGCCCATGACAGGAACAGCTTTGAGTGTCTGGGACATCCTGGCTGTTTGGCAGCCTGGGCACTCCTGGGATGCCACCATGGGGCCCCTGTGAGTGCCTGTGACCGACCGGTGCCTTTGCAGCCCAAGGTCCCCTGGGATGTCACCATGGAATGTCTGTGACTGCCTCTGACCACACGGCTCTTTCCATTCCCACAAAGCCCTGGGAGGTCTCCATGGAGCCCCTGTCTTTGTGTGTGTGACATTCCAGGTCTTGAACAGCCTGGAGAGTCTGGGAAAGTCCTCATGGAACCCCTCTGAGTGTGTGTAACAAATCTAATCCTAAGAAGGCAAAAATCACCAGGGCTCATTGTTGTGGTCAGTTTCCATGGATGCCATTATCACCCCCTGTTGCTATGGTCAGTTTCCATGGCAACCATCCCCAGCCCCTGTTGCTATGGTCAGTTTCCATGGCAACCATCCCCAGCCACTGTGGCTATGGTCAGTCCCTGGAGCCACAGCCTGTTGCCATGGCAAACATTGGCACTTCCATCCCCAGGATCATGGGATCCCAGAACCACAGAATTTTTGGCTGAGCTGGGTGGGATCCATCAGGATCTTCGAATCCAGCTGCTGGCCCTGCACAGGACACCCCAACAATGCCAGCCTGGGCCTGGCAGTGGTGTCCAAATGCTGCTGGAGTGCAGAGAGCCCTGGAGCTGTGACCCTTCCCTGGGGAGCCTGGGCAGTGCCCCAGCAGCCTCTGGGGAAAAACCTTTTCCTGAGATCCAAGCTAAGTCTGCCCTGACTCAGCTGCAGCTGTTCCCTCCAGTCCTGTCCCTGGGCACCAGAGTGAAGAGGTTCCCGCGATCCCCAGCCAGGGACTCACTCCCAAGGCTGCTGCCATGGCCACCAAGGCTGGGAGCAGCTCGCAATCCTGGTTTCCATGGGCCAGGGTTTAGGAATGGGACTCCCCAATTTCCTGCTCCCAGTAATACTGCAGTGCACCTCGCTGCCCTCCTGCATCCCATGGAAGGCACAAAAGACAAAGATCCTGGGCTAAGAACAATTTACTGGGAACAGCAACCACATAAGCAACAAACAGAAACAGAAACAATATTGAACAGGAACAGAAACAATATTGAACACAGAAATCATAAGAAAAACTATTTACAGGGAAAAGTACATCACCATTGACTGTCTCTTCCCAGACATGTATTTCTTCCTTCCTGGAAAGGATGCCCTTCTCCTTGGGGGAGAGAGAGAGTCCCTTTCCTGCCCCAGGCAATGACATCAGTGTGAGAGTGAATGTAATTACAGTGCAATGGCCAGACCCTCCCATCATTTGATCCCACATCATGTCATTGACAGGGGCAGGAAAAGGGACAGGTGTCTTCCCAGCATGGATCACAGGGAACATGGGTCACCAGGTCTCTTCCCAACATGGGTCCTCCAATGGGGGATGAAGCTGGAGCAGCACAAAGCTCTTTCCGCAGTCGGGGCATTTGCAGGGCTTTGCTTACCGGTGCCTCCGTTGGTGTCTGGTCAAGTTAGACCTCTGGGTGAAGCTCTTCCCACACTGGGGACACCTGCACAGGCTCTCCCCAGTGTGGATGCGCTGGTGCCTGACGAGGTGGGAGTTATGCTTGAAGCCCTGCCCGCAGTCAGGGCAGCGGAAGGGCCTCTCGGCTGTGTGAATCCGCTCATGCAGAAGGAGATGGGAGGTGGTGTGAAACCTTTTTGGACACTCAGGACATTCATAAGGCCTCTCCCCTGTGTGGATGCGTTTGTGTTTGACGAGCTCAGAGCTGCACCTGAAGCCCTTCCCACACTCCCCACACTCGTAGGCCCATTCCCTGGTGTGGATCACCTGGTGGCGGAGCAGGTCAGAGCTCTGTCTGAAGCTCTTCCCACACTCCAGGCACTTGTAGGGCTTCTCTCTATCCTGAAGCTGCTCATGGACCACCAGCTCTGACATCTTGCTGAAGCTCTGTCCACCTTCCTGACACAGGCTGGGTCTTTCATCCTCAGAGCACCCTGGGCTGTGTTCGGAGGCCCTCCACATGCGGGATCCCTGGGGCTTTTGCTCCTTGCTGGATTCCTGTTCCATGGAGCCGCTCAAAACCCCCTCTTCCATGAGGTTCTGGCATGGCGATTTGTCAACTCTGGTCTCCATCTTCAGCTCATTGTCTGGCAAGGAAGGACAAAGACAGGATGGGATTCACCTCTGTGCCAGAGGAAACAATCCTTTACCAGGAAAATTTTTAAAATACAAATGCAATAGGACAAACAACAAAACCCCTACTGACCGAGTCCGACACCCTGTGGGTCAGGATGTTGGCAGCAGTCCCATTAAATGGTGGCTGCAGTCCTCCTGCAGTGACAGCTGTGTCTCTGTTGAAGCAGTTATCCTGAAGAAGGGTGAAGTTTTCTTCTGAAGGTCCAGTGGTGGTGGAGATGGGCCTGGTCTTTCTCTGGGAATACAGTGGAGCGGAAAGCTGCTTTTCTGGGAATCCAGTAGGAAAAGGCAGGCTGTGGTGCTTCAAGGCTCAGATTATATCCAGGTAGGAATGCTGGCTCCTCCCTCTTGGTGGAGCATCGCACAATGGGATGATGTCATTTTTATCAGTCATGCAGTGACACTCAATGGCCCATTAGCAGAAGATATTTCCCGGAGGGACGATTGGTTATGGAAGAGATAAAGTCAACTTCCTAATTAACTTCTTAATTATAACTGCTCCTACCTTTAACAGATGGTAATTGAATACACACCCAGCTGAACCTGAGACACTGTTCCAGCCTTGGAAACCAGGATTTGGTACCTGGACTTGTTAGGGAATGCAAGCCTGTCTGAAAGCAGAGAAAGAATCTCCAGAGCCTGCAACCAGAAATAGAGAGTGTGATAACCATTTCAACATCTTCTCTTTTGGAATTATTTTCTAATGATATTTTGCTTCACTTTTCTTATACTTTTGTACTATTTTGAAGATTAGTATTATCTAAAATTTTGTATTATGTAATATTTTGCAGATTTGTATTTCACTGTTCCTTAAGCTAAGTTGGTGCCTGTGTCTTTGGTGTTGACCCTGCCCTCAGGTGAAACAGGATGCATCCTGCCTAAGAGTTACCTGGGAAGACAAAAACCCTCACTCCAAAATTTCCCCTTGCTCCTTGCTCCCCCCACTTTATACACTGAGCAGGATGTCCTGTGGGCTGGGGTATCCCAGGGTCAGCTGGGGTCACCTGTGCTGGCTGTGTCCCCTCCCAGCCTCCCCACAGCCCCAGCCCCTCCCCAGCATGGCCCAGAGGGGCAGAACAGGTCTTGGCTCAGTGGGAGCTCAGCAAGAGCAAAACCATCTCAGTGTGCTCAGCCCTGTGCTCAGCACCCGGCCCAGCAGTGTCTCAGTGCCAGTGTCCGTGCCATCAGTCCCAAAAAGGGGTTTCCATGGCACCTGCCAGGACAGGTGGCCCAGGTGTCACACCCGCTGAGGGCTGCCATGGACACAGTGCCCAGCACTGCCCCTTTCTGTCTGCCTGACCTGGCCTTTGGCCCTGGCACTGCCGTTTGCTGCTGGTTCCGCGGTGCCTGACCGGCCAGCGTGGCACAGGGCAGGTGGCCATGGCACAAGGGCCCAGCAAGGGATCCCCTCTGGCTCCGGGCTGTGACAGCAGCCCTGAGGAACGGCCCAGGGCAGGCTTCCATGGCAACCAACCATCACAACGCCTACAGGCATTGGTTGCCATGGCACCAAACTAAGGAATGGGTCCCTGTGGGTGTTGCTGTGGCACCTCGTGGCACCAAGGAGTGGCACTGCAATTGTGCCTGGAACAGCCCCAGCACCGCTTTGTCCTGAGGGCTGCCATGGCAGCCGAGGGCAGCAGCAGCTCTGCAGGCAAGTGGCCATGGAACCTGGCTGCAGAAAGGGGTCCTGGGCTGGTTTCCAAGGAAACTTGAACTGATGAGGATTGCCATGGCACCCAAACCCAGCAGTGGGGTCAGTGCAGTGACCATGGCAAGAGTCCCTTGCAATGGCCCAGTGCAGGTTGGGCTGATGATCCACCCTCACCGCTGGCCCAGGGCAGGTCTGCAGTGCTCTTGGAGGCACCTTGGGCTTGGCACACACTTGAGGAGGGTGTCTGTTTTCAATGGGGAAACCCAGGAGTTTCATTTGCTACAAAAAGTAAAGAAGAAAAAGCCCTCTTTGCCTGAGTGCAGCCAGTTCTCCAAGCAAAGCAGGTCCCAGGTGAGTGAGGAGAGACAGGATGGGGATGGGGAATGTGGAGTGTTGCTTTTCGTGACTGGCTCCAGGCAAGCGCCAGTGGGACACATTGGGATGGGGAGAGAGGCGGCGCCGCTTTTTCCTCTTCGACTCTGCGAGGCTCAGTTCTAGGGCGGGAACAGACGAAAGGATGACACGGGACTCGGGTGCAGACACGTGTTTATTGTGGGAGCGTGTCCCCAAGACCCCAGGACACCGACCCTGCGTGTTATAAATTGAGGTGAATAATTTGATTCAGCCTTTTAAGATCAATTAATAATTTTATTAATTACAGCAAGCGATAGCAAGCAAACAGAGCTGGGTGCAGCTGGGGAATCTGTGTTCCGCCAAAAGCTGACAACCTTTCCTTCTCTTCAATCCCTTTTTATCCAGCACAAGTGGGGGTGATGGGTCTCCTTCTGCTGCGGTTATCAGTTCCAGCCAGTCCTGCAAGATCTTTCACAACCTTTGTTTGCGGTTACCAGCCTTGCCCAAGCCTGCAAATTCCATGCCCCGACCACCCCACCCCCGCCCCCCACCAACTCTTTTATCCTAATTTCATACTTTTGATGAACAAACAAGTCAATGCAGTTTTTCACACTATGGGTCGGTTATACCCCGTGCTGGGGGCGAGGGGAACCTGAGCTGTGGCCAATGGGACGGGAGGCAGGGGAGAGGGGCAGGGAAACCCCAGGACAGCGATGGGAGAGTTTAGGGGGGGGCAGGGACCGGACCGCATGGAGAGGGGGAAGGCGGGGGGAGGCAGGAATGGGACAAGGTACCACGGGTGGGAGGGGGAACGTGCGGGAACGGGGGAGGGGGAATGGGGGGAAGAAGGGAAAATTACAAACCCTTGCAGTGGAGCAAGGTTGTCCATTGTAAAAAATGCCAATCGCTTGTTTTTAGAGTTTTTAAAAGTTGAATAATAATAAAATGATTATTAAAATTGTAATACAATGGGAGTAATAAAATTTTAAATTAGGACAATAGAAAGGCAATAAAAACCAAAGAATTATGGACTCCGGATACTTTCAGGCACTTAAACCACAACAAGCATGTATTGTGAACAAAGGAATCACCCTTGAAAGAATATACTGTTGCATATTCATATATACTTCATGGTTATGTATACATTCTATTTAAAACAAGAACCTCTGCCTGTTATGTGTCAACTGCTTTTTTTAATCCCCATGGTGTCTTAAAATCTGAGTAAGGCCTCAAGAAATTAGCTTTTCCTGATAAGAAAACCATAAATTCATCTTCTCTGGAAGATTTAGGTATTCAGTGACGGTAACCTCAAAGCAGGTATCTCATTCCTTAAAAAAAAACATTAACAAAGTTTTTATTTTAACTACTAAAGCTTCATTTTTACTATAAAACTACAATTACAATACTATTGAAATGTTATTACAGCACAACTAATCAATATAACATAACACATAGAGTAAATATCTGCATAGAGCCATATAATATGCATTTTTCACATCCATACTGGGTCAGACCTCCAGGCACAGCTCTTCTGAACAGGCCAGACCTCCTCAGGAGAGTCCCGGGATCAATATCAGTCACTGAATGCTGTAATCTCCTCTTGTGTAATAAGAACAGCAATAAACGACACCCTTTAAAACAGGAATACATATTTCCTAGAAGCTCTTTTAAATATCACTCCATAAATATTGTAGGAAACCTTCTTAATGAATGACACTAGAGCAGAGAGAAATCAAGGCAGAGCCATGGTTTGTCAGGACTGGCTTGATCCTAATGAGCCCCGTGGTGCATTTGGAGCTGAGCCCTGGAACCTCGGGGCCTGAGAGGAGATGCCACAAACCTTTCCAGGAGTCAAAGTCACAGAAAAACCCAGAGTGTCTCAAGGCATTAATGGGTCCCACTGAGGACCATCCCCAACACAGGCTTCTCATGGACTCCTTGTAGGAGAGAATTGGAGGCAAAGATGGCACAAAAAGCTCTGACAGACTCAGTGTGGAAAGGAAATTCCAAAGTACCTTCAAGACCTTGAATATCTCAAAGCATTAATGAGCCCAAATGAGTGTCAGTACAAAGCTCTCAAAGACTTATTAATCTAATTGGGGTCATAAAGTTAATTGGGGCCATGATTGCACAAACCTCTCACAGAGTCTGTATCAGAAGGGAAACACCAAGTACTTTAAAATAATTGAGTTCCTAGAAGCATTAATTAGCCCACTAAGTGTTGATAGTGACAAAGCCTCTTCGAGGAATAATTTCAGCAGCTAACTGGAGGCCACAACTGCAAAAACCTCTCAGAGTCTCCAAGGCAAAAACAAAAGTCAAAGTTCTTCGAAAAACCTGCAGTTCCTTGGAGCATTAAGGACTCTCCAGGGCCATTCCCGACCAAGACTCCCCAGGGACTCCTTCCAGCAGATCCTTGGGGCCACTGGGATGTGGGCTGTGGGGGATGCTGAGGGCAGGACCAGGGGGTGACAGTGCCCAGCCTGGCTGGGGCTGTGCCAGGAGGCCCCAGTGCCTCAGTGCAAGGTGTCTCCTCACAGCCCTTGGTGGCACAGAGGCTGCTGTGCCCCAGGGCACCAAGACTTGGCTTCTCTTTGTCCCCACCTGTCATCACTGCCTCCAGTTCCCTGCTCTGCTGGGGCCTGGGTACACTTTCTCATTTGTGTCACTCATTCAGAATCATTAAAAGTCAAAGAAATTTTGGAGTTGGATTCTGACTTGAAGTTCTTGCGAGATTTCTTCAGCTCGGTCTCAGGGACTGATGCCGAGGGCCTGAGCACAAAGCCCCAGAGGATCATTAAAGTCCTTGTGCTGTGTCTGTGCTGCTGAGCTGGGCTGGGCTCCTGGCACAGTGGCAGGTTCTGGCAAGGGCAGCGCTGCAGAGAGACAACTCTAGACAGGAGCAGCTCCTGTGCACAGCCCAGCAGGGCTGGGGCACTGCCCACCCCGGGCACAGCACAGAGGCACAGAGAGCTTCAATCAGTCAGGGCTGGGAAGGGGCTGAGAAGGGACTGGGGCAGAATCGCTGGCAGCCCTTGGCACAGGAACCTCTGGCTGCAGCTCCTGGAGTGATCTCCTGCAGCTGGAACATCCCAATGCCCACAGACTCTGAGAGTACATTCTCTGATTATCTCTTGTGCAGAGTGGCCAGGGGTGCCCAGGGCTGTCCTGCAGAGCAGGGTCCTGCAGCCCAGGGTGCTGTGCTGGGGCAGGGGCTCTGCTGCCTGCCAGGGACAGCTCTCATCCAGCCCTGGGTGCTTCTCACAGCACTGGGGGACAGGATCTGGATGGAAGGAGACAGCTGGTAAGGCTTGGAAGTGTTCTCCCTGTGTGGTGGGGATGCTGCATTGTCCAGGACTGCTCCCAGCATGGCATTGAACTGCAGAACATTTCCAAGTAGATTATACAGGGAGAACAGCAAGGCATGGGCTGCATAAAAGGGAAAATCCTGCTTTTGAGTCTACTGCTCTGGGTTGCCTGGATGAGAAATTGCACATAGAAATTCATCTCAGTTCAGGTGGAGAGAAATAAAACAGTTTTCTCTCAGATCTGAATAAACTAGGCAGTGACAGAAATCAGCAAAGAGCCCCTTAGAGGCAGCATCTGTGTTGCTTTTCCAGCCTGCTCAGGGTTGCTCTGATGTTGCTATCAGAGCCTGCAGAGCCAGAGCTGCCCCTGGGCAGTGCCAGAGCTGGGAGGGGTCTGCAGGCTAGAGCTGAGCCCCCAGGGCTGGGCTGGGCTGTGGCAGCTCTGGCAGGGCCAGCCCTGGGCACAGGGAAGCAGCTGCTGGCAGGGACAGCTCCAGGCAGAGAGTCCTGGGCAGGCAGTGGGGGGAATGTGCCCCCAAGATGTGCTGGGATATTTAAAGTCCTCTCCAAACCCACCTATTCCAAGATTACTTTTTTTTACAGATCCCCATGTCAAGACAGCGCAAATGTCCATCAGCAGCTCCATCAGACACTTCCTCCTGCTGGCACTGGCAGACACGTGGCAGCTGCAGCTCCTGCAATTCTGCCTCTTCCTGGGCATCTCCCTGGCTGCCCTCCTGGGCAAGGGCCTCATCATCAGCGCCGTAGCCTGCGGCCACCACCTGCACACGCCCATGTTCTTCTTCCTGCTCAGCCTGGCCCTCAGTGACCTGGGCTCCATCTGTCCCCAAAGCCATGCAGAAATCCCTGTGGGACACCAGGCACATCTCCTACGCAGGATGTGCTGCACAGCTCTTTATCTTTCTGTTCTTTTTAGGAGAAGAGCTTTTACTCTAGACTGTCCAAACTAGGATAGAAACTGTTGTACAATAGTTAATAATATACTCTTAAAAGGTTTGGTTATTATATTGTAAGAGGAGTTAAAAGGGTAGTTATAAGAAATACAGTAATCAACTTACAGTATTACACCTAAAATAAACTGCATCCCCCCCAAGCAGAAACGAGCCAGCCTGGATAGAACTGTAAGGGCCAATCAGCACCTTAACCTTCATGCAAATGAAGGATCCCAACAGAAACCAAACCAAAGGAACAAAAAACAGTATAAAAAGGGGACATCTGAGTTGGTGAGACTGTGCTGCTTGACCTGGAACATTGGGAACATCCCTGCTCAAGAAAGGAAGAAGATCCGGTGCTGGCTCTGCAGCATCATCAATGGAAATGCTCCTGCTCTACCAACGGGCCCCCTTATGCTTTAGGCATTTTAATAAATGCTGAAATCACTTTAGTACAGACAGTGTGTTTCCATTTTTGATACTGACAATCATGTGCTATGACCACTACGTGTCCATCTGCAAAGCCCTGCACTACAGGACCCTCCTGGGCAGCAGAGCTTGTGCCCACATGGCAGCAGCTGCCTGGGCCAGTGGCTTTCTCTTTTCACTGCTGCACCCAGCCAAATCATTTTCCCTGCCCCATTGCCAGGGCAATGCTCTGCGCCAGTTCTTCTGTGAAATACCCCAGATCCTCAAGCTCCCTTGATCCAAATCCTATCTCAGGGAACTTGGGCTCATTGCAATTCGAGTCTGTTTAGGATTCAGATGTTTTGTGTTCATTGTTTTCTCCTCTCTGCCTATATCCAGGGCCGTGTTGAGCATCCCCTCTGAGCAGGGATGGCACAAAGCCTTTTCCACCTCTCTCCCTCACCTGCCTCTGCTGTCCCTGTTTGTAACTGGCACAATGTCTGCCTGAAGACCCTCTCCATTTCTTCACCATTCCTGGATCTGGCACTGTCAGTTCTGTATTCGGTGGTGACTCCAGCCCTGAACCCCCTCATCTACAGCCTGAGGAACCAGGAGCTCAAGGCTTCAGTGTGGACACTGATGACTGGATGATTTCAGGAACATTAAAGTGATGGCAAATAAATTCTAATAAACTACAAATCACTTGGAATAAAAGTAATCTTTGATATTTCTTGTTGGTTGCAATGTGGTGGTTTTTTGTTTTTTTTTTTCACTTTGTTTTAGTTTTCACATGCCATGGGCACTGCTGGGGCAGTGCTGATGCCTCAGGCCAGGGCCTGGGGGCTCCAGGCTCCTTGCCCAGGCTCTCACAAGAACACAGCCAGGCCAATGTTCAGCACAGAAAACCCCTGTGAGCAGCCCCAGGGTGGCTGTGGGCAGGCTGGAGGCAAACAGCATTGCTGGTGCTCTGCAAGGGCCCTGGGGGAGATGGGAAGGAGCAGCAGAGCTGGGTCTGATCCATCCCCAGTGCACTGGACAGCCCAGGGCAGCGTCCCAGAGCATCCTCATGGATCTGTCAACAATAACCACCCTCTGCAGCCCTGGCATCTCCCCCAGCTCACACAGGTGCTTTGTCCTTGCAGGCACAGACACAGCAGGACAGGCTCAGCAGCCCCTGTTTGCATTGCACACAGCAGGTGGAAGCATCCCCACGGTGTCGGTGTAGGGACATGAGCCTGAGAGAGCACAAATGCCATCAGCCCCAGGGGTCAGGAAGGGCTGGGGCATGGCAGGGAAACCACTCAGCTTTGTCATGGCCTCTGCAGTCAGCCAGAAAGTTTGTTGCCATCAGCTGGGAGTCTCCTGTCCCACTGCAGACGCTGCTGCTCAGAGCCAGGGCTGCCTGGCAGCCACCCCCAAACTGCCCTGAGCATTTCCTTGGCTTCACCTTTGCTTTCTTTATTCCTCCTGCTACAGATTTCTTCCTGTTGCCCACTGCTTTTCCCTCTCTTGCAGGCAGCCCATCCCTGTTTGCCCTTTCCTCTTTGGCCTCACTCCCAAATTTGGCACCATGGGAATGTCCCCTGGGGAACAGGATCATCCTACAAATGCTTCAGGAATTGTCTGGAGGCTCCTGCATGCCTCATGCTGCTCTCTTGCCAGAGGCACCACAGACCAGAGGGGCACATCTGGGCTGCTGTGTCTGGCTGTGGGGCTCCCTGTTCTGGGCAATCCTGCAACTGCTCCAAGGGTGGTTTCAGAGAATAACACAACCAGCAAGGTTGGAAAAAAACCTTGGACATCAAAAGTCCAACCTAGTCCCTGACACCGCCTTGTCTCCTCTGAGCCTCCTCTTCCTCAGGTTAAACAACAAGAGATCCCTCAGCCACTCCTCACAGGAATTGTGTTCCACACACCTCAGCAGCCTTGTTGCCCTTCTCTGGACATGCTCCACCCCTTCATGTCCTTCCTAAATTGGTGGCCCAGAACTGGACACAGCACTCGAGGTGCTGCCCAACCAGTCCTGAACACAGAGGAAGAATCACTGCCCTGCTCCTCCTGGCCACACCATTTCTGATCCAGCCCAGGAGCCATTGGCCTTCTTGACCACCTGGGCACACTGCTGGCTCATGTCCAGCCTGCTGTCCATCAGTCCCCCCAGGTCCCTTTCTGCCTGGCTGCTGTCCAGCCCCTTTGTCCCCAGCCTGTAATGCTGCAGGGGATGTTGTGGTCCAAAAAGCCCACAAAATATTCTTGACTAAAGAAGAGTAAGAACTACTGATAAGATTGGAGGCTCAGTTTGAGGGGAACAAAAACATCAATAAACTCATTGCAGAACACACATCACAACCAAAATGGCTAAATAAATCAGGGACAAAATAAGATTTCTGATGAAGAAACCAGCTGAACATGTAGATAAGAAACCTGGGATGTGGCATGGAACCAGGAGAGCCTCTTTGGGCCTGAGAAGGGACTTGGACATTGATCTTGAGAGGAGTCAGATGCCTGGGAGACCAGTGACTGGAAGGAAAACAGATCCCAAGATCAGTCACCATTCTGATAAGGATAACAACAGCTGAGAAACACTAAGGGACAGAGGGAGGGGCAGCTGCAGGCCCATTATCTCAGAACCCTCGGTGAAATGCTATCAGCTGGGACAATTCACATGTTCCTGAAGACATTCAAGCACTTATTAGGTACCCACAGCAGCCTTGGGGCTCTGTGCCCCATGGCCTCCCTGCTGGGCAGCCTCTGCCAGCTCCTGCCGAGCCCGTGGCACCTGTGGGGCTGCACAGACAGCCCTGCCCGGGCTCTGCCGGCCTCGGGGCCAGCAGAGAGGCAGCCAGGGCTGGCCACGGCCGGGAACAGGCCCTGAGCCCCGCAGGAGGATGGAGCTGGGCCACAGCCAAACTCAGCCCAGGGCAGAGCTGGGCTCAGCAGCCAGGGCTGCCAAGGGCTGGCACAGACAGAGGCTGGCGCTGACAAATATCCTGGGCCCCCTCCCTGCTCTGTCCATGCCCCCAAGGGCACAGAGCAGCCTCCTCTCTTGGGCACTTGCCTGTTTTCAATCCCTTGCATAGGCAAAAGGACGCTCCCTGGATGCCTGGATTATGGACAAATTCAATTGGGGAGGCCAATTACAGATAAATCAACTAACAAGAATTTATTAAGCAAGCAGTATTAAGCAAAAAAGGCAGCTCTGGGTGGCCGGGGAGTCTCCTCTCCACCATGGCACGCATGCTCCCCCTCTGACGTTTTTGTTTTTATAGTCCTTTTTTTCTTTTTCTTTTTTTTTTTTTTTCTGGTAGACATTTTCTCAATGCACTCTGTGCCAGTGCAATTGGTTGCTAGGAGGTCTTTTTTTTTCTGCCCTTGGTGGTCACAGGAATGAAGGCTCCTCATCTGTGTGAACTCAAAATGTCTCTCAGACATTTTTAAAGGTTCCAGGCCTTGGTCAGAGGCATTCTAGACCCCGGCAGGCAGCTGGAAACAGCTGTGATTTCGAGTTTGAACCATGGAATGAATTACCAAATTTGAAGGTGAAACAAGCAGTCATAAAGGGTTAGATAGTATAGTAAAAGTAGTTACAAAGTAGAGGGGAAATTGTTTTAGTATTGTACAGGGGGGTTTTAGCACATGTACAGGGGGGTTTTTACTTTGTACATGGGGGTCAGAAGTTCTAAGATGGAGGAAAGTGGGCTGTTCCTGTCCTTCCTCTTTCTTCTTCCTTACTTCCATGTTCTTGGTGATGTTGGCACTCACAGATTGGTTTAGAGTAGAAAAGCACTTGGTAATATAGGAGTAGGTATTGGGGAATAATTGTAAACATGCTATGCGTAATATATCTTATAAAAGATATAAGCAGCCCTGGGTGGGGAGAGAGAAGAAGAAGACACCGGACAGTCAGGGTGTCAGGAGTGTGTGCGTCTCTGCCCGGGCCGCTGACCAAAGGGCCGCAGCCCGAGAACATAATCTGTTAGATAATTAGCAATAAATCGTCTTGAGACCGAGCAACAAGAGACTGCGGAGTTTTTCGTCGGAAACACGGGTTGGAGGAGAGACTTTACTACCACATGAGACCCCAAACCAAACTCGGGTTCTCACATCTGGCGTTCCTGTGTGGGCATCAGCAAGAAGAACGAAAAGAAACATCAAATAACCTCCAACCTTCATCAGCGGAGAAGAAAAACAAAAGAAGAGCAGAGCACACACACTCGCAGCAAATTCCAAGAAGAGAGGGAGCAGACAGCTCGAGATAAGAACCTGACCTTCACTGAAACAACTCGTCTCGGGGACTTTCCAGGAAGGAGATGACACAGAAGCGCGCCTGGGATCTCTCACCTGTGACCTGCTGGACGGTGATCAGTGCCATCTCCGGACTGACCTCGGGTTGACTCAGCTTTTGGTGAGAAAGGTCAAAATTAAGAACATGGCAGGGGAATTCTCCCAAAAGGAAAAACAAATTGTATCTGCCTTCCAGGGCATCATCTCTGCCCATCCGGTGGAGATCGCTCAAAAAGAGCTGAAAGATTTATTATTGTGGGTGAGGTGTAATTTCCCACACTCAGACCCAGATTTATTTTTTGAGCCAAATTTTTGGCAGGAAATTAATAAGCAATTATATTATCAAGCTATAAGGAATAATAAGCTTGTCGCAAAACTTTTACCTTCAGCAAGAACAGTTTTAGAGTCACTCTCACAACACGGTAGCTCAAGCCAGGCAGCTAAGGCTCCTGGTGAAAAACAGGGTGGGGGACCGTCCAGCCAGCAGCTGGGACAGCCCCTCTCAACACAGGCATAGCAGAGGCAGTGGAAAATCAGGGAGATGATACCCAATCGCATCCCGTGTCCCCGGGTTCTCGCTGTTCCTCAGTTTCCCAAGAGTCCCTAAGCTCCTCCGACGCAGAAATTCCCCAGATGGAGGCGGGCGAGCCCGGCACAGCTGCGACCCTCAGTGGGAGGAAGGCATTGCCCAAGTCCAAACCCACGGTGAGGGGGGCAGCGGCGGCAGCAGCTCCGGTGGGGGAAGGTGCGAACGTGAGTGCAGAGCAGGGGGAGGAGGGAGAGGAAAGTGCTTTTGCATCTGCGCAGGCTGGGAGTTCAAAACAGCCCGCGCAGAAAGCGAAGCCGAGGAGAGCGGCGGGGGCGGGACGGATCGGGGCGAAAGCAGGGGGTGCGAGTGTGGCGGTGGTACGCTCGGAGCGCCCGGTGACACGTTCAATGTCGGGAATCTGTGAGGCCGCAGAAGCGGCCGCCCAAAGGGTGCGGGAATTTGGCTCCCTGACCGCGGCAGCCCGGGCTGCTGAGAAAGCGGCAGAGGGACAGCGGGAGGCGTTCCTCGCTGCAGCTGAGATGGCGGGCACATGTGTGAAGGTCGAGCAGAACCCGACAGCCACGGGTGGAGGGGATTTCTCACATTTCGAATGCGCGGTACGGACACAGGAGGGGCGGAGCCGGCACGCATGGGCTGTGGGTGCTGGCACGGAGCCAGGAGACAGGCAAAGCGAGGTGGAGACATCGGGGCTGGAATGGGAACAGGAGGGTTATTGCGTCAGCCTTGTGGGGGACGGCAGTGGCTCTGATTCGGAGGCGGTGCGGGGCGGAGTGAGGCCAAAGCATAGCCAGGGTCGGTGCAGGAGCGTTCACTCCCCTGAGATGACGCAGGCAGGGATGGGACGTGGCCAGGAGGTAAACATTCCTCAGGGCACCGTTCCATCAGCATTCCCATGGCAAACAGACGGCCCAAGCCCACAGTCAAACCCTGTCGGCTTCTGACATGACTAAATTAGAACAGTTGTTACAACAGGAGTCAGTTTCACCAACTGCAGGGATTGCAAACATGAATCAGTTGTTAGGAGAAATGCTCAAAGGTTTATCAGGAATATTGCGGGATTTGCAAATGTAAATCAATTGTCCGAAGAAATGCTCAAATGTTTATCGGAAGTGCAGATTGAAGAGCAGAGTGCGGTTCCCACCTCAGCTGGTCAGGCGGCAGCGCCATCTAGCGGCGGGACCACAACATTGCAACAGGCTTCGCAGAACTTGTCCGGTCAAGGCACTGCGCCACCCAGTGGTGGGACCGTGACATTGCAGGACTTTTTTCCAGTTTCTTATAAGAAAAACTCCAGGGTGAAAAAGGTCACATCTGCACGGCAGCAGGAACCTCCACTGACACCAGAACAGTGCGGGACTCAGGACACTTCTGCTGAGGCGCAGCAACGGGATGAAACGATACACATCACTGCTTCGGAGAGTGTCCCAGTTTGGACAATTCCAAAATCAAGGTCTGACAAAATTTCGGGGCAGGGACAGTCAATTTTAATATCAAAGGGGGTTGTTGAATTTCTTTTACAATATTTAAGCACAGCCTTGGAGTCACAGCCAGAACTGTTGGTTCATCTTCCAAAAATTTTCCAAATAATGCAGGGCAGTCGTGTGTTCTTATCCACAGCAGATGCTTCACTTTTCTCCAGAGACTCTCAGCCTTCATCTTCGCAGATGCTGCAGACGCCTTTGGTATCGGTGAGTGCTGCTGAGAGGTGCAGCCACAACAGATGACTCCACTCTACAGGCAAGTACCCACTGAATTTACAGCTTTGCAGAGTGCAAAATTGGACTGGCAGGACATTCGAGCAGAGTTGGCTCGGGAAACATAATGATACCAGTGAACTATGACGCTTAGGGCCAAGACCCGAGATGGGAACGCCTGGACCGTGGAGCAATCAAAGATTTAGCTAAGGCCATTCGGGACAATGGGTTGTCATCACCATATTTCATGCAGATGTTAAAAAGTATTTTTAGCATGTATGACTTAACACCATATGATCTTAAATATCTTGCAACATCAGTTCTTACAGACACCCAATCTCTCATGTGGCAGAAGGCGTGGAGGAGATCCCTGGAGGAGCTGAGAGCCAGATACCAGGGCGGGCCAAATGCAAACCTCACCATGGTGCAGCTTGCTGGTGATCCTCCTGAGGACGGTCTAACTCAACAGGCGGTGAGGCTCCCGCATCACGTGCTCAGCAACATCAAAGAGGCAGCACGGAGGGCAATTCTTCAGATTGCTCCAGTGGGGGTCCAGGACAACATCTACACGGAGATCAAACAGGGTCCTTCAGAGCCGTTTTCTTCATTCGTGGATCGTCTTTCTCAGGCAGTGGAGCGGCAGGTGAGCGAGGAGGAAGCGAAACCACACCTGGTCAAAATCCTCGCATTCTCCAATGCCAATCCGGAGTGCAGACGGATCATCAGCATGATGCCGTACCAGGCCACCTTGGCAGACATGATCGAGGCGTGCAGCAAGGTGGGGACACCACAACATGTTGCTTCCATCATGGAGGAACACTTGGGGGATCGAATTGAAAAACGTGTTAGGGAAGTTCTTGCAAATTATACAAAGGGCAACTCTAGGCAAAGACACGGTGCTTTGGGTGTGGGACACAAGGACATATTAAAAGGAACTGCCCGCAACTTGCAAAGACCAACAAGCCACCAGACCTTTGCCCTCGATGCAGGAGAGGGAAACATCTCACAAGTGAGTGTCACTCACAGACAGATGTGGATGGGAAACTTCTTCCGATTCTGGGAAACAGGAAAAAGAGCGCAAATCAACGCCAGCGCGCTCAGGCAAAAATCCTGGCGGTGACACAGAACCAACAGGAACAATCCTCGGGGAGAAATAAACAGAGCCCGTCAGCAGAGCAATCTCCAAAATCCCCAGCGACCCAGACTTGGTACCACCTGGGTTCCAATGCGTCTTGGCAACCTCCAAATTGACGTGTCTTTTGGACAATAGCCATGCAGTGATACCTACAGGTGTCACAGGGACTTCTTGGAAAAGGCAGGACTTTTTAATAATGGCCAGGGACAGAAGAACTATCCTTGGACTTGTTGTTTATCCATCTTTGATTTCAGCAAACCATAATGAGGAGCTGATGGTCACGGCAAAAGCCTTGCGACCACCTCTGACAATTCCACAAAACACACCGATTGCTCGAGCTATGGCTCTGCCATCTCATCCAGAAAGGCAAGCCATGCCGGTGTTCAACAAACGGGACTCTTTTCCTGGTGATCAAGCAGATGTGCATGCATCTTGGGTGAAACATTTGAGCCGGGATCGGCCCATCGTTACTTGTCAGTTGACTTGTAACGAAAAGACAATTGCTATTACAGGAATGGTCGACACAGGAGTGGATGTTACAGTTATTTCATACATTTTTTGGCCTCAGGAATGGGACTTGGTTGCACCTTTGGGTTCTCTCACAGGCATAGGGGGGAGTTCCCTGTGCATGCAGAGTGAGAATGCAATTGTCACAGGCCCGGGAAAAAAGACAGCAGTTATCCGTCCTTTCATCGTGCAAAAGCCCATCACAGTATGGGGAAGGGACCTTTTGGCACAATAGGGACTGAAATTAGAGTTGGATTTTTAACAGGGGTCACTGTGGCACTCGCCACTCTGAAATTTACCTGGAAAACAAATGATCCTGTTTGAGTGGATCAGTGGACCATAGAGTGGAAAAAATTGAGTGCGTTGAAAAAGTTGGTCCAGGAACAGCTGCAGAAGGGACACATCAAACCAACAGACAGCCCATGGAACTCCCCAATGTTTGTCATTCGCAAGAAAACTTCAGGGTCTTGGAGACTGCTTCATGATCTCAGGAAAATCAACGAGGTCATCGAGGACATGGGGCCACTGCAGCTTGGGCTTCCATCTCTCTCGATGATCCCGAGGGACTGGTCGCTTGTGATCATTGATCTCAAGGACTGTTTTTTCAGCATTCCACTTCATCCAGATGATGCTCCATGCTTTGCATTTTCTGTCCCAAGCATCAACAGAGAAGAACCTCTGCAAAGACACCACTGGACGGTTCTTCCTCAGGGGCTCAAAAATTCTCCAAGCATTTGCCAATGTACATGGCCCAAGCTTTGCATCCATCATGAGAGAAACATACAAACCCAAAAATTATCCATTATATGGATGATCTGCTCATTGCAGCACCAACAAAACAGGAGGTGCAAGAGGTTCGTGACTGTGTGATTGCGCAGTTGCAAAAAGCAGGACTGGAAACTAGTACACCAAAAATACAGGAAATTGCACCTTGGAAATACTTGGGATGGAAGATCACGAAACAAACAATAAGGCCACAGAAACTGGAAATCAACACAAAGGCCACCAATCTCCAGGACTTGCAACAGCTTTTGGGGGAGATCAACTGGATGAGACCGATCATGGGAATCACCAATGATGACATCTCGTCATTGCTCGATCTTTTGAGAGGGGACAACAACATCAAATCTCCCAGAACTCTGACGCCTGAAGCAAAAAGAGACCTTGAAAAGATCACAGACATGATTCAGCAGAGAAAAGAACATCGCTCTGTAGAATCATTGCCTTTTCATTTAGCAGTGTTGGCGGAAACAGCACAGCTATATGGGTTGATTTCTCAGTGGGATTTGTCTCAAGTGGACCCTCTTTTGTTAATAGAGTGGGATATTTTAGCTTACAGGCCCTCAAAAACAATTCTCACAGATCTAGAAATGGTAGCACAGATTATTATCAAGGCGAGAACCAGGTTGCTGACAATGTCAGGCAGAGATTTCTCAGTTATTCATGTTCCTTTGAAAATAGTGTATTTTGAATGGGCGATGCAGAAATCACAGGATTTTGTAGTTGCTTTGTTAGGATATCTGGGAGTTTGTACAATTCATCTTCCAGCTCACAGGATGCTGAATGCAAAAATAAGTTTCAGGGAAAAACCAAAAATAAGCCAGGAACCAGTGGAAGGGGTGACAGTGTTCACTGATGGTTCAGGAAAGACTCAGAAATCAGTAGTTACATGGCAAAACCCAAAAACAGGGGAGTGGTAATCAGACATTAAAATGGTACAGGGTTCGCCACAAATTGTGGAATTGGCAGCAGTGGTCAGGGTTTTTCAATTGTTTCAGGAACCTCTCAATCTGATCACAGATTCAGCATATGTTGCGAATGTGGTCAAACAGTTAGAGGAATCACTTTTGAAACACACTGACAATGAAATTTTATATTCATATTTGTCATGCATGAGGACAATTCTAGAAAGTAGAGAACACGAATATTTTGTTACACATATCAGGGCACATTCATCACTCCCACGGTTCTTAGCAGCAGAAATGCTCACGCACACAGACTCACAATGACCATATCTCAGACATTGCCAGATATTTTTGAGCAGGCAAAATTGAGCCATGCATTTTTCCATCAAAATGCACAGCCATTGATGGAATCCTTTCGCCTCTCTAAAAGTCAGGCATAGGAGATCATCAGTGCTTGTCCAGACTGTCAGCTTGTGCAGCCTCCTGCATCTACAGGAACTGTCAATCCAAGGGGATTGCAGAGTCTTCAGCTCTGGCAAGCTGATGTCACAAAATACCCATCCTTTAGGAGGCTCAAAAATATCCATGTTTCAGTAGACACATTTTCAGGGGCGATTTTTGCATCATTACATACAGGGGAGACCACAGAACATGCCTGCAGACACTTTCTACAAGCATTTGCATCACTCGGGGTGCCACAAGAAATAAAAACAGATAATGGTCCAACTTATACAGGCAAGGTGCTTGACAAATTTCTGAAAAAATGGGGAGTGAAACACACTTTTGGTATTCCTTATTCTCCCTCAGGTCAAGCAATCATTGAAAGAACACATCACACCCTGAAATCCCTTTTGGATAAACAGAAAAGGGGAGAGGCAGGCACAACACCTTATATGTGGCTGAACAAAGCTCTGTATGTGTTGAATTTTTTAAATAGTTCATTCTCAGAGCCCACACCACCAATTGTCAGGTATTTTACAAACACTGCACAAGCAAAGTTAAGGGAAAATCCTTTGGTTTTGATCAGAAATCCGGAATCAGGACAAATTGAAGGTCCATTTACATTAATAACTTGGGGCAAGGGTTTCTCTTGTGTTTCCACACAGTGAGGGCCGAATTGGTTGTCGGCGAGTTACATGAAACCTTTTCAGGTGCGGACGCAGGTGGACGCGGACCCGAGAAGCAAAGAAGAGAGCACGCAGACGGAGGCAGACAACGACGCTGCAGACATCCCGTCAGACAATGATTGATTACCCAGAGACTTGGTGTTTTTTCAGGTAAATTAAGTGTTATTTGAGTGTTGCTGTATTGCAGGGTTTTTCACAGAGGTTGGGGACATGGACATGGAGTTTAGACAGGCAGTGTTCATGTGTCTCCTCTTGGCTGTTGCTTTGGGCAATGAGACAGACTTTCCCATGAAACAACCAAGGGAAAATGTGTGGGAAACTTTGGCAAAGGCAGCAGGTCTGGACAGTATTTGTCTGACTCATTCAAAGCCAGGGAAACAATTTTCAACATGTTTGGTAGGTGTGCCAGTGAAGGAGTGGCCAATTCCAAAAAATATCCCTCCAAAGGTTTTGAAAACTTTTGCAGATCCTATGGAAGGATGGCATGTTTGGACGCAATACCTTCCTGTGCCTCACCTGGAACCCCCAGAGTTAGACATTTTTGGGTCAACAAAAATGAAATACTGCATCAAATTTAATCCAGTGGGAGTGGCAAAGACAGATAATCATACAATAGATGTCACTCCAATTCAGCCTTTTTATAAAAATGCATCATCCTGGTGCAATTACACCAAGGTGACGAGCAAATCATCCCTTCAACACCCAGCCACTTTACCGAAGGGAGTGTTTCTGATTTGTGGGGACAGAGTTTGTCCTGCTATCCCTGCAAAAGTCAAGGGCAGTCCATGCAGCATTGGGGAGTTCTCATTGATAATACCTGATTTGAAAACTTTAAAGGAACAGACATGCAGGGAAAAAAGATCCCTTGATCAATAGAGTCCGAATTGTGATGATGATGATGTTTATACCTGGGACAAGGCTCGGAGAATTGCAGTTGCAATTTTCTCACCCCAAACAGCATCAGAGGTGGCCTTGACACAATTGGACCACATAGCTTGCTGGTTGAGCAAACACAGTCGTGCCATTTCGTCTGCACTGAGTGACATGTTAACAGATATCAGCAGTGCAAGACAGGCAGTGCTTCAAAACAGGGCAGCAATTGACTATTTGTTGCTGTCACATGGGCACGGATGTGAAGAATTTGAGGGGATGTGCTGCATGAACTTGTCCGATCATTCAAAATCCATTCATGAAAAAATAAAACAATTAGAAAGTAGTATCACCAAGTTGAAAAAAGTAACAGGATCCTGGTGGGATGATTTCTTTAACTATTTTGATCTCTCACCAGTGTGGAAAGAAATTTTAAAAATAATATTTTACATTCTTATAGGGCTTGTAGTTCTTCTGCTAGTTATGCCATGCATTTTCATGTGTATTCGAGGGCCTTGAACAAAGTGGCAAAGCAGGTGTTTTTGGTTCAAACAGGGAGGGGAGATGTGGGAACTCAAAATGTCTCTCAGACATTTTTAAAGGTTCCAGGCCTTGGTCAGAGGCATTCTAGACCCCGGCAAGCAGCTGGAAACAGCTGTGATTTCACGTTTGAGCCATGGAATGAATTACCAACTTTGAAGGTGGAACAAGAAGTCACAAAGGGTTAGATAGTATAGTAAATGTAGTTACAAAGTAGAGGGGAAATTTTTTTTTGTAGTGTACAGGGGGGTTTTAGCACATGTACAGGGGGGTTTTTACTTTGTACATGGGGGTCAGAAGTTCTAAGATGGAGGAAAGTGGGCTGTTCCTGTCCTTCCTCTTTCTTCTTCCTTGCTTCCATGTTCTTGGTGATGTTGGCATTCGCAGATTGGTTTAGAGTAGAAAAGCACTTGGGAATATAGGTAGTAGGTATTGGGGAATAATTGTAAACATGTTTTACATAATATATCTTATAAAAGATAGCAGCAGCCCTGGGCTGGTAGAGAGAAGAAGACACTGGACAGTCAGGGTGTCAGGAGTGTGTGCGTCTCTGCCCGGGCCGCTGATCAAACAGCCGCAGCCCGAGAACATAATCTGTTAGATAACTAGCAATAAATCATCTTGAGACCGAACGACAAGAGACTGCGGAGTTTTTCTTTGGAAGCACAGGTTGGAGGAGAGACTTTACTACCACACGAGACCCCAAACCAAACCCGGGTTTCTCACACTTAAAGGAGCCCTATAAGCTGTCTCTGTCCATGCACAGTGGTGAGAGCACTGTGACATGGAGAGGAGAGTGTCACACTGGCAGATTCTCTCTGGGCAGTGCCACGAGTGACATGGAAACACAAGAGGTGGCAGCTGTGTTTCCTGGGAGGTCTATGGTGCAAGGGAACTCCTCTCTCCCCTGATGGACTCAGTATTGATTATGTGGAAGGGTAAAGACTGGATTAAGGTCCAAATGTGTCTCGCTGTGATTTGTTGGAATTGGGTGGTGGGAGGAGGAATGTTTTGAAAGGTTTTCATTTCGAATTTTGTGTGGTTCTTTTTTCCCCCTTATAGTAGTAGTAGTAGTAGTAGTAGTAGTAGTAGTGTAATCAAGTTTTCCCCTTGTTACTAAGTTTGGCCTGCTTTGCTCTGTTCTAGATCGCATTTCACAGCATTCAATTGAGAGGTTACATTTTCATGGGGGCGCTGGCATTGTGCCAGTGTCAAACCATAACAGTACCCGATTCCCAGAGCTCTCAATAAAAGCACCTGCATATAATCATATCCCATGATTATGTGTTTCTGAACGCTAACACTGACAAGCAGAGGGCATGTTCTGGCAGGCAGGGGCTTGTCCTGACAGGTAGGGGCATATCTGGACAGGCAGGGGGCATGTCCTAGAAGGCTGAGGGCATGTCCTGGCAGGCAGGGCACATGTTCTGGCAGGCAGGAGGCATGTCCTGGCAGGAAGGGGGCATGTCCTAGCAGGCAGAGGGGATGTACTGGCAGGCAGGGGCATAACCTGACAGACAGGGAGCAGCTCCTGGCAGGCACAGGGCAGGTCCTGGCAGGCATGGGGCATGTCTTGGCGGGAAGGGGGCATGTCCAGGCAGGTAGGCATGAACCTGAGTAAGCAGAAAACCAAAAAGGCAAGCAAGTAAGCAAGTAAAGAAGTGGGTAGGAAGGCAAGTAGGCTAAGCCTAGTAGGGGTCAGGCGAGGGGAGGCTTGGCCGGAGTTAGTGTGTAAGGCTCGGCAGGACATTCGACCTCACCTCAGCAGGGAGACCAAGCTTCCTAAGCCTAGTAGAGAAGGTTGAGCAAAAGCCAAGTAAGAATTGGGGCGAGACTTAGCAAGCCTAGAAAGTCCAACAAGAAGTCCAAAAACTTAAGCCAAAGAACAAGAGAACAGAAGACAACAGATGTGAGTGTGATTAATGGTTTTCCTGGCCAAGAGACAATGTAAAGTGTCCAGAGAATAGTACCAAGAGTGAAGGTTTAGCTAAAAGAGATTAAGTTCAGTCAAGAGATTTGAAATACTAAGTTGTGGAAAAGAGCCAGAGGAACTTTAGTTGCCTATCTGTATATTCTGTTTTAGAGGGAGGCACCATTTAAGGTATATTTTTTTCTTTTCTTTTTGGGGGCTGAAAATGGGAGCAGGTTATAGCAAAGGAGCGGATCCTTCAAAAGAGAAAGCAAAGAGGATTCCCCCTAACAGGCCCTGAGGGCAATTGTTAGACTAAAGGGATTCTTGGGAGACCACAAAGCGTCTAGACAAGAGTACAGAAGTATGGCCAAAGTTAAAATTACAGGAAGAGTGGCGATGGTATGGAGCCTGAGATCAGTAGATGTATAATCAGCTAAACCAACACCTAGAAGCCCTAAGATTATATATAAAGAAAGAAGAAGAAAAAGCCAAAACTAAAGCTAGACTTATGGTTGCAGTTGCTCAAGAAAGTATAAGAGCAGGCAGATCACCAGCACTACTGTCTAAGTCAAGTTGGAATAGACCAGGGCTATTACCAAAAAAAACAGAGACCAACCAGCACCATCATATGAGACAAATATGAACTTTAATGTGTTCAGGAAACCTGAAGCTTCACAAAGCAACAGGAGGTGCTATTACTGCAGTGAGATGTGTCTTAAGTTTCAGATTGATGAGGCAATGCATAAAGAACAAAAAGTCTTAGAAGAGATTTCAAGGGGAGATGACTAGGGGTGCTGGGGTTCTGTAAGCAAAGAGATCCAATAAACCATCCAGAAGAGCCCTTGGAAACTTTAAGGGAAGTGACAACCATGAAGATTTTGAGTTCTTAGTTAACACAGGGGCAGATAAGTCCAGCATAAACAAGTTACCAGTAAGAGTCACCATTGGGAAGAAGGTCTGTGAGGTTTTAGGGGCAAAGGGAAGGCCATTTAAAGCATCTATAGCCAAAAATATAAAAATCAAGGGGAATTCTAGACAATTTTTGGCAGACGTTATCTATCTGCCAAATTTAGGAAGTAATCTCTTAAGAAGAGACTTGCAAATCCAATTAAGGGTAAGGATCATCCCACGAGATAAAAAGATAATAGTTCAAGTCATTAATTGACCTACTGGGGAATCCAAGCTTTGTGCGACCACTTTTTATGGGAAAATTTATGTATTGGAGTGTATGACCTGGCAAAGGCAGTCACAAGAGGATGTGTGATTTGCCTGAAAACTGACCAATAGGTAATGAGAAAAACAGCACATGGGGGAGGAAAACTTGCTTTAAGACCTTTCCAGAACATACAAGTAGATTTCAGTAAAATGCCCTCTGTGCAGAGGTACAAACATTTACTAGTGATCGTAGATCATTTCACTCACTGGGCAGAGGCTTTCTCTACCAAAAAGGAAACCGCACAAGAAGTTGCAAAAATAATCTTAGAAAATATCATACCTCCATATGGGCTAGTCAATAACATTGACTCGGACCGAGGTCCACATTTTGTCGCTTGAACTTTGCATCAAGTAACAAAAGCCCTGGGGATAAGGTAGAGATTGCACACCCCATGGCATCTTCAAAGCTCGAGAAGGGCAGAAAGGATGACTAGAACTCTTAAAAATGTAACAACCAAATTAATTAAAGAGACAAAAATTAATTAGCTCAAATATTTACCTCTTACTCTCTTGTGCATCAGAACAAGACTTCGGTCCGACATAGGGGCTTCTCCTTAGGAAATAATGTTTAGACTCCCTCTTCTAATCACCCCTTTCAGTACTGCAGATTATTTAGAAGGGGAGGCAGCAACTAAATAATATTTTAAAATCATAAGAAAATCCCTAGAAGGCTTCAGAAAGAAGGGCTATCTAGCCCAAACCTCCCCTCTGGATACCAATGCCCACATCAGTCCTGAGGACTGAGTGTTAATAAAATCCTAGAGCACCACCACTCCACTAACCCTCAGATTTGAAGGACCTTTCCAGGTGTTCAAGAAAAAGGCTGAACCCATATCACCAGAGTAAAAGGAGCAGCGCCACCCCCAGACACCAGACCAGACCCAACAGGGTCACCCACCTCCTCTTGTATATGGACAGTAATTAGGAGACCAGAAGACTTAAAATTAACTTTAAAAAAAACTTGCTAGAAGCTGATATACAGTAAGGTAGTAGAACCGTTTCTGAGTTAAAGTACCACAGTAAAAGTTTAAGTATTTTGTAATTCTTTAATAAGAATAAGCGTCCTTTAGCCAAGGAAGTCAACTGAAGAAAGTTTTAGTTAGAATATTATTAAGTCTCACTTAGTTGCTAGGAATTAAGAGAATTACCCAAAGAAGCTAACCCTCAAAAGCCAGAGACTGTAAGTTGATGCGGGCTTAAGCCCGATCAAAGAAATAGTGGAGGGATTTATTATGAACAAAACAGCCTTGCTGAGACACTTCGGCTTAGGCTAAGTACTGACATTGAAATATTAATTAGCAAATTGCTCCTGGGAATCACCTACACCCCCACCCACACTACCATTCTAGGACTGGGATGCAAAATAGAGAGACCAGTGGAATCACGGGAGGGGGTTTTGGGGATGAAAACACCCCTAAGTGGAAGGCTGGGCACAGTGGAGGGGGCTGGATGGGTGCGCTGCTTGGGGAAAAGGGAACCACATCCCTGGTCTGTGTCTGACCTGTCACCATAGCCTGCAGGGGACCAGACTGGACTGGGCTGTGGGAAGCAGGAACAAAGGAACAACTCTTCCTGGTGTTCCCAGGAGGGAAGGACAGGGGACAGCTGCTGCTGCACTTTGGCAGCAGGCTCTGCACATGCCCTCACCCTTCGGCTACCAGGACTTCAGACACAGACTGCACACCTCTTCACCTCCGGCTACCAGTGTGCCACGGAGACTCCAGGGACAGACTCTGCAGCCTTCTCGCCCTTTGGCTACTGGGAAAAAGCTACAACAGCGGGGGTGAGCTCTGTATTGAGCTCCCTTGCTCTGCTGATCTTTTGAATAAAGAGCTGAACATTAATAAAGGCACGAGCCCTGTTTACTACATGAAGGCCCCCAAAATTCCACTAAAAAGCCCCAAAATCCCCTAAAAATCACTGCTGTTGTGCCCCCGTCCCCCGAATCCCCCATACCCCATTCAGGGTGGGCCTGGGACTGCCTGGGACCCCCAGATCTCCATAGGACCCCCTCCAGGAACCCCAAATCTTCCCCAGAGCCCCCCGCCAAAGTTGGCCCAGGACCCCCTGAGAGCCCCCAGACCCCAATTGCACCCAGCCCAGGATGCCCCCTGAGACCCCCTGAGACCCTTCCCAAGACCCTTCCAGGACCCTCCAGACCCCGCCCCAAACCCAACTCTGGACCCCCCAGCCTCTCCCCAGATCCCTTCAGGACCTCTCCCAAAAACCCCCAACCCCCCCCAGACCCTCTCTGGGACCCTTCCAGATCCCCCAAAGCCCCTCCCCAAAACCTCCAAAACCTCCTAGGACGCCACCAGGACCCCCCAAACCGCTCCCCCAACTCCGCCCAGACCCTCCCAAGACCCCCCCTCCAGGCCCCTCTCAGGACCCATCCCCACCCCCCAGGTCCCCCCACAATGCTCCAAGACCCCTCCCCAGACTCTCCCTGACACCTCCAGGACCCCTCAGGATCCCCCACCCAAGAGCCCTCCAGGACGCCCAGACTGCCCCGAGGACTCCTCCATGAGCCATCCAGGACCCCCCAGAGCCCTCCCTAAACTCCCCCCGGATCCCTCCCCAAAGGCCCCCGATGCCCCCAGGACCCCTCCCCAGCCCCCCCAGCCCCTCCCAGCCCCCGGCCCCTGTGCGGAGCCCCCTCCCCAGCGTTGCGGCTCCCGCGGCTCCCGCGGCTCCCGCCTCTCCCAGCGCCTCCCCCGCTCTGGCAGCGCCGCCCGCAGGGCCCGCCCGAGCCCGGGGGGCGGGGCCGCCGGGGGAGGGGCGCCGCTCCCGGCTCCCTCTGATTGGCTGCAGCCGCGCGCTGATTGGTTGGTTCGGCACGGGGCGCGCCGCTATTGGCTGGAGGAGCCCGCGCGCGCGGTGCAGGCGGGAAATTGTCAGGGGAGCGCGGCTGAGGAGGGGCTGAGGTGGGGCCGGGGAAACTGAACGGGGGGTTTGGGGCGGCTCGGGGAGAAATTGGGGATTTCTGGGGAACTGACAGGAAATAGGCGTGTGTCTGCTGGGTTTGGGGGAATGAGGGGGCTTTAGGGAGCTTTGGGGGGAGCTTGAGAGCTTCTGGAGCGTTCTCCGTTGGGTTTAGGGGGATCTGAGGGTAATTGCGGGGGTCCGAGGGGACTTTGGCGGAGTTGTGAGAGGAACTGGGGGGATCTGGGGGTTCTGAGGTGGCTCTGGGGTCAATTTTGGGGTAAAGTGGGGGGATCTGAGGGTAATTTGGGGGCTTTAGGTGGGTCTGGGGTGGATTTGGGGCTCTGGGGACACCTAAAGGGGTGCCAGGGGGTGAAGGGGTCGCAGCCCCCCAGACGCCCCCTGAAGCCCCCCTGTCCCCACAGAGGGGTCCCGGCCCTGGCGGTGCAGGACCCCCGGCCCCAGCCCAGCATCTCCATCAACCACCTGAACCGGGACACCAAGGAGGACGGGGATGGCTGGGGGGTCCTGGGGGCTCTGAGAGTGTCCGTGCCTGTCCCCAGGGGCTCAGGCTGTCCCCTGGGTGTCCCCGAGCTGGAGAAGTCCCTCTGCGCCGTTTCCTCGCCGTTTGGGCAGATTTTGGACATTTTGGTGCGGCGCAGTCTCGGCCTGCGGGGCCAGGCCTTCCTCACCTTCAGGGAGATGAGCAGCGCCACCAACGCCCTGCGCTCCCTGCAGGGCTTCCCCTCCTGCGGCCAACCCGTGGGGAGACAGCGACTGGGGGAGTTCTGGCACTGGGGAAAGAACTGCAATGCTGGGGAAAAACCGCCAAACTCTGGCCTCAGATACCCCCAAAGTCCAACTTGGAATCCCACCAAATTCATTCACCCTGAACACCCCAAAGCTTCCCTTTCTATGACAAGCCCATGGTAAGACAGAAATGCTGGGTGAAATCCTGGAATTCTCATGGAAAAAACCCAAAATCCTGAGGAAAAAAAACAAACCCAACCAGGATTCCCCCCAAAATCCCATCAAGAATCCCTGAAATTGAGTTGGAAACACCCCTAAATCCAACCAGGAACCCCCCAAAGCTTCCCCTTCTATGACAAGTCCATGGTGAGACCCAAATCCTTGGGAAAATCCTGACATTTTGGGAAAAAATCCTGAAATTCTGGGAGAAATCCTGAATTCCTGGGGGAAAAACTCAAAATGCAGCCTCAAATATCCCCAAAATCCAACCAGGAACCGCCCCAAAGCTTCCCCTTCTACCAAATGTCCATGGTAAGAGACAAATCAGAGTAGAAGTCCTGGGATTTTGGGAACAATCCTGAAATACTGGGAAAAACTCCAAAATCCTTGGGAAAAAACCCAAATCCAGCCTCAGTTATCCCTAAAATTCACCCTAACGCCCCCCCCCCCCCCCCCCCCCCACCCGCCAAAGCTTCCCCTTCCGGGACAAACCAGTGGTAATAGCAGAATCTTCAGGCAAATACCCAAATTTTGGGAAAAATCCTGTAATTCTGGGACAAAAGCACAAAATTCAATTGGGAACCCACCCAAAATCCGTCCAGGAGCCCCCAAGAATTCACCCTGAATCTCCTAAACCTTCCCCTTCTACCCCACAGTGAGACCCAAATTCAGGGAAAAATCCACAGATTCTTGAAAAAACAGGAAATCTTGGGAAAAAGCCTGAAATCTGGGGAAGAAACGGAAATCTCACCAGAAATCCACCCCCCAATCCCCTGGGAATGACCCCAAATCCCTGCTGGAACCTCCCCAATTCCTCTGAATTACCCCAAAATCCTGCTGAAATTCCCTGAATTCCTTCTAGGACTTGCCAAAATCCCTCAAAAACGTCCCTGATTGCTTCTGGAACTGCCCCAGATCCATTCTGGAGCATCCCCAAATCCCTCCGAACTTCTGAAAATCCCTTGGAAGACCCCAAAATCCCTCTTGAAACTCTCCCAGATCCCCTCTGAATTCCCCCAGATCCCTCAGAAAGCCCCAGATCCCCTCTGGAGCCTCTTCCAGATCCCCCCAAAATCCTCGGGAACAAGCCCAAACCCCCCGAGCCGTCCCCAGCTCCCCCCGGAGTGATCCCAAATCCCCCCGGAGCCAGCCCAGGTCCCCTCTGGAAGCTCCCCGAGTCCCTCGGGAAGCCGCAGATCCCCGGGAGCCGCCGGGCAGCGCCGGGAAAGCCCAAAGCCCCGCGGCAGTGCCGCATCCCGGCCGGAGCTGCCCCGGGAGCCCCGCGGGGCCGGGGCCGGGGCCGGGATGCGCCGTCCCAGCGGATCCAGCGCGCCCGGCCGGGCTCGGCCAGCGCGGCCCAGGGCAGGGAGCGCTGGTGGGGCGGGAGCGGGAGCGGAGCGCGAACGGGACCAGCGCAGAGCCAAGGGGGGAGAGGCCCCGGCCCCACAGAGAGCGGGGCCGGAGCGCGGGGCCGGGCGGGGATGGCTCGGCGATTGTCCCGGGCGATTCGGGCACTCGCAGCGATCTCTGCGGGATTCTTGGGCTGCTTCTGGGAGGTTTGGCTGGGATTTTGAGGGAAGTTTTCGTGGGGATTTTTTGGGTGGATTTCCTCGCACTTCGGGTGGGATGTGATAGGACATGGGGGCATTTTTTGGGGAATTTGAGAGGGGTTTGGTGGGATTTCGGCGCAGATTTTTTGAGTGTATTTGGTGTGGATTTTGCGGGGGTTTAGGGAAATTTTGGTCGGATATTTTGGGTGATTTGGTGGGATTTTTTGTGTGGATTTTGTGTGATTGGGGGATTTTTGGCTGCATTTTTGTACAGATTTTTCTCTGTGGATTCTGTGGGATTTTCATGGGGATTTAGTGGGACTTTTTGTGGGATTTTTGTGTGGCATTTAAGGGGATTTTGGGGGCGATTTTTATGGGGATTTTGAGGGATTTCTGTGAGCCTTGGGGTGATTTTTTGTGGATTTTTTTGGGTGAGTTTTGTGGGCTTGTGGGTGGAATTTTTGTGGAGATTTACCTGGGATTTTGTGTGGTTTTTCTGGCATTTTCAAGGAATCTACAGTGGAATTTTTGTGGGAATTTTATGGTATTTTTGGTGGGATTTTTTGTGAGGATTTTGAGTCGATTTCTATTGGATTTTGGGGAGTTTTGGGGGATTTTTTAGGAAGATTTTAGTTGGGTTTTGGGTGTTTTGGGGGGGATTTTTATGGGATTTTGATGATATTTTTGTGAGGACTTTTGGTGATATTTTTGTGAGGGTGAGTGGTGCCTTTGGTTCCAACCAACTTTCCTCCCCGAGCCAACGTTACCCACTCCCTCACACGTCCCCCCCGTGCCTTCCCACTGCCTTGTCCTGTCTGGGCTTCCACAGCCCCTCATCCCTTCGTGGCCCCGTCCCCTCAGGGTCTCCCCCAGCCTGGCCAACCTGATCCATCAAGAGGCACCTGGGAGCCCTCAGCATTCCAGGCAGCAACACACGGGCAGGAGGACACGGATGGCGCTTCCTGCCTGGGACAGGGCTTGTGGCCATCTCCAGGCACCGCTCTCACAGAGATCCCCACAGCTCCAGCCCCTGCCCATCTGCTCTGTGGGCAGCACAAAGGCTTCAGCAGAACCACCAAAGGCCAAGGGGCTTCTGGCCATTTTCCCTGCAACCCTGCATGCCTGGGCAGCTTGCTGAGCCCAGGAACCCTTTTCTCCCTCTTCCCCTAGGCCCTGCAGAGCCTGGGCAGCAAAAGAAAGATCCTGGGAGTCTGTCTATTACAACACATCCTATATTTCTATGCTAAAGAAAAACAAAAAGAAGAAAAGAACAATCCTAAAGAAACGAAACATTCCTGCTGGCTCGAGTGGCCCCAGCAGACAGAGCCTCTGGGATCAGCTCTCTGCAGAGCTGCAGCAGCGCAGCCAGCCGAGCCCCGACAGACGAGGCCGTCTCCTCCATGCCCTGCAGAGCCGATCATGCAGGCTGTGGAAGCGGGAATATCGAGCTCTCTCTATTCCCTGCAGGACAGACAATGTTTGAACTGCCAGGCTCGCAACGGCAACACTGATGTCATTGGCCGTGTCTTCTAGGGCTGAAAGAGAGAGGAACAGCGCCATGGTCAGTTCCCGCATCTGAGGGGACCCGAGGAGATCCCTGTGCCAGGGCCATCCCAGCCGGCTCTGGCCATGGCCAGCAGGGAGCAGGGACCAGCTGGATCAGCCCAAAGCTGCTAGCCACGAATCCCCCAGGTGCCCTGAAAGCTCTGTGTGCTCTGTCCACGCTGCCCCTGGTCCGCACAGGGAGCAGAGCCCTCCACAGCCGGGGCAGGGCTCGCAGCTCCCCCGCCAGCCCTCGCGTGCAGCCCGCTGCCCTCACTCACCCTCACAGATGAGATGGAGCTCTTCCTTCCTCCCCCTCAGGTACCGCCCGGCCGTCCCTGGGAACACAGAGCCTGTCAGGCCCAGCGGCACAGCTCCCTGCCAGCGGCGCCGCCAGCCCTGTGCCCACACGCCCTCCTGGCCCGGCTCGTGGCTCACCCATGAACCTGACGGCCGCCTCTCGCAGGGGCTCCTGTGGGCTCTGCAGGTAGGGCAGGGCCCGGCGCAGGTGCTCGGCCACGCTGCTGCTGTCCTCTGCCAGCTGGAGAGAGCGACAGGAGGGAAGGGTTGGCCCCGCAGCCCCCCGGGCCGGGGCTCCATGGGCACCCGGCTCGGGCCGCAGGAGCCTGGAGCAGAGCCCGCGCGGCCTCGGGCTGCAGCAGCGGGCAGGGGCACAGCTGCCAGCCCGCACACCGAGCACCGCGCTCAGGGGCTGCTCCAGGCTGGGGCTGCGACTTCCCGGCCCTCCTTACCAGGATCTCAATGAACCTCCACAGTTTCTCCTTCTTCACAGGTTTTTCAAGATCTCTCCTGTTCACGAATTTGGCCACACAAAGCAGGGTTTCCCAAGAAGCCTGGAGAGCAGTAGAGACACGGAAATGGCCCCACAGCCCAGGATCAGCATCCCTGTGCCAGGGCCAGGAGGAGGATGCAGCCTGCCAGGCGCCAGGGCAGGAGGCAGCCAAGCCCCCTCCCAGGGCGACAGCAGCAGCCCGTGAGTCCTCACCTCTGCCACACTCTGATTCTCATCATGGCAGTGGAAGAAGAGTGGCAGCAGGCTGTGACACACTTGTGTCATCAGGAGCTTTTTCTCTTCTTCCACTACAGTAGACAGCAAGGCTCGAAAGACAAACATGGAGATCCACTGCACATGCCAGTCATCCTGTGTAACAGGAAGGAAACAAGACCTTGGCATCAGCTGATTCTGGCCCACCTTGGCGCAGGCCTTCATCTCCACAGGGCACCAAGTGTCTGGGCAGCAGCCAGTGGCCGTGGCTGAGGGCACAGAGCCTTACGTGTTCAAAGAGTGGCAGGAGCACCTTAGCCAGCTGCAGGGCGATGGGGCTGGGTATTGGGGTGTCATTATCCAAGAACAAATCACTAAGTAGAACAATGCTCATCCTGACCACATCACTATCATTTTCCTGCAGGAGCTCCCCGAGGCTTTCGGTCAGGCTCCGCATTCTTTTGGCCTGTGCGGAACAAAAGTGTGTGAAAGGCCACCCTGCTGCCACAGGGCCCAGAGGCCAAAGGCCTGTCCCGCAGCCCTCGGGCAGCTGAAGTGGGAGGCAGGAGAGCTGGGAGCGGCTGACCCAGTGCCTGAAGACCAGCAACTGTGTTCCCCAGCACCACGCTGCCTGCACGGCTTCAGCTGCTGCCCCCTCCTTACCAGCGAGGGATTATCCCTGACCAAGAGGAGGGCTCTCAGAACCTGGCGGCGCATCTCCGTGTGCTCACTCAGCAAGTGCCTCGACAAGAGATCCATGATGCTGTCACTGCATGCACTCAAGTCCAGGCAATGCAGGACCTGAAAGGCACAGGGCAGTGACAGGGGACCCGGCCGGCAGGAGCCCAGAACCGCACAGGGCGGGGACCAGGCAGCAGCGCAGGGCGTGGGCACCATCCCAGGCAGCTGCGGCTACGAGAGGGCAGAGAGCTGGGAGGCAGCGCCGGCCTTCAGACTCACCTCCACAAGGAATGCCAGGGCAGGGAAGTGCCAGTATGGCATCTCTTTGCGGAGCAACTGAAGGAGATAGTCTAAGATGCTTTTACACTCATCGATGGATTCTTTGCCCATCTCCCTGGAAGGCAGAAAATGGCACTAAGATGTGGCAGCAGCTCTCTGGCCTCAGAGAGAAACAAACAACTTTCCCAGGCATCGCCTGAGAAAGTCTGAGAAGATCAGAGGAAAGAATGAAAAAACATTCTTATCTTAACATGCTGCACCTGGCATTGTGAACATTCGGAATATGTTACAGAGATTTGTCTACCAAAATGTGCTTTCTTAAGTAACTAATGGTATAGTGTTTAGACTAGAAAACACATTAAATCAACCTATATCATAACTATCTATAAGAACAATGGGTTTCTTAATAATAATTATTATTGATCGGACCTCTGAAATACATGGAGTCAGTGATAATTACTGGCCGGGGGCCCGCTCCTACGACACTAAGACCCTGAGTCGGGGGGGGAAGCCCCTCCCAGGACAGACTGATGCAGTTCTTGTCTTTACCCCCCACCCTGCAGGGGGACCTGGGCCCTTTGAGATGTGGCTGCTGCTGGGCACCCTCCTCTCCCAGCCTTTCCCAGTCTGCTTGGCTGTCCCTCGTCCCTCTGGCCCATGGCCATGGGGACTGAGTGGGATATCCCAGCCACAGAGCACAAATGCCGGGAGCAATGGGGAGAAGGGGGTCTCACCTGGCCAGCAGACCCACGGCATAAATGTGGGTGTCAGCACAGAGCAGCGTGTCCCAGCCACGCTTGCGCTCCATTGACAACACCACATCCTCATAGTCCATTTGGCACAGCAGGGACTTCAGGGTCCTCACTGCAAACCTGAGTGCAGAGCAAAGCCCGGGTCACACTGGGAGCACTGGCTCCTGCCCTGGCCATGTGGCAGGGACAGAAGGATTGGGATAGAGCACCTGTTGGGGCTGCTGGCAAGGCCATGTTCTTCCTGGCATCCCTTCCAGAAGGTATCCACCTCCTCTGGCATCTCTTTGGTGCTGAAGAACACTTGGAAGAGCAGATGCACAAATAACTGCGGGAAATGCTCATCCACTATATCTGGGACACAGCGCTCCTGAAGGATCTTCCATATCACCACAGTTGCCTGCAAAGGACAAAGCCCCCCGAGGCAGCGTTCAGTGCCAAGGTGTCCGTGGGACAGGGCCCGAGCGTGGCAGGGAGAGGCCCAGAGAGACACAGGGGGAGCAGCGGGCCTGGTGGCCCTGCAGCTGTCCCTAGGCCAGCTTTCAGGCCAGTGCCTGAGGCAGGGAGATGCAGTGGGGAAAGGAGGATGGAGAGCTGCTGGACAGGTGGCCTTGGGGCCAGCAAAGTCCACTGGCAGAAACTCACAGCCAGGGCAAAGACAGTCATTCTGTTCCCATCGCAGGTGCTCATGCTGTGCTCTGGCCAGCTCCCCAGCACATCCAGGAGTATCTGCTGTGCCAGCTCTGCAGTCCAGGGTGTGCACATGATGGTCTTCCACATGGCCATGGCAGCTCTGCAGGGTTAGAGCTCTGTCTCAGGGCATCTCAGACACAGCACCGTGGTCTGGGCATCTCTAGAGGCCCGGGTTGACTGCCGGCTCTGCCTTTGCCCACTGCCCCTCTCCAGCAGCAGCCAGGCAGCCCAGCCCTGTGGGGACAGGCCCCTGTGGGACAACGAGGGAGCATGGCAGCAGGCTTGGGGCTGACATGCCAGGGCCTGGAAAGGGAGCAGCCAGAGGGCCCTGGGACTCTCTGTTGGTCAGAAACCTGGCCCAGGCTGTACAGGGCGATGGGTTGGTGTGAGCCCTGAGCCCTCTGGGCAGATGGGCCCCATACCTGTCACAGGATGGGGCCACACGCAGGAGTGTCATTACTGCCTCATTTGGCTGCGCTTCTGTGAGATACAGCAGGGCGTTGTCCAGCCTGTGCTCAGCAGAATCATTGGCCATGAGCCACTGGTGGATGTATCTCACCATGCCGGGCACCTGGAGAAGGCACAGGGAGACTTGGAAAGCTGCCAGAGGGATCAGCGTTCCCAGGGTCCCCAGAGAAGTGCTTCCCTTCCCGCCGCACTGCGATGGCCTCAAAGGCTCACAGGGGCCAGCACTAGTGGCTTGGAAAGCCATGTGACTCATGGGGCAATTGAAGCCTGGCCACATCTGCTTACTTGCTCTGCTCTGGGAACACCACTCTGCACAAGCAAATCCAGCAGGGCGGCACTGGTCTCATGTCCGAGGAGCTCTGAGTATGCTCTGAGCCCAGGGCTCATGACACTGGTCTCTTCCTGCCGAATTCTCTTGATGAATTTGCAAACAAGCTGTAGGAGAAGAGCAAGAAGCCATGGGGTGCTGCAGGTGTGCTGCTGGGCTGAGCAGTGACAGCAGGCCCAGCCCAGGTGGGGATGGCTGCAGGTACCTGTGCTGTTCTGTGGAAGCGGCCATGGGCGGGTTCCTGCTCTTGTGTCTGGTCCAGGGCTGCATCTGGGAAAGAGCGAGCGCAGCCAGGGCTGAGGGTCTGCGGGAGAGGCCGGAGAACACAGCCCAGCCCTGCGCTGCCCAGGCAGGGACAGCCCCGCAACGGCCCAGAGCATGGAGCACGGCTGTGGGGTGTCTGCCCGGCCCCTATTCCATCCTGACCATGGGCATGGCCCCAGGGGATGGGATGGCATGGCATGGCATGGCATGGCATGGCATGGGGCCAAGCTGGCTGCAGGCACCAGCCCTGTGGCCCAGCTCTGCCACTCACCCTTCTGCCATGGCTGGAACTGCTCCAGCTCTTCAGGCTGCTGTGCTGGGGCAGCTCCAGGGCCTTCTTTCTCCTCCTTCCCCCAGGCCAGCTTGGGCACGCTCGCAGGTCTGTGCTCTACGACACTGCCTGGATTCATGGCTGCTTGCAGAAGGTGAAAAGGAAAAGGTCCAAGTCAGCAAGTGCTGCAGTCGTGCCTTGAGGGCACCTGCAAGTGTGAAGACTTGGCAAGGCTACAGGACAGCAAGTCCTGCACTCTGCTCTTGGGGCTCCAGCCACAAGGACAGGAGACTCCTGTCAAGGACAGTGAAAAGCAAATGCCACAGTCTGCCCTCGAGGGCAGCTGCAGAAGATTTGCCTTGGGAAGGCCAGGGGTCACCAAGTGCTCTGCTCTGGCCACGAGCTCACCTGCAGGAGTAATACCTCGGGAAAGCTCTGGGTCAGCAAGGAACGAGTGGCTGTGCGAGGGCTCCTCACAGCACCGCTCTCTCGCGTCCTCTCTCGTCGTGTGCACCGAGCACTGTGGAGTGTAACTGTAACTTGTAACTGCCAACACCTCTGCCAGAGCGTGTCACCAAGGGCCCTTGGAATCCCTGTCCCGTTCCATTCCATGGTGACCATGCTGCACGGTGTCACCAAGGGCCCTTGGAATCCCTGTCCCGTTCCATTCCACGGTGACCATGCTGCACGGTGTCACCAAGGGCCCTTGCACGCACTGCCACCTGCCCTGGGGCCACCCCGTGCCCACCCAAAGTGGCCCAGGTTGGAAGGAATCCCTGGCCCCAAGTGTCTGAGACAGCCCGACGGGATCTTTAGGAATGACTCAGACCATCAGCCAACGCTGCCCTGCTCTGCAGGCTCAGGGCAGCAGAAGGAGCCCCCACGGGCTCTGCAGGAGCTGGCAGAGGCTGCCCAGCAGGGAGGCCATGGGGCACAGAGCCCCAAGGCTGCCCAGGGCCCCACGGCACAGGGGCCGTTCCCAGCCCCAATGCTCCTGTCCTGGCCTGGGCTGCACAGGGGCTGTGGCACCATGGCTGGGCCAGCACAGGGCCACAAAGGGGCCCCGCAGCCGCTGCCGGGGCTGGCAGCAAGTCCGGGCACAGACAAGGAATTGCTGAGCATGGCCTGCGCTGGCCAGGGCTGACTGTGCCAAAGGCAGAGCTCAGCTGCTCTTGATGCCTGCAGGAAAAGTCAAGAGGCCAAAGAGCCTCCATGGCTGTGCTGGGGACAGAGGCTGGAGGAGGGAAATGCAGGGAAGCTGTGGCATGGGGAGGACATGCAATTCCAGCAGACACCTCAGCCTGCAAGGTGCTCTGCTCTACCTCAGCTCCTCTCTTAGATATGCCAATCCCAGCTCAGCACCTCAGGGTACTGGGGCCCAACAAGTAGAACATGCCTGTTCATGGAAAGGGGAGCAGGTTTCAATATCTCTCTGTTCCATAACATACAAGCAAATCTTTATTATCTGGCTCACTGGAGAACTTTGAAGAAATGGTAATGTTTTCCCACCCAGAACAGCAATTTCCTGGCTCTACTGCTTTCTTCTACTGATGGCAGGAGAAGAAATACTCATCTTCCCCTCTACCTCTGCCACCAACATTCAGTATAATATTTCATGACGCGCTTCCTTTGGGTGTTTCCAGGACTCCTGGTTAAATGGCCCTATCTAAGGACATCTCTTCATTTAGAGCAGCTGCATGTATGTCCTTCCCATTGCTCCCAGATTTCCTCCTGCAGCTGTTCTCTGGTCATTCCAATGCATCTCCTTTAAATGGCTTCATGCTTTGAGCTTTTGGGAGTTTCCCAATTTTTCAGAAGTTTAAATAACTCCTTACTCAGCATCTTATTGTAAGTTTTACCTATCACCTCTTCTTATGCCTTTGTCTAAAATCCTGCCTTTATGGCAATGCCTTGTAGATGGTGGACATGTCAGATGCTGCTGGGATGTCACAAGGAGCAGAGGGAAGGGTTTTGCTTGATTCAATTTATCATATTCACATTTTTTGATGTTGGCCATGAAGAGAAAGTTTTCAGTACCCTCCTACCCCTGCCTCTGTGCGAACTGGCCAAGGAGAGACCGGGCGGGGGCGGCAAAAGTCTGCAGGCGGTGCCAAGGAATCTGATGGGGCAGGGCGGGGCGCTCCCAACCATGGCTGGGCGGGGGCCGCGACAGACAGGGGCAGGGGCAGGGCAGGGGCAGGGGCAGGGGCAGGGGCAGGGGCAGGGGCAGGGGCAGGGGCAGGGGCAGGGGCAGGGGCAGGGGCAGGGGCAGGGGCAGGGGCAGGGCAGGGGCGGGGAGAGAGGGGATGCGAGAGTGTGCGGCCGTGCGAGCGGGAGCGGCGGGGGCGGTGGGGAGCGGTGGTGTCTGAGGAGCCGGGCGTGTGTCCCTGTGTCTGTCTCTCTCTCGGTGTCAACGAGGCCCGAGGGCGGGCGGCTTCGTGCCGGCCCCGGGCGCCTCGGCACCGAGCCCCCGCGGCCCCCCAGGCTCCTTCCGAGGACCGAAGACCTCTGCGGGCCCTGAAGGAACCGGCCCCAAAGCGGCCGCCCGCTTGCCGGCGGTGCTGCCGGCGGCGGGCCGGGCCGGGCCGAGTCGCACCGGGGCCGGCGGCTGCGAGCTGATTTCCGCCGCACGGACGGGCTTCTCTTCCCCGCTGGCCCCGCTGACATTCTCTTCTGCGGGGCAGGGCTGTGTCGGCTCCCGGACGGGGGGCGGGGGGCACTGGGGACGCCGTTTCCACAGTTCTGCACCTCAGGAGACCCGAGCACAGGGCACGGGCTGCCCGTCGGCTCGCCTGCGGGTGCTCTGCATAATAAAGGAAACTGAACAAAATCTGCCAAGAAAATTTCTTTTTCGGCTAAGTTTCTCATACCAGGCAAATAGAAGAGCCATTCTTTCAAGAAAGGAGAAAATGGGGGGGAATAAAACCCTAAAGACAAACTGAATAAAACCCCAAACCAAAAAAATCTCAAAACAAAACACAAAACCCAAAGGAAAAAAACCCAAAAAATCCAAAACAAAACCAGAAAACCCAAAACAAAAGCCCTGCACCTCACCTGCCCTCCAAAAAACCACCCCAAAAAACGAAATACAACCCAGAAAAATACAAAAATATGTGTTGGTCTTGAAAGTGGGCGGTTTATGGGCTGGGATGGGGCTGCTAGAGCTGTCCGGCTCTGGGCTGTAAGGAGGCTGTGAGCTTCCCCTGGCTCCAGGGCCGCCGGTGCTGGGTCGGCACCCTTGCGGCAAGCGTTGTCAGGGGGCAGCAGGTCTACTCTTGCTCCAGGCAAGCCTGGGGCAATCAGGTCTACCCGTCTCCGGAGCCATCAGGTCTACCAGGATCTGGGGACTCCCGGCTCTTGGCGGTGCCCGTGCCACGGGCAGTGACGGGTGACATCAGGTCATCCCCAACTCCGCGCCGGCCCAGGGTTATCAGGTCTACCCAGCTCCAGGGTCACCTGGTTCGTGGCAGGACCTTCATGGCCAGGGTCAACAGGTCTACCCCGATGCTGAGTGACCGTAAGGTGTTGTGGCCAGGACAACAGGTCTACCCTGGCTCCGGGGCTGCTGGGTTCATTGCAGTGCCCTGGATGTGAGCGGTGGCGGGGGACAAAAGGTCTACCCTGGCTCCGGGCCGGCCCGGGGCCATCAGGACTACCCCTCTCCACGGCCGCCGTGCTCGTGGTTGCGCTCAAGCTGCGGGTGGGATTGACAGCTAGCAGAACAGAATGGTTGGAAAAAGATCTGCCACCACCAGACACCAGACCACACCCAACAGGGTCACCCACCTCCTCTTGTATATGGACGGTAATTAGGGGACCCGAAGACTTAAAACTAATTTAAAAAAACTTGCCAGAAGCTGATATACAGTAAGGTAGTAATAACCATTTCTGAGTTAAAGTACCACAGTAAAAGTTTAAACACTTTGTAATTCTTTAATAAGTGTCCTTTAGCCAAGGAAGTCAACTGAAGAAAGTTTTAGTTAGAATATTATTAAGTCTCACTTAGTTGCTAGGAATTAAGAGAATTACCCAAAGAAGCTAACCCTCAAAAGCCAGAGACTGTAAGTTGATGCGGGCTTAAGCCCGATCAAAGAAATAGTGGAGGGATTTATTATGAAGAAAACAGCCTTGCTGAGACATTTCGGTTTGGGCTAAGTACTGACATTGAAATATTAATTAGCGAATTGCTCCTGGGAATCACCTACACCCCCACCCACACTACCATTCTAGGACTGGGATGCAAAATAGAGAGACCAGTGGAATCACGGGAGGGGGTTTTGGGGATGAAAACACCCCTAAGTGGAAGGCTGGGCACAGTGGAGGGGGCTGGATGGGTGCGCTGCTTGGGGAAAAGGGAACCACATCCCTGGTCTGTGTCTGACCTGTCACCATAGCCTGCAGGGGACCAGACTGGACTGGGCTGTGGGAAGCAGGAACAAAGGAACAACTCTTCCTGGTGTTCCCAGGAGGGAAGGACAGGGGACAGCTGCTGCTGCACTTTGGCAGCAGGCTCTGCACATGCCCTCACCCTTCGGCTACCAGGACTTCAGACACAGACTGCACACCTCTTCACCTCCGGCTAACAGTGTGCCACGGAGACTCCAGGGACAGACTCTGCAGCCTTCTCGCCCTTTGGCTACTGGGAAAAAGCTACAACAGCGGGGGTGAGCTCTGTATTGAGCTCCCTTGCTCTGCTGATCTTTTGAATAAAGAGCTGAACATTAATAAAGGCATGAGCCCTGTTTACTACATGAAGGCCCCCAAAATTCCACTAAAAACACCCAAAATCCCCTAAAAATCACCGCTGTTGTGCCCCCATCCCCCGAATCCCCCATACCCCATTCAGGGTGAGCCTGGGACTGCCTGGGACCCCCAGATCTCCATAGGACCCCCTCCAGGAACCCCAAATCTTCCCCAGAGCCCCCCGCCAAAGTTGGCCCAGGACCCCCTGAGAGTCCCCAGACCCCAATTGCACCCAGCCCAGGATGCCCCCTGAGACCCCTGAGACCCTTCCCAAGACCCCACCCAGGAACCTTCTAGGACCCTCCAGACCCCGCCCCAAACCCAACTCTGGACCCCCCAGCCTCTCCCCAGATCCCTCCAGGACCTCTCCCAAAAACCCCCAACCCCCCCCAGACCCTCTCTGGGACCCTTCCAGATCCCCCAAAGCCCCTCCCCAAAACCTCCAAAACCTCCTAGGACGCCACCAGGACCCCCCAAACCGCTCCCCCAACTCCGCCCACACCCTCCCAAGACCCCCCCCTCCAGGCCCCTCTCAGGACCCATGCCCACCCCCCAGGTTCCCCCACAATGCTCCAAGACCCCTCCCCAGACTCTCCCTGACACCTCCAGGACCCCTCAGGATCCCCCACCCAAGAGCCCTCCAGGACGCCCAGACTGCCCCGAGGACTCCTCCATGAGCCATCCAGGACCCCCCAGAGCCCTCCCTAAACTCCCCCCGGATCCCTCCCCAAAGGCCCCCGATCCCCCCAGGACCCCTCCCCAGCCCCCCCAGCCCCTCCCAGCCCCCGGCCCCTGTGCGGAGCCCCCTCCCCAGCGTTGCGGCCCCCGCGGCTCCCGCGGCTCCCGCCTCTCCCAGCGCCTCCCCCGCTCTGGCAGCGCCGCCCGCAGGGCCCGCCCGAGCCCGGGGGGCGGGGCCGCCGGGGGAGGGGCGCCGCTCCCGGCTCCCTCTGATTGGCTGCAGCCGCGCGCTGATTGGTTGGTTCGGCACGGGGCGCGCCGCTATTGGCTGGAGGAGCCCGCGCGCGCGGTGCAGGCGGGAAATTGTCAGGGGAGCGCGGCTGAGGAGGGGCTGAGGAGGGGCCGGGGAAACTGAACGGGGGGTTTGGGGCGGCTCGGGGAGAAATTGGGGATTTCTGGGGGAACTGACAGGAAATAGGCGTGTGTCTGCTGGGTTTGGGGGAATGAGGGGGCTTTAGGGAGCTTTGGGGGGAGCTTGAGAGCTTCTGGAGCGTTCTCCGTTGGGTTTAGGGGGATCTGAGGGTAATTGCGGGGGTCCGAGGGGACTTTGGCGGAGTTGTGAGAGGAACTGGGGGGATCTGGGGGTTCTGAGGTGGCTCTGGGGTCAATTTTGGGGTAAAGTGGGGGGATCTGAGGGTAATTTGGGGGCTTTAGGTGGGTCTGGGGTGGATTTGGGGCTCTGGGGACACCTAAAGGGGTGCCAGGGGGTGAAGGGGTCGCAGCCCCCCAGACGCCCCCTGAAGCCCCCCTGTCCCCACAGAGGGGTCCCGGCCCTGGCGGTGCAGGACCCCCGGCCCCAGCCCAGCATCTCCATCAACCACCTGAACCGGGACACCAAGGAGGACGGGGATGGCTGGGGGGTCCTGGGGGCTCTGAGAGTGTCTGTGCCTGTCCCCAGGGGCTCAGGCTGTCCCCTGGGTGTCCCCGAGCTGGAGAAGTCCCTCTGCGCCGTTTCCTCGCCGTTTGGGCAGATTTTGGACATTTTGGTGCGGCGCAGTCTCGGCCTGCGGGGCCAGGCCTTCCTCACCTTCAGGGAGATGAGCAGCGCCACCAACGCCCTGCGCTCCCTGCAGGGCTTCCCCTCCTGCGGCCAACCCGTGGGGAGACAGCGACTGGGGGAGTTCTGGCACTGGGGAAAGAACTGCAATGCTGGGGAAAAACCGCCAAACTCTGGCCTCAGATATCCCCAAAGTCCAACTTGGCATCCCACCAAATTCATTCACCCTGAGCACCCCAAAGCTTCCCTTTCTATGACAAGCCCATGGTAAGACAGAAATGCTGGGTGAAATCCTGGAATTCTCATGGAAAAAACCCAAAATCCTGAGGAAAAAAACCAAACCCAACCAGGATTCCCCCCAAAATCCCATCAAGAATCCCTGAAATTGAGTTGGAAACACCCCTAAATCCAACCAGGAACCCCCCAAAGCTTCCCCTTCTATGACAAGTCCATGGTGAGACCCAAATCCTTGGGAAAATCCTGACATTTTGGGAAAAAATCCTGAAATTCTGGGAGAAATCCTGAATTCCTGGGGGAAAAACTCAAAATGCAGCCTCAAATATCCCCAAAATCCAACCAGGAACCGCCCCAAAGCTTCCCCTTCTACCAAATGTCCATGGTAAGAGACAAATCAGAGTAGAAGTCCTGGGATTTTGGGAACAATCCTGAAATTCTGGGAAAAACTCCAAAATCCTTGGGAAAAAACCCAAATCCAGCCTCAGTTATCCCTAAAATTCACCCTAACGCCCCCCCCCCCCCCTCACCCGCCAAAGCTTCCCCTTCCGGGACAAACCAGTGGTAATAGCAGAATCTTCAGGCAAATACCCAAATTTTGGGAAAAATCCTGTAATTCTGGGACAAAAGCACAAAATTCAATTGGGAACCCACCCAAAATCCGTCCAGGAGCCCCCAAGAATTCACCCTGAATCTCCTAAACCTTCCCCTTCTACCCCACAGTGAGACCCAAATTCAGGGAAAAATCCACAGATTCTTGAAAAAACAGGAAATCTTGGGAAAAAGCCTGAAATCTGGGGAAGAAACGGAAATCTCACCAGAAATCCACCCCGCAATCCCCTGGGAATGACCCCAAATCCCTGCTGGAACCTCCCCAATTCCTCTGAATTACCCCAAAATCCTGCTGAAATTCCCTGAATTCCTTCTAGGACTTGCCAAAATCCCTCAAAAACGTCCCTGATTGCTTCTGGAACTGCCCCAGATCCATTCTGGAGCATCCCCAAATCCCTCCGAACTTCTGAAAATCCCTTGGAAGACCCCAAAATCCCTCTTGAAACTCTCCCAGATCCCCTCAGAATTCCCCCAGATCCCTCAGAAAGCCCCAGATCCCCTCTGGAGCCTCTTCCAGATCCCCCCAAAATCCTCGGGAACAACCCCAAACCCCCCGAGCCGTCCCCAGCTCCCCCCGGAGTGATCCCAAATCCCCCCGGAGCCAGCCCAGGTCCCCTCTGGAAGCTCCCCGAGTCCCTCGGGAAGCCGCAGATCCCCGGGAGCCGCCGGGCAGCGCCGGGAAAGCCCAAAGCCCCGCGGCAGTGCCGCATCCCGGCCGGAGCTGCCCCGGGAGCCCCGCGGGGCCGGGGCCGGGGCCGGGATGCGCCGTCCCAGCGGATCCAGCGCGCCCGGCCGGGCTCGGCCAGCGCGGCCCAGGGCAGGGAGCGCTGGTGGGGCGGGAGCGGGAGCGGAGCGCGAACGGGACCAGCGCAGAGCCAAGGGGGGAGAGGCCCCGGCCCCACAGAGAGCGGGGCCGGAGCGCGGGGCCGGGCGGGGATGGCTCGGCGATTGTCCCGGGCGATTCGGGCACTCGCAGCGATCTCTGCGGGATTCTTGGGCTGCTCCTGGGAGGTTTGGCTGGCATTTTGAGGGAAGTTTTCGTGGGGATTTTTTTGGTGGATTTCCTCACACTTCGGGTGGGATATGATAGGACATGGGGGCATTTTTTGGGGAATTTGAGAGCGGTTTGGTGGGATTTCGGCGCGGATTTTTTGAGTGTATTTGGTGTGGATTTTGGGGGGGTTTAGGGAAATTTTGGTCGGATATTTTGGGTGATTTGGTGGGATTTTTTGTGTGGATTTTGTGTGATTGGGGGATTTTTGGCTGCATTTTTGTACAGATTTTTCTCTGTGGATTCTGTGGGATTTTCATGGGGATTTAGTGGGACTTTTTGTGGGATTTTTGTGTGGCATTTAAGGGGATTTTGGGGGCGATTTTTATGGGGATTTTGAGGGATTTCTGTGAGCCTTGGGGTGATTTTTTGTGGATTTTTTTGGGTGAGTTTTGTGGGCTTTTGCGTGGAATTTTTGTGGAGATTTACCTGGGATTTTGTGTGGTTTTTCTGGCATTTTCAAGGAATCTACAGTGGAATTTTTGTGGGAATTTTATGGTATTTTTGGTGGGATTTTTTGTGAGGATTTTGAGTCGATTTCTATTGGATTTTGGGGAGTTTTGGGGAATTTTTTAGGAAGATGTTAGTTAGGTTTTGGGTGTTTTGGGGGGGATTTTTATGGGATTTTGATGATATTTTTGTGAGGACTTTTGGTGATATTTTTGTGAGGGTGAGTGGTGCCTTTGGTTCCAACCAACTTTCCTCCCCGAGCCAACGTTACCCACTCCCTCACACGTCCCCCCGTGCCTTCCCACTGCCTTGTCCTGTCAGGGCTTCCGCAGCCCCTCATCCCTTCGTGGCCCTGTCCCCTCAGGGTCTCCCCCAGCCTGGCCAACCTGCCCCATCAAGAGGCACCTGGGAGCCCTCAGCATTCCAGGCAGCAACACACGGGCAGGAGGACACGGATGGCGCTTCCTGCCTGGGACAGGGCTTGTGGCCATCTCCAGGCACCGCTCTCACAGAGATCCCCACAGCTCCAGCCCCTGCCCATCTGCTCTGTGGGCAGCACAAAGGCTTCAGCAGAACCACCAAAGGCCAAGGGGCTTCTGGCCATTTTCCCTGCAACCCTGCATGCCTGGGCAGCTTGCTGAGCCCAGGAACCCTTTTCTCCCTCTTCCCCTAGGCCCTGCAGAGCCTGGGCAGCAAAAGAAAGATCCTGGGAGTCTGTCTATTACAACACATCCTATATTTCTATGCTAAAGAAAAACAAAAAAATGGAAAGAGCTATCTTGAATAAATGAAACATTCCTGCTGGCTCGGGTGGTCCCAGCAGACAGAGCCTCTGGGATCAGCTCTCTGCAGAGCTGCAGCAGCGCAGCCAGCCGAGCCCCGACAGACGAGGCCGTCTCCTCCATGCCCTGCAGAGCCGATCATGCAGGCTGTGGAAGCGGGAATATCGAGCTCTCTCTATTCCCTGGAGGACAGACAATGTTTGAACTGCCAGGCTCGCAACGGCGACACTGATGTCATTGGCCGTGTCTTCTAGGGCTGAAAGAGAGAGGAACAGCGCCATGGTCAGTTCCCGCATCTGAGGGGACCCGAGGAGATCCCTGTGCCAGGGCCATCCCAGCCAGCTCTGGCCATGGCCAGCAGGGAGCAGGGACCAGCTGGATCAGCCCAAAGCTGCTGGCCACGAATCCCCCAGGTGCCCTGAAAGCTCTGTGTGCTCTGTCCACGCCGCCCCTGGTCTGCACAGGGAGCAGAGCCCTCCACAGCCGGGGCAGGGCTCGCAGCTCCCCCGCCAGCCCTCGCGTGCACCCCGCTGCCCTCACTCACCCTCACAGATGAGATGGAGCTCTTCCTTCCTCCCCCTCAGGTACCGCCCGGCCGTCCCTGGGAACACAGAGCCTGTCAGGCCCAGCGGCACAGCTCCCTTCCAGCAGCTCTGCCAGCCCTGTGCCCACACGCCCTCCTGGCCCAGCTCGTGGCTCACCCATGAACCTGACGGCCGCCTCTCGCAGGGGCTCCTGTGGGCTCTGCAGGTAGGGCAGGGCCCGGCGCAGGTGCTCGGCCACGCTGCTGCTGTCCTCTGCCAGCTGGAGAGAGCGACAGGAGGGAAGGGTTGGCCCCGCAGCCCCCCGGGCCGGGGCTCCATGGGCACCCGGCTCGGGCCGCAGGAGCCTGGAGCAGAGCCCGCGCGGCCTCGGGCTGCAGCAGCGGGCAGGGGCACAGCTGCCAGCCCGCACACCGAGCACCGCGCTCAGGGGCTGCTCCAGGCTGGGGCTGCGGCTTCCCGGCCCTCCTTACCAGGATCTCAATGAACCTCCACAGTTTCTCCTTCTTTACAGGTTTTTCAAGATCTCTCCTGTTTAAGAATTTGGCCACACAAAGCAGGGTTTCCCAAGAAGCCTGGAGAGCAGTAGAGACACGGAAATGGCCCCACAGCCCAGGATCAGCATCCCTGTGCCAGGGCCAGGAGGAGGATGCAGCCTGCCAGGCGCCAGGGCAGGAGGCAGCCAAGCCCCCTCCCAGGGCGACAGCAGCAGCCCGTGAGTCCTCACCTCTGCCACACTCTGATTCTCATCATGGCAGTGGAAGAAGAGTGGGAGCAGGCTGTGACACACTTGTGTCATCAGGAGCTTTTTCTCTTCTTCCACTACAGTAGACAGCAAGGCTCGAAAGACAAACATGGAGATCCACTGCACATGCCAGTCATCCTGTGTAACAGGAAGGAAACAAGACCTTGGCATCAGCTGATTCTGGCCCACCTTGGCGCAGGCCTGCATCTCCACAGGGCACCAAGTGTCTGGGCAGCAGCCAGTGGCCGTGGCTGAGGGCACAGAGCCTTACGTGTTCAAAGAGTGGCAGGAGCACCTTAGCCAGCTGCAGGGCGATGGGGCTGGGTATTGGGGTGTCATTATCCAAGAACAAATCACTAAGTAGAACAATGCTCATCCTGACCACATCACTATCATTTTCCTGCAGGAGCTCCCCGAGGCTTTCGGTCAGGCTCCGCATTCTTTTGGCCTGTGCGGAACAAAAGTGTGTGAAAGGCCACCCTGCTGCCACAGGGCCTAGAGGCCAAAGGCCTGTCCCGCAGCCCTCGGGCAGCTGAAGTGGGAGGCAGGAGAGCTGGGAGCGGCTGACCCAGTGCCTGAAGACCAGCAACTGTGTTCCCCAGCACCACGCTGCCTGCACGGCTTCAGCTGCTGCCCCCTCCTTACCAGCGAGGGATTATCCCTGACCAAGAGGAGGGCTCTCAGAACCTGGCGGCGCATCTCTGTGTGCTCACTCAGCAAGTGCCTCGACAAGAGATCCATGATGCTGTCACTGCATGCACTCAAGTCCAGGCAATGCAGGACCTGAAAGGCACAGGGCAGTGACAGGGGACCCGGCCGGCAGGAGCCCAGAACCGCACAGGGCGGGGACCAGGCAGCAGTGCAGGGCGTGGGCACCATCCCAGGCAGCTGCGGCTACGAGAGGGCAGAGAGCTGGGAGGCAGCGCCGGCCTTCAGACTCACCTCCACAAGGAATGCCAGGGCAGGGAAGTGCCAGTATGGCATCTCTTTGCGGAGCAACTGAAGGAGATAGTCTAAGATGCTTTTACACACATCGATGGATTCTTTGCCCATCTCCCTGGAAGGCAGAAAATGGCACTAAGATGTGGCAGCAGCTCTCTGGCCTCAGAGAGAAACAAACAACTTTCCCAGGCATCGCCTGAGAAAGTCTGAGAAGATCAGAGGAAAGAATGAAAAAACATTCTTATCTTAACATGCTGCACCTGGCATTGTGAACATTCGGAATATGTTACGGAGATTTGTCTACCAAAATGTGCTTTCTTAAGTAACTAATGGTATAGTGTTTAGACTAGAAAACACATTAAATCAACCTATATCATAACTATCTATAAGAACAATGGGTTTCTTAATAATAATTATTATTGATCGGACCTCTGAAATACATGGAGTCAGTGATAATTACTGGCCGGGGGCCCGCTCCTACGACACTAAGACCCTGAGCCGGGGGGGGAAGCCCCTCCCAGGACAGACTGATGCAGTTCTTGTCTTTACCCCCCACCCTGCAGGGGGACCTGGGCCCTTTGAGATGTGGCTGCTGCTGGGCACCCTCCTCTCCCAGCCTTTCCCAGTCTGCTTGGCTGTCCCTCGTCCCTCTGGCCCATGGCCATGGGGACTGAGTGGGATATCCCAGACACAGAGCACAAATGCCGGAAGCAATGGGGAGAAGGGGGTCTCACCTGGCCAGCAGACCCACGGCATAAATGTGGGTGTCAGCACAGAGCAGCGTGTCCCAGCCACGCTTGCGCTCCATTGACAACACCACATCCTCATAGTCCATTTGGCACAGCAGGGACTTCAGGGTCCTCACTGCAAACCTGAGTGCAGAGCAAAGCCCGGGTCACATTGGGAGCACTGGCTCCTGCCCTGGCCATGTGTCAGGGACAGAAGGATTGGGATAGAGCACCTGTTGGGGCTGCTGGCAAGGCCATGTTCTTCCTGGCATCCCTTCCAGAAGGTATCCACCTCCTCTGGCATCTCTTTGGTGCTGAAGAACACTTGGAAGAGCAGATGCACAAATAACTGCGGGAAATGCTCATCCACTATATCTGGGACACAGCGCTCCTGGAGGATCTTCCATATCACCACAGTTGCCTGCAAAGGACGAAGCCCCCCGAGGCAGCGTTCAGTGCCAAGGTGTCCGTGGGACAGGGCCCGAGCGTGGCAGGGAGAGGCCCAGAGAGACACAGGGGGAGCAGCGGGCCTGGTGGCCCTGCAGCTGTCCCTAGGCCGGCTTTCAGGCCAGTGCCTGAGGCAGGGAGATGCAGTGGGGAAAGGAGGATGGAGAACTGCTGGACAGGTGGCCTTGGGGCCAGCAAAGTCCACTGGCAGAAACTCACAGCCAGGGCAAAGACAGCCATTCTGTTCCCATCGCAGGTGCTCATGCTGTGCTCTGGCCAGCTCCCCAGCACATCCAGGAGTATCTGCTGTGCCAGCTCTGCAGTCCAGGGTGTGCACATGATGGTCTTCCACATGGCCATGGCAGCTCTGCGGGGTTAGAGCTCTGTCTCAGGGCATCTCAGACACAGTACCGTGGTCTGGGCATCTCTAGAGGCCCGGGTTGACTGCCGGCTCTGCCTTTGCCCACTGCCCCTCTCCAGCAGCAGCCAGGCAGCCCAGCCCTGTGGGGACAGGCCCCTGTGGGACAACGAGGGAGCATGGCAGCAGGCTTGGGGCTGACATGCCAGGGCCTGGAAAGGGAGCAGCCAGAGGGCCCTGGGACTCTCTGTTGGTCAGAAACCTGGCACAGGCTGTACAGGGCGATGGGTTGGGGTGAGCCCTGAGCCCTCTGGGCAGATGGGCCCCATACCTGTCACACGATGGGGCCACACGCAGGAGTGTCATTACTGCCTCATTTGGCTGCGCTTCTGTGAGATACAGCAGGGCGTTGTCCAGCCTGTGCTCAGCAGAATCATTGGCCATGAGCCACTGGTGGATGTATCTCACCATGCCGGGCACCTGGAGAAGGCACAGGGAGACTTGGAAAGCTGCCAGAGGGATCAGCGTTCCCAGGGTCCCCAGAGAAGTGCTTCCCTTCCCGCCGCACTGCGATGGCCTCAAAGGCTCACAGGGGCCAGCACTAGTGGCTTGGGAAGCCATGTGACTCATGGGGCAATTGAAGCCTGGCCACATCTGCTTACTTGCTCTGCTCTGGGAACACCACTCTGCACAAGCAAATCCAGCAGGGCGGCACTGGTCTCATGTCCGAGGAGCTCTGAGTATGCTCTGAGCCCAGGGCTCATGACACTGGTCTCTTCCTGCCGAATTCTCTTGATGAATTTGCAAACGAGCTGTAGGAGAAGAGCAAGAAGCCATGGCATGCTGCAGGTGTGCTGCTGGGCTGAGCAGTGACAGCAGGCCCAGCCCAGGTGGGGATGGCTGCAGGTACCTGTGCTGTTCTGTGGAAGCGGCCATGGGCGGGTTCCTGCTCTTGTGTCTGGTCCAGGGCTGCATCTGGGAAAGAGCGAGCGCAGCCAGGGCTGAGGGTCTGCGGGAGAGGCCGGAGAGCACAGCCCAGCCCTGCGCTCCCCAGGCAGGGACAGCCCCGTGACGGCCCAGGGCACGGAGCACAGCTGTGGGGTTTCTGCCCGGCCCCTATTCCATCCTGACCATGGGCATGGCCCCAGGGGATGGGATGGCATGGCATGGCATGGCATGGCATGGCATGGCATGGCATGGCATGGCATGGCATGGGGCCAAGCTGGCTGCAGGCACCAGCCCTGTGGCCCAGCTCTGCCACTCACCCTTCTGCCGTGGCTGGAACTGCTCCAGCTCTTCAGGCTGCTGTGCTGGGGCAGCTCCAGGGCCTTCTTTCTCCTCCTTCCCCCAGGCCAGCTTGGGCACGCTCGCAGGTCTGTGCTCTACGACACTGCCTGGATTCATGGCTGCTTGCAGAAGGTGAAAAGGAAAAGGTCCAAGTCAGCAAGTGCTGCAGTCGTGCCTTGAGGGCACCTGCAAGTGTGAAGACTTGGCAAGGCTACAGGACGGCAAGTCCTGCACTCTGCTCTTGGGGCTCCAGCCACAAGGACAGGAGACTCCTGTCAAGGACAGTGAAAAGCAAATGCCACAGTCTGCCCTCGAGGGCAGCTGCAGAAGAGATGCCTCGGGAAGGCCAGGGGTCACCAAGTGCTCTGCTCTGGCCACGAGCTCACCTGCAGGAGTAATACCTCGGGAAAGCTCTGGGTCAGCAAGGAACGAGTGGCTGTGCGAGGGCTCCTCACAGCACCGCTCTTTCGCGTCCTCTCTCGTCGTGTGCACCGAGCACTGTGGAGTGTAACTGTAACTTGTAACTGCCAACACCTCTGCCAGAGCGTGTCACCAAGGGCCCTTGGAATCCCTGCCCCGTTCCATTCCACGGTGACCATGCTGCACCATGTCACCAAGGGCCCTTGGAATCCCTGTCCCGTTCCATTCCACGGTGACCATGCTGCACCGTGTCACCAAGGGCCCTTGGAATCCCTGTCCCGTTCCGTTCCATAGTGACCATGCTGCACCGTGTCACAAAGGGCCCTTGCATGCACTGCCACCTGCCCTGGGGCCACCCCCAGCCCCCCAGAGTGGCCCAGGGTGGAAGGAATGCCTTGCCCCAGGTGTGTCAGACAGCCCAACAGGATCTTTAGGAAGGGCTCAGCCCATCAGCAAACGCTGCCCTGCTCTGCGGGCTCAGAGCAGCAGGAGCCCCCGCAGCTGCCAATGCAGCCGCGGCGGGAAGGGCACGGGGCCTCCACAGAAGCTGGCACGGCCTCCTCGGGACACGTCCCACATGGTGGCCATCCTGAGCACGGCCGTGGGACACAGACCGGGAACGTGTGGGCCAGGGCAGGAATGCTGCTCTGAGCCCTGGGGCCCGGGCAGCGCTGACAGCAGCAGGTGAGGCACAGTCCCCGCCCAAGCAGAGTTCCCCCGAGCCCTGGCAGCACCGGTGCCCGTCTCCTGCCCAGAAACCTGTGCCCCAAAAGGGCTTCTCTGCCAGAGGGCAGCCAAAGCTGGTGTGCACTGGGGGCTGTGCTCTGTCCTACAGGGGCTATTGGTAGCAGCACCTGGAGCAACTGGTGGCAACATTTGGTGCGTGTCAGATGTTGTTGCTCCTTCCCAGAATGATTTTTTCATGGAGGGGATTAGCAGCAGCACAGAAACACCAACAGCTACTGAACTTCACAGGACAAAGGGACTCCACCGAAACACTGCCATGTTTCCTTGTGCTTTTGCGTCTTTCTTGCACTCTGAAAGAAAAAGAATTGGCCCAAGCCCTGCTATTCAAATCTCCAGCTGCTGTGTGTCTTCCTGTGGCAGCTCTCTGCAAACAAAACTGGCTGCCTGCTCAGCTGGGCAATGGACGGCCACAAACAGGGAGGGCCCTGGTGAACATCTCTTTGGTCTCGTGGGGCAGCGAGGGCACAGGAGACAAAGACTGCTCCTCCCGAGTTCATGGGGCAACAGAGAGATTTTATTTCCCAAGCCCCCCCTTACACAGGGCATTTGAAAGACCAGACCTGGAAGCTCTCATTGGTTTGAGCTCCACGCCCCTTCAGGTTCTGGCCCGTGAGGTGCCTGCAGTTTTGGGAGATATTTGATTGGTCAAGACCCCTGTCAATCATGGGAACACCTCACCCTCCTTTTCTTTATAAAATTCTGTGTATTGTTCTCTGTCACCCATCTGCAAGGGCCCTTTGCCAACATGGGGACAGAGGACAGCGTGCATCTAATTTGCACTGGAGCTGCAGCATTCCCCTCCAGGAACTGTTAGGGGAGAACTCAAGCCACAGGCATAATGCTTCTTGGTTACAAATTGAACTTATCTCTAAAAGCAGAAAGCTATTTAATCCTGAGCCCATTAAACACTTAGAGAAAAACCCAATTTTAAAAAACAACCTTTAAGCACTTGATCCCTTGGGGAAAAACCAAACTTCCAGAAAACAATCTGTAAACAGAAAAACTGTTTGCAAACTTGAGAAATAATTTGTAAACAAATCAAATCCATCTATGAACTGTCCATGAGGCAGGTGATCATTTGTAATGCTGTCTGTGGTTTCCAGTGTCCATATTTTAGGCAGCTGTATTGTACTGTTGTAGGATTTATTGTAAAACATGAGAACAGACTCAGAGGGGAGGAGGGTGTACCCTCAATCCAACCCCTTTCCCCTTTTTTCTTTGTATAAAAATAATAATAGGAACAGAACATGGACTTTGAATACTATTAACTTATGCAACGTTTCATCCACATTTACTGAAAAGGTTCAGGGCGAAGAACTTGATTGGGAGATGTTTTGATCAGGGCAAGGAACTTGGTTGGGAGACATTTTCTGTATTTATATTTTATCTAGTGCAAACCATATACTTTTTTCCCTTTGTTAGAAGTTAGAAATTTTGTTATTGACTTTAATAGCTGACTTTTCACTTTTAAAATGATGACAAGTGGCAGAATGTCAGTGAAAATCTCTGCAACTGCAATTTGCTTATGATAAATCGATGTTCTATGTGTACCTCAGTGGATATTCTTTGAATCATACCAGTTTATCTTAAAGCAATGCAAGAATAATTACTCGAATATTAAGAAAAGACATGTTAATGCACATACTAGGACTTCTTTAGGACAATGATTTACTAAAATATGAATATCAATCTAATATCGATATCCAACTGAGATGGACAAAAACTCTCTATGGGTTTAAAGTTAGAAAGTGTATGTTTATTGAGACAGCCGGGCAGTACCTGGGATAATTCCCTAATGCACACTGCAAAAATCACAGGTATTACAAAGCTTTTCTATTTACAGAAGTCTTGAATACACAAAATATGAATGCATATTCATATCCCTGTCACTTCCTCTGATCCGCTTCACATGCTAATTGGCAAAAAGGCAATTAAGCATGTGTAGTTCTGTTCCCTGAAATGAGTCTGGGGTCCATTTTGGGGAGGGGTTTCCAAAATGAAGAAGCAAAATAAGTCTTCCTCGTTCTGACCTTTCTGCCTTTCCCATGCACACGTGACAAATGAATCCTTGCCGTTTTCCTGTGCTTAATGGATTCCTAAAGTATGGGAAGTCTGCAACTGTTTTTGTGTCCCTGAAATCTGTTTATCACATTCTGTTTCACATGATAAGCACAGCTACCCAAGCATAAAGCTGGCAAGCAATGAGTTAATAGATCCTGGATATCTTATCTAAGATCCAGCTACTGTTAACTATGAACAAAGCCGATTTATCTACTTCCGATAAGTCAGCAACATCTAATTTAACTATCATCTTAACTTTCCTAAAATTCTTAATTCTTCAAAATTAATGTCTCACCGGGATTGGGGACAGGGAATGGGAATGGGAATGGGGACAGGGAATGGGGAATGGGAATGGAGACAGGGACTGGGAGTGGTGACAGAGACAGGGAATGGGGACAGGGACCAGGAATGGGGACAGGGAATAGGACTGGGACAGGGACAGGGACAGGGAATACGGTACAAGGATCAAGAATGGGGTCCGGATTGGGATGGGAGCAGGACGGGAACGGGACGGGGGGACACGGGAACAGGCAGGGGCAAGGGGAGTATGGAAGGGGAGTAAGGAATGGGGCAGCCGCTGCAGGTGGACGAGGCGTTGGGATGGGGCACATGGAGACAGTTCCAGGGCAGGGGATCCTTGACCAGCTGCCCAGAACCTCCACCAGGGTCTCCCAGGGCAACTGGAGCCGCTCAGCCTGGGGTGCCCAAAGCCCTGAGCAACTCCCAGGTCCCTCCCAGGAACCCCCAAGTCCTTCAAACCCAGCATCCCCCATATCCCCTGCAAGACCCCCCCCTCCATGTCCCTATCCTTGTCTTAGCTCAACATCTTTATTTTTGCCTGCTTTTAAGAGTTTTGAAAGGGCAAAGAGAAATGAAAAGAAAATCCAGGCCACGGGGAGCCAGGAGGATGTGGAGCCCCTCCAGCCGGGTGTCTTCCCAACATGGATCAGCAGCACCACGGGTCACCAGGGCTCTGCCCACTGGGGCTCACTGGGGATCATCCAGCACGGATCCTCCCATGGGGGATGGAGCTGGAGCAGCGCACGGAGCTCTTCCCACACTGGGGCACTCGCAGGGCTGCCCTTCGTCTATGCCGGGCCAGGGGGACAGGCCGTGCCCCCTGTCCCCTGCTGCTGGGCCAGGGGTGTTATGGACAAATTCAATTGGGGAGGCTAATTATAGATAAATCAATTAACAAGAATTTATTAAGCAAGTGGTATTAAGCAAATGAACAGTGCTGGGCGGCTGGGGAGCCTCTGCTCTGCCACGGCGCACCTTCCCCCTTTTACCTTTTTGTTTTTATAGTCCCTTTTTATTTCCTGTTGACGCATTTTCTCTCGATGCACTGTGCGTCGGTGCAATTGGTTCCTGGGGGGTCTTTTGTTCTGCCCTTGGTGGTCATAGGAATGAAGGCTCCTCCTCTTCCTTGCAGATTGTCCTTGGCCTAAAAGTTAACTTGTATATAATTAGTTACACAGTCTTCTATGCTAATTGCATTCCCTACTCAGTTCAGATTCTTATCTCCTATATCGCTCGTTTTGATGAGCAAAACAATTTTTATTTATTACAATTCCCCCTTTTTCTCTTTACCAATTTGTCCATTAAAACGCTTTAACTCTTGGTAGCTTAAGACCAGGGTTTCATCTACTTCTAAGTCCCTGGGCAATGTTTCCTACCTATCTCTAATAAGTGTTAGATGAGCTGCCTCTAATCTTCCTTTTACAATGTCTATGATTTTATTAAAAATGTAAGGTCTGAAAGTTAAACTTAGTAACAACAATATTACGGGACCTGCAATCTCCCTTATACAGAATTTCTCCTTGAGTGCCATACCCCGGAGTTTTGCACCCCTCAGGGTACCATGAGGTCTTTAAAAATTTACCTGGATGGGTGACAGCCAAGGCGGTTGCTATGGTTTCACAGCCCCAATACCCACACAGATATTCCCCGGGATAATGACAATATCCCCTCCAAGGATTGGAACTAGGACGCCAATAGGTAGCCCGGAGTTCAGGTTTACTCCATCTCCACATAGAGTCTGCCAAGTCTTTGTTAGTAACAAAAAAAATGGGAGCTACAGTGGTGGCATTATGCTTAACAACTTTCCCTTGGTCTATTTTGGTCAGAGTCCAATTAAATGGCTGGTGTGCATAGTCCCCTTGACCAGGCCAGGTACAACATATAACTAATATGCACAGAATTTGCCAGCAAGGGTGGAGTCCAAACTGCCCCAGGGTTTGATTATCATTATCTCCCCATTCCCAGTGTTTGTTTTGACATGTTATTGCCGGGCTCACCTTTACCCTTGGGAGATCAGTATCCTTGAGGCAGTTCTTGAAATACTTTCAATTGTCCCAGTCTGAGGGCTCTTTCCTCCACCGCTTCTTATCCCTCTGCCTCGCTCGCCGACTCGGTTGCTCCAAGCCGCGAGGCGCACCATCTTCTCGGAGCAAGGATATTCTTCAAGAGGACCCAAACTCTGTTTTTGCTGCCTCTTTTTGAATGATTTCCAGTTTTTATCCTTCACTTGTGGTGAGTCACACTGAATCCCAGGTAAAGTTTTCCGGCAATTCCCTTTTATAATTTGAACAATTAAGGGAATTGGTTCATTGGAGTGGAAACAACAATTTTCAGGTCTGGCCCCCTTAGTAAACACCTCCCATCACTCTTGGGATTCCCTTGGTAGGGTCCCGTTCTCTTCTCCAATCCTTAGGACTGACTTTGTCAGTTCTCTTTCTAACTGATAACACCCTTAACAAATACCCCTAGGAGGAGTGCCTCTGTAACTATGGACCCACCACCGTTCCTGGCAAATTTTACAAATATAGCATACAAAAGGGTAACAATCACAATCCTTATTTGTACAATATACTCTAAAATCATTAGTTATAGGATATCCATAGTCCAATATCTCACTCTACCAGCTGGTTCGTACAATTTTTACTGAGTCCATTCAGTCCATTTAAATGTGACCTTAAGATCCCCGGGCTGGCTGGTTATTCTCCAGGGCTCTTGGGCAGCAGCAGGAATCGCTCCCTTTATTTGGCTCGCATGGGTCCACCCCTTCTCGGCGGTTCTGACTGCAGTTTCTGTAGTGAGTAAAACAACATAGGGGGCTTCCCAGTTTGGGGTTAGTGAGGTTTCTTTCTAGGTTTCTTATTAAAACCTTATCACCTGGATTTATATTGTGGATTGCTAGGTCTAAAGGAGGTTGTTGCACTAGTAACCCAGCTCTTCTAAGGCCTTCCTGAGCCTTCATAAGTTGCATGACATATTGGTTAATTTGTTGATTACTTATTTCAGGGTGATCTATAGGAGAATCCATGTCATAAGGCATCCCATAAAGCATTTCAAATGGAGAAATTCCAATATCGGTTCTGGGCAGAGTTCTTATATTTAACAAGGCTAAAGGTAAACATTTTACCCAAGATAACTGTGTTTTATACATCAATTTAGTTAGTTGTTTCGTAATTTTCCCATTTACCCTTTTCACTTTACCTGAGCTTTGTGGATGCTGGGGAGTATGATATTGCCACTTTGTTCCTAGAGCTGTAACTACTTCTTTAATTATTTTGGAGGCAAAGTGTGGCCCTCTGTCTGAGTCTAGTACTTCTGCTAGTCTGTAGCAGGGGATTATCTCTTCTAATAGTATTTTTACTACTGTTTGTGTACTTGCCCTGGAGGTAGGGAATGCCTCTACAAAGTGAGTCAAGTGATCTATTATCACCAATAAGTGTTTATACCTTCCTACTTCAGGCAAATCAGTAAAATAGATTTGAATGTGGGAAAACGGTCTATGTGCCAATTCCCGCCCCCCCCATTTCCCACACCACTCAGGATTTCTCACACCTGGGTCTACTCCTGGGTCAGGGGTCTCTTCAGCCCCGCTAGAAATCTCAGCCCTCATTCTAGAGAGACTGCAGACTGTATAGAGAAAGTTACCAGATTAAACACCAGGAAGATGGTCTCTTTAACAGTCAGGGGAAACGGAACATTCTCTAATAGGGAGCTAAGAGATTCTGAGGAGAAGAAGGAAAGCAAAGGCTGAAAAGCCTCGTCCCCTGCTTCCCCTCTAACAAACTGGCTGCACAACCATGACTATGAGCCATGCATTCCTGGAACAGACTTCAGCACCTTTATAAACCCTCTGCAAGCCATTACACCCATGCCCAGCCCGATGGATATTCTGGTTAGTGCCCTTCTACTGCAAAAACTACGTATTAGGGACAATACCAGAGCTATTCCTGAATAAGAAAATAAACCTAGGGACCATAGAGGGATTAAGATCTCAAAAAAATTTAGGGACCAGAAACACATACAGGCCTCCACTCTAAAAGACACTCTGAATTCAATCAACAAAGCCAGTAACTGCTCCATACTAACACAAAGTAATTGGAACCAAAATATGATTAGAATGGGGTTTGTTTTTTCACTCTCTCCAGCCACGAAATGGGCAGCAAAATATTTGTCCTCGTTTAGGGCAAATCTGGGGAAAAACCTCTGGAAGGAGCCCCCAGAAAACAATCCCCCACAGCCCCTCCCCACCCACCTGAATCAGGAAGAATTTTCTCTGAGAGAAGTGGAAAATAACCTGTTTATTTAACAAACAAAACCCTTCCCAGCACTAAAAAAATTAACAACACCAGATGACAACAAAACTCTTTCACCACTCTGCAGAGATGACAAATCCAGAAAGTCTCTCCTGGGAGTGGTCGCCCGGGTCTGGGCGCTGGGGATTGCTCTGGGCACTGGGGATGGCTGCTGCAGATCACAGAGCGCAGGCTCTCGGTGCTTCTCGGTGTTTAGAGGGTCCCAGTCCAGAGCAGGTTGGAGTGACATTCAGGAAAGGGAAAGGGAAAGAAACAGTCCAGGGAAAGAATTGGACTGCTTAGCTAAACTAATTTAAAAAGCAAAAGCAAAAGCAAGCAAAAAAGCAAAGCAAAGCAAGCAAAAGCCAGCAAGCAAAAGAAAGCAAGTCAGTCAACACTGGCCTCTTCTAGACAGCAGACCATGGGGGCAGGTGAGCCGGCCGATAACAAGGCAAAACAAACCTTCACTTTCTGAGTCAGTTCTGAAAGCAAAGAACATAATATCAAACATAAACAGAACACACGATTGGAGATACAAACACCATAATGTCACCCTTGGACATTCCACCCCTTACCTCCATATCTTCAACATCATGTAAAAACTCCATCAAGTAAAAACTTCCATCTTTCACTTACTCATACACATTTCCTTCTATTTCACTTGCTCAAACCTTTGAGCCTTACACATTTCCTTCTGTCTCATGTCTGTGTGTTTTCGTGTACAGACACTGGCAGTAAAATCCAGCAAATAGTGATATTTGCACGAGTCTCACCCCACAGTCAGATCCCCCTGAGGTACACATCGTGTTGCTCCATCTCTCTGCATTATCCACCATGTACAACCTGGTCCCTGAGCAAAGACAATCCCACAAATGGGTTTTTCTTACTTGAGGCAGAATTGATCCACACTGATTTCCCTAACAAACCTCTGACATGTGCCACTGGGACTTTATCTCCATCTACTATATTCAGGGACTCAGACTGGGCAGGACCTGCTCAATTGGTGGAACCTCGACTGTTAACTAACCAGGTGGCCTTTGCTAAATGCTGCTCCCAATTTTTGAAAGAACCCCCACCCAATGCTTTTAAGATTGTTTTTAACAGTCCATTGTGCCTCTCCACTTTGCCTGCAGCTGGTGCATGGTTTGGGATGTGGTACGCCCACTCAATGCCATGTTCCCTAGCCCAGGTGTTGATAAGGCTGTTCTTGAAATAAGTCCCATTTTCTGACTCAATCCTCTCAGGGGTACCATGCCTCCAAAGGACCTGCTTCTCAAGGCCCAGGATGGTGTTACGGGCTATAGCATGAGACACAGGGTAGCTTTCCAACCATCCAGTGGTGGCTTCTACCATGGTCAGCACGTAGCGCTTGCCTTGGCGTGTCTGGGGCAGTGTGATATAGTCAATCTGCCAGGCCTCCCCATACTTGTCCTTGGACCACCGCCCACCATACCACAGAGGATTCACCCGCTTGGCCTGTTTGATGGCAGCACACGTCTCACAGTCATGGATCACCTGAGAAACACTGTCCATGGTTAGAGCCACCCCTCGGTCTCGTGCCCGCTTGTAGGTGGCATCTCTGCCCTGATGGCCTGAGGTATCATGGGCCCATCGAGGCAGGAACAACTCCCCCTTATGGTGCCAGTCTAAGTCTATCTTTGACACCTCTATTCCTGCTGCCTGATCTACCTGCTCATTGTTTTGGTGCTCCTCATTAGCCCGACTTTTGGGGACATGGGCATCTACATGATGGACTTTCACTGTTAGTTTATCCACCCGAGAGGCAATGTCTTTCCATATATCAGCAGCCCAGATTGGTTTTCCTCTACGTTGCCAGTTGGCCTTTCTCCACCTTCCCAGCCAGATCCACAGAGCATTGGCTACCATCCATGAATCAGTATAAAGGTAGAGCTTTGGCCACTTCTCCCTTTCAGCAATGTCTAGAGCCAGCTGAACGGCCTTGAGCTCAGCAAGTTGGCTTGATTCACTTTCTCCTTCAGTAGCTTGTGCAACTTGGCGTGTGGTGCTCCATACGGCTGCTTTCCACTTCCGGTTCATCCCTAAGATGCGACAGGAACCGTCAGTGAAAAGAGCGTAGCAGGTCTCCTCTGCTGGTAGTTGGTTGTATGGTGGAGCTTCTTCAGCCTGTGTCACTTCTCCCTGCTCTTTTTTGTTAGTGAGGCCAAAGTTTTCACTTTCCGTCCAGTCTGTAATTATCTCCAAAATCCCAGGGTGATTCGGGTTTCCAATACGGCATGCTGTGTGATGAGGGCAATCCACTCGCTCCATGTGGCGTCAGTGGCATGGTGGGTGGAGGGAACCTTTGCTTTGAACATCCACCCCAGCACCGGCAGTCAGGGTGCCAGGAGGAGTTGTGCTTCTGTGCCAATCACCTCCGAGGCAGCTTGAACTCCTTCATAGGAAGCCAAGATTCCCTTCTCTGTTGGGATGTAGCTGGCTTCAGACCATCTGTAACTTTGGATCCAGAATCCCAATGGTGGGCCTCGAATCTGCCCAGGCACCTTCTGCCAAAGGCTCCAGGACAGACCATTGTTCCCAGATGCAGAGTAGAGCACATTCCTCAACTCTGGTCCTGTCCTGACTGGGCCAAGGGCCACAGCATGAGCGATCTCCTGCTTGATCTGGGTGAAGGCTTGTTGCTGCTCAAGGCCCCAGTGGAAATCATTCTTCTTTCGGGTAACCAGATAAAGAGGGCTCACAATCTGGCTATACTCGGGAATGTGCATTCTCCAGAAACCTATGGCACCCAGGAAAGCTTGTGTTTCCTTTTTGCTGGTTGGTGGGGACATAGCCCTGATCTTGTTGATGACCTCAGTGGGAATCTGGTGCCATCCGTCATGCCATTTCAGTCCCAGGAACTGGATCTCTTCAGCAGGTCCATTGACTTTGCTTTTCTTGATGGCGAAGCTTCTAGTAGTATCTGGATGATCTTCTCACCTGTCTCAAACACTTCCATTGCCGTGTTCCCCCACACAATGATGCCATTTATGTACTGCAGGTGTTCTGGAGCCTCACCCTTTTCCAGCGCAGCCTGGATCAGTCCATGGCAGATGGTGGGGCTGTGCTTCCACACCTGGAGCAGTCAGTTCCAGGAGTACTGCACACCCTTCCGGGTGAAAGGAAACTGAGGCCTGCATTCTACTGCCAGAGGAATGGAGAAAAATGCATTAGCAATGTCAGCAGGGGTGTACCACTTTGCTGCCTTGGACTCCAGCTCATACTGGAGTTCCAGCATGTCCAGCACAGCAGCGCTCAGCGGTGGAGTCACTTCATTCAAGCCACAATAATCCACAGTCAATCTCCATTCTCCATCAGACATGTGCACAGGCCAGATGGGGCTGTGGAAGGGTGAGTGGGCCTTACTGACCACCCCTTGGCTCTCCAGCTCACAGATCATTCTGTGGATGGGGATCAAAGCACCTTGATTTGTCTGATACTGCCGGTTGTGCACTGTTGAGGTGGCAATTGGTACTCATTGCTCTTCCACCCTCAGGAGTCCTACTGCAGATGGGTTCTCAGACAGTCCAGGCAAGGTGTTCAATTGCTTAATGTCCTCTGCCTCTGCAGCAGCTATGCCAAAAGCCCACCTGAGTCCCTTTGGGTCTCTGTAACATCCGTTCTGGAGGAAGTCTATGCCCAGAACACACGGGGCCTCTGGGCCGGTCACAATGGATGTTTCTGCTGCTCATTCCCAGCCAGGCTCACCTCAGCTCCCAACAGGGTCAATTGCTGCGATCCCCCCGTCACCCCGGCAATGGAAACAGGTTCTGCCCCCACATGTCCCGATGGCATTGGGGTACACTGCGCACCAGTGTCACCTAAGGCTTCAAATTTCTGTGGCTCTGATGTGCCAGGCCATCGGATCCACACCATCCAGAAGATCCAGTTTTCCAGTGCTTCTCCCTGGCTAGAGACAGGGCCCCTCTAACCCTGGTTATTGTTTCTTTCCTAGGCATACATGGTAGAGGTATTTTAAAGGTGATCTGACAAATCATACTCAGCAGCTCGGTCATGGGAGGCTGAGGCTACCTTCACTTTACTGGAATTCCCTCGGTCAGTGCTTCCCTCCTTGAGCTGACACACCCACGCTGCCAGGACAGAAATGGGTTTCCCATCCCACCTTCCCATGTCTTCCCCATGGTAACGCAGAAAGAGCCCCAGGCCAGCCCGTGGGGCGTACCCTCTCTCTCTGGCTGGGGAACGTTGGGCTCTGACTTTGGGGCCTGTGACTCGCACTGGGGCAAATGTGGGAACTGTTCCTCCTCACCTCCTCCCTCATCTCCCTCATCTCCTCTTTGAGTTCCTTGCCCACAGCAGAGCCATGAGCCTGCACTGGGCCATGGATCATACTCTCACAATTTCTCAGCTGTTGGCAGCAGAGCCCACTGTCTCTCGGCTGTTATCAGCATTAATTGTGGCAATGAAGGTGGTGTACTGAGATGGCCCCAGCCTTGCCAGACTCAACAGCATTTTCCCTGTGCCCCTGACCTTGTCGGGGTCATTATCATGCTGTCCATCCCTCCCAAAGAGTACCTCCAATGCTGCCATTTCCTTCAGCTGTTGGTCCCTTCCTCAAGGGTTTTCCATCATGTTCTGTGCTGGTGCTCCTGCATTCTCACCCTGTGAACAAACCTCTCTCTGGCACTCATTAAAATCCACTCCCAGAGGGAAAGGGACCCTGGCTCCCTTACAAAAATCTGATTCATACCTGAGCCGTGGGTCAAGGGTCCCATATTCCTTGCCTCACCACCATCCAGCTGGACACCTGTATCCATGAGGTCTCAGACTTGAAGCAGTCAGGTTGTATAAGCCTCACGTCTCTGACGTACAATGTCCTTGTGCAGGTTACGGAGACTTTTGTACATCAGGGACTCGGTGATCGCAACCTCTGGTTCCCCTGTGGGTTGTGAGGGCCTTCCCTTATCTGGGTGCTCTGATTCCATCTTAGACCTCCTTGTTTCTACAGGGGCGACTGCTGCTGGCTGTGGCTGCCTTTGTGGCTCAGCTGGAACCTGGACAGTTCTAACATCTGTGGGTTCCACTGCTGCCCCATCAGACTCTCCTTTTTCGAGGCAGGGGGAGGGCTTCTCACCAGCTGGGGAAATGCACTCCTTCAGCATCTCCTGCATCTCCCTCAGCAGACCCCCACCCAGTCTGGGTGGTTCATATCTGGGGTGGCTGTGGGGCAGGGTCAGGCTCTGGGGCAGCAGCATCCCTGGTCTCTGGGGCCGTGTCAGGTTCTGGGCTGGGTGTCAGGGTGGTTATCCAGGTTAATCTTCCCTTGTCTCTCAGTGCCAAATAGAACAGGGCTAACAGCAACACAGCCCCTGTATGATATCATTGGTATTTGGAGTGGATCTGAGCCCTTCACAAACTGGTGGGGCAGCCCCAAAGAGATGGTTAAAGGCTTGGGAGAAAATTTCCCCCGGTGTCATTTCCTCACAGTAGGTGCCATTATTAAAGTAACCCCAAAAGCACACAGTTAGTGTGTGATAGCTGTGAATCCATGTGCCTGCTTCCCAGAGGAAGTTAAAGATCCTGAATTCTTCCCCTTATTCACCCATAAAACAAACCAGAGAACAGCCACAGCAGCCTTGGCTGTAGGAGCCGTGTTTAGATCAGGGCCTGCAAATGGAGAAATGCAGCCACGGTTCCGTGCCACCCAAACCAGGGCAGGCTGGAGCACAGGGTGCCGCTTAACGAGGTTTCTGTAGCAGCACACAAAAATCAAAAATTGGATTACTCAAGAACTGTTATTCCCTTTTTTGTTTCTTTGCCTTCGAGCTACACTTTGGGTGCCAAAATCTGTCTTGGTTTGCAAAGACGGGAGTCTGCTAAGGAAGGCAGGAGCCTCCCTGAAATGGGGAAAAAAATAAATGTAGAACCCCCTCCCTGTAAATTGCTATAAATTTGAAGTTAAGGGCGACTCTCAGGCAAAAATATGGGAGCAGGAAAAACAGTTCTTTATTAGGGAAGAAAACTAAAAGATAAAATAAACAATGCAGTGAACCAACCTCTAACAGATGGCAATTGAATACATCTTGCCTTGCAGTCTAGGACAACAACTTATTCAGCATGAATCACATCCATTTACCACATGCCCCTTACCGACAGATATTGCCCACCTGGGGCTGACATGCCAAAAGTTTTTTAAAAAATTATGCATTTTTTCATAATTAAAATTTAATTAAATCTTAATAAACGAATACAATTAATTAATTTTAGCTTAATAACAATTAAAATTTAATTTTGCTTATGCATAAAAATATTATTAAATCTTTTATTATTTAATTTTAATGCTTCTATAAAAAAATCTCTATATGTGTTTTCTAACTAAAAACTTATTGGTCATTGGTTCTAAGTAACACAATTCCCTTCATTAATTCATTGACCACTCTTGGCTATTGATTTTGCCCTCTTTATTCTAATTTTTGTTTATTTGTATTATTTTTGTCATAATTTCTTATCATTTTCACAGGCAGGGTAAAAGCGGCCACTTTGGGGCCCACGGAGACATTTCTGGGCAGATTTGGGGCAGTTTTGTGTCTGGGGAGGGAATTCAGAGAGAACTTGAGGGTCTGGGGGACCCCTGGGGGAGCCGGGCGGGCGCTTGGAGGGGCACTCAGGGATCCTGAGGGGCAGTTCGGGGTCCGGGGGAGCACTCGGGGGTCCGGGGCCCTGGAGGTCAGCGAGGGGAATTTGGGGCCCTTCGGGGTCCGGGGGAGCACTCGGGGGGCTCGGGCGGGGCTCGCTGGGCGCGGGGGCTGATGGGAGTTGTAGGCGCGGATACAATGCGGTGTAACGGGGCCGCGGAGCATCACGGGAGTTCTAGGTGCAGCTACAGCTGCTCTCGGTGGGGCGCGGGGCATGACGGGAGATGAAGTCACGGCTGGAACAGCGCCGCCCGTGCGCCGCGGAGCATGACGGGAGCTGTATCCCGGAAGTGGCTCGGACGCGGCGTTTGGGGTCCGGGAAGGCCTCGGGAGACACTTTTGTATGGGGCAGATGGGGGCGGATACTGGAGGGGGGGAGGGTGTCTTTGTAGAGCGCGGGGCATGCCGGGCGTTGTAGTCCCGGCCCCAATGGGGCTCTATTGGGCTGCGGGGCATTATGGGAGTTGTAAGCAAAAAGAATAGACGCCGCTGACTCCAGGCACCGCCCCCAAAGCCATGATCCCTGACGCTGATTGGTTGGGAGCTGTGATGGGCGGGAGCCTCGGCAAATGGGAGGTGGCAGAGGCGGGAACGGCCATTCAACCCCTCCAATTCCTCCCAGCACAGCCCAGTTCATCCCCAGTACAGCCCAGTACAGCCCCAGTGCCCCTCCAGTCCCTCCCAGTACAGCCCAGTTCATCCCAAGCACAGCCCAGTACAGCCCCTGTGCCCCTCCAGTCCCTCCCAGCACAGCCCAGTCCCTCCCAATACACCTGAGTTCATTCCCAGGCCCTCCCAGTCCCCCCAGTGCCATCCATATCCCGCTCCAGTGTCCCCCAGTCTTCCCCACAGCGTTCCTGCCCATTGCGGGGCAGCGGCGCAGACGGAATGTCCTGCGGCCCAAACCTCCTGCTCCTGCCACACAGCGCCAGCCTTCTCCCCTCCTCCTCCTCTCCCAGCACGGCACAAATTCCAGCTCGGAGGAGGCTTCCCCAGAAAGGGCTCCGGCTCCTGTCTCAGCCCGAGTGTCCCTGCAGAGGAACTGGGCATCTGTCAGGCACTTCCACAAGCTCAGGGTTCCCATTTCATGGGGAATCTGGGATGAAAATGGCCTTTTTCAGAAAGACAAATGCAGAGGAGATGGATTAGAAATTATTTGGGAAAAGTGACCCTTCTTCCAGACAAAGTTCACCAAGTCATTGCCTGCATTTCTCCTTTTCAGGTTCTTACAGTCATCTCCTGAAAGGTCCAGATTGTTCTGGTGCTTTTCATGAACTGATTGAACTCTTGATATATATCAGTGCATGAGATGTGGAAGCTTCTAAAATGAACACAGAAACAAACTCCCTCTGTCAGCCCATTTTCATCTTCTACATCACTTTCAAGCTGTCCATAGGAATGTTGGAATGATTATCACAGAGCTCCCCATTTCTGGCTGCAGGCTCTGGAGATTCTTTCTCTGCATTCAGTCAGGCTTGCATTCCCTGACAATTCCTGGTAGCCCATCATGGTTTCTTAGGGCAGAACAATAACAGTGAGAATCTCACCAATGGCCCAACTGCCCAGCCCACAAGGAAAAGAAAGAACAAGTTGTAAAATTCTTCAACTATTTGTCCCACTTTTCTGCAAGAGTCGAGCTGCACACACGGTGTGGAAAGCCAAGAGAAGCTGCAGCTGGTGGCACATCTTGTGACAGAAGCTGCTCAAAGCTTCCTTGTCCTCCAGCAAAGGTTCTTGGAAACAGCAAACAGGACTGTGGAGAAGATTCTAGGAAAACGGAAACAGCTTTTAAGAAATGAAATGAAAATGGAAAGAAACAATCCAAGATGTTTTTCTCTGTTTATTTTTAGGCTACCCTTTTCTATCTTTCACTACTTCTCCTTCCCACTAATTGCAAATGGATCTCACTTCTAAGATCCACGACTTGGCAAGTTTTAGACAGTGTAAAATACCATGAGCTTCACACAGTTTGCCTTCCCCTGTTTTTTTTTTTTTTTTTTTTCTTTTTTTGGATATCAGTGCTGGGGACTAAGTGCAGTTCTTGGGTCAGGTACAAATTCAGCATTGAGGGAATGTGCTCCAAGAGTGTTTGACCCTCAGCAGGGACAATGCACAGCCGTGACCGAGGGGATTCCTGTGCTCCTGGGCAGGAGTCCAGGCTCTGGGTCTGGGCTGGACACGGCAAAGTTCCCGTGTTTGGACAGGCTCAGGGGCTGCCCCGGGGAGTGCGGGGCTGGGCACGGGGGCGAGTGGGCAGCGGACACACGGACACGGGGACACATGGACACAGGGACACATGGACACGGAGCTTCAGCTGCAGCGGCAGCAGCGGCAGCGAAAGCAGCGAAAGCAGCGAAAGCAGCGAAAGCAGCGAAAGCAGCGAAAGCATCCGGCACCGGGGCGAGCTGGTGAGCGAGCGGGGCCAGCGGCAGAAGCCGGGCCGTGCCGGGCGGGGCTGAGCCGGGGCCCGGCAGGGTGGGAGCTGCCAGGACGCCTGGAGGGAGAGCGGGCGTGGGGCCAGCGCAGGGCGCAGAGCATCCCGGGCTGGCTGAGGGGTTCCCGACCCCCGGCACGGCATCAGCCCCACTGACGGCATCGTGCTCCTCCCGCAGCCCCACGGCACCAGCGCAGCCCTGGAGATCGCGCTGCTGGACAAGGTCTCCTCTGGCTGTGCTGGTGTCATTCAGCTCCTGGAGTGGCTTCAGCTCCCCGACAGCTTTGTGCTGGTGCTGGAGCATCCGGAGCGGTGCCAGGACCTGTCGGGTTCCCTGGCGGAGCGGGGGTTCCTGCCGGAGGAGGAGGCGCGGGGGCTGCTCCTCCAGGTGCTGGAGGCCGTGCGGCGCTGCCCCAGCTGCGGGGTCCTGCACAGGGACATCAAACCAGGGGACATCCTGCTCGACCTGGCCACCGGGCAGCTGACACTGATCGACTTTGGCTGTGGCACTTTCCTCCAAGACACAGCCTACACCCAGTTTGCAGGTGAGCCCTGCCAGGGGATGCTCCTGGGCGTTTCATGGCCCAGCCGAGGTGCAGCACCGGGGCTTCCCCTATTGCAGCCGGGATGGGATTAATGCTGGAGCCAGGTTGATTTGTGTGGGGTGTGAGGGGGCCAACTCCCATCCCTGCCGACAGCCTTCAGCACCCACTGTGCCCTGGGCTGGGGCTGGAGCTGGGGCAGCCAGCCCGACAAAAACCCTCATGGGGGTAGCAGAGAGGGGGTCTGACCCCGTGCCCAGACGGTTTGGTGTGCAGGTGAGGAAGGGCTTGGACTGCTGTGCTCCCCTTGTTTGCCTTGGCTTATTAACATTTTATGGGGCCATGCAAGCACGGAGGAGAGGGGGTTTTCTCCACTACTGGGTGAGCTTTTCTTTTGTGTGTCATGGTTGTGCCTTCCCAGGGCTTCTGCTGCCCTCTTCCAGCACCAGTGGCTTCTTTTCCAGCCCTGTGTCTGTACACAAGTCCCAGGTGCTGGCGAGAGGGCAGCGGTCACACCGTGTGCCACTGGGGCAGCCCCCGCATGCCCAGGGGTGCTGGGGCCAGGCTCTGGGAGCAGCAGCATCCCCCTGATGAACTGTCTGTGTTCCACAGGAACCCTGTCCTACAGCCCACCAGAGTGGATCCGCCAGCAACGCTACCACGGCGAGGCAGCGACGATCTGGTCCCTGGGCCTCCTGCTGCACCACCTGGTCATGGGGAAGCACCCGTTCAGGAGGGGCCAGGAGATATCTGGGGCAGATCTTGTTCCCAAGACGGCTCTCTCAAGGTGGAGTCTCATCGCTGGGCACAGGGGCAAAGCCAGTGCTGGGAGACAGCAGCAGCTTGTGAGCATCTCACTCTGGCAGCTGCTGAGGAGGTGGCACATGTCCTGTTCTCCTGCTCTCCTCCAAACAGAGAATCCATGGGGAAGTTTAGGCCCAGCTCTGGGCACACCCAGCATGGCCTGGGCATGGGAACAGGGGGCAACTTCTCCAACTGACTGGTGATTGCTGGTTTCTCTCCCCAGAGTGCCAGGATGTCATTAAGAGGTGTTTGTCCATGCAGCCCTTGGACAGGCCATCCTTAGAAGAGCTTTTCCGTGATCCTTGGGTGCAGGGAGTTCCTCTGCCCTAGAAGATGGGAGAGATCCAAGTGCACAGTTAGATCCAGGGGCCTGGCAGGTAACAGCTCCACACATCTCTTGGCACTCAGTGGCAAAGCTAACCGGACAGGTTTTGTCCTGCCTGTAGCTCTGAGCAGGGGCCAGCAGAAGGGAAGACGCAGCTCTTGGGCTGGAGCTGAGCTGGAGACCTGGTGTGGCAAGCACTGGGGGCCACCATCCCCCTGGTTTTGCTTGCCATGGTTCATGGATGGCTGGGGCCCTGGGCAGAGCCCTGACAGCCTGGTCTGACCCAGGGAAGGAGAAGGAACCCCTGGAGAAGCTGTCCCAGGTGGGGCTGCTGCTGCTGGGGACAGCGAGGACAACACCAAGGATGACAACCTCTTGCACCACCTGACCACCGGCAGGCTGAAGATGGTGGACTTTGATTCTGACATCTCATTCAAAGTCAGGTTCCACAGGGAATTTGCAGATGAGTCCACACACAGGGGGATGCTCCCAGATTTGGGCATTGCACAGCCTGGCTGGGAACCAAAGGTTTCCCCTTTGCTGGGGCAGATGCAGCTGAGCCTTCAGTTGGCTGCCAGGCTGCTTTTGGCAGGGCTGGGGGCAAGGGCTGGGGTGGATATGAAATGGGAGTGGGATCCTGGCCCTGCCAACAGCCCCCAGCACCCACCGTGCCCCGGGCTGGGGCTGGGCTGGGGCAGCCAGCCCGACACAAACAAACCCCCATGGTGGGAGCAGAGGTGGGACTCCAGACCCTGTGCAGGGGCTGCTTTGCTTTGCAGGCAAGGAAGGGCTTGGGCTGCTCCACTGCCCTTGTTTGCTTTGGGATCACCATGGGGGCAGTGCAGGGGAAGAGAGAAAGCCTGGGATTCCCTCACCCATGGTGGGTTTTTCCCTGGCATGCAGGGGTTGGGCCTTCCTTAAGGCCCTGACAGAGGTAAGATCTTTGACCTTTTTTCTTGTTCCCCTTTTTGTCTGTAACCTATTTTCCATAATTTGATGTTTGTTTTTCTAGAGGAAGCGTTCCAGGTGGGGCCCAGTCTGGATCAGGACGTGCTTGGGAGCAGCTGCGGCGTGGATGGGCCGTGCCCTTGGAGAAGGCTGAGGGCATCGTTTGGGAGCAGCTTTTCTTCCAGCCGGGGATGGCGTGAGGTGGGTCCTGTCTGCTGGGGATGGTGGGATCAGAGCTCTGGGGAGATGGCAGCGAGCACAGGAGCGTCCTGCTCTGGGCAGCTGCTGAGGGCTGGAGGTGCCGTGGCTGGCTGCAGGCTGGGCACATGTCCTGCCCTCCTGCTCTGCTCCCAAAGGCAGCAGTGATGGGCAGCTCTGGGCACAGCTCTGGCACGGCCAGCATGGCCTGGGCACCGCGGGCGGCTGGGACAAGGGGACAGGAGCCTTCAGCTGACGGGGCTTTCTGGTTTCTCTCCTTGCAGCCGGGCTCTGCGGGTGCTGAGGCTGCTCTGGGCTCTGCCAGGGCTCTGCTGGAGCTCAGCACCGGGCCGCAATCAGCCAAAGCAGAAATGGGGTGACCTGCAGCACAGACTGGCTTGAGCATTTCAGCAACACAGCTCAAGTTTGCGGGGTGTACACCTCCAAGGAAAAACATGGCACCACCCAAAAAATAAACTTGTTCAATATCTTCTGAAATGAAAACAATCTCAGATGACCCCAAATTACTTTTTGCAGCTTGCTCAAGCTGTAGCTCAGCCCTTCTCTGAACTGTTCTCTCCCCGACCTGCCTTTTACTTCCCAACTGCTCCCTCTTTTCCCCCAGAGAGTTCCCAGCCCATTCCAGTCTCCATCACACTGTTGCCTTCCTTGGTGCCCCTCACCATGAGGAAGGCCAAGCCCCAGGCTTATGGACTCATCCTGTCACTGGCTGAGGAGCAGCAATGTCTCAGAGGCCTGGTGGGATTTTAGTGTCATTGAGAGCTGCTCTCCAGCCCTCAGCTCTCCTCACTGCTGTGTTCCCACTCCAATTTCCTCGTCCTTGCAGCAGGATGAGCTCTGTGAATCCCCTTGAGCCTCCCCACTCTTCCCAGCCCATGCACCACCTCAGTTAGGCTGAAGCTGCAGCTTCTCTGTCTCCTCTGGCACACCAGTGCAGTCCCCTGTGCGGGGAGCCCCAGCCCCAGAGCCCAGCACTCAGCAGTGCATTCGGGGCTGGAGCAGCTGCCCTGCAGCCCTGCCTTGGCTCTTTGTGGCAGGGAATGCTCCCTGTTTGCAGCTGTCCCTGCAGGATGGCCCCAGGGCAGAGCCCAGCCGGGCTCCCACTGCAGCCCCTGAAGCTTGGGGCAGACAGTGGTCCCAGAGCTGAGGTTCACGGGGAGCACCCGGAGCTGTGCCTCGCACTCTATTGCCGTGTGTCACCGCGCAGGCTGGCTTGTACGGGGTGAATGTACCAGCCTTGGTTTGACTGACAGGGGCCTGGCTCATCACATCTCTCCCAAGGCTGCAGGCATTCCCTAGGCCAGAATCTGAAGGGGCACAGAGATTAGACCAGTGAAATCATCCAGACTGCATTTTTCAAAGGCCTTTTAGAAGGAAGATCTTGAGAATAAACGTGCTGTTTGCCACATGAACATTGGGGTGAGTGGTCTCTTTGGCTCCAACCCATTTTCCTCCCCGAGCCAACGTTACCCACTCCCTCACACGTCCCCCCCGTGCCTTCCCACTGCCTTGTCCTGTCAGGGCTTCCGCAGCCCCTCATCCCTTCGTGGCCCTGTCCCCTCAGGGTCTCCCCCAGCCTGGCCAACCTGCCCCATCAAGAGGCACCTGGGAGCCCTCAGCATTCCAGGCAGCAACACACGGGCAGGAGGACACGGATGGCGCTTCCTGCCTGGGACAGGGCTTGTGGCCATCTCCAGGCACCGCTCTCACAGAGATCCCCACAGCTCCAGCCCCTGCCCATCTGCTCTGTGGGCAGCACAAAGGCTTCAGCAGAACCACCAAAGGCCAAGGGGCTTCTGGCCATTTTCCCTGCAACCCTGCATGCCTGGGCAGCTTGCTGAGCCCAGGAACCCTTTTCTCCCTCTTCCCCTAGGCCCTGCAGAGCCTGGGCAGCAAAAGAAAGATCCTGGGAGTCTGTCTATTACAACACATCCTATATTTCTATGCTAAAGAAAAACAAAAAGAAGAAAAGAACAATCCTAAAGAAACGAAACATTCCTGCTGGCTCGAGTGGCCCCAGCAGACAGAGCCTCTGGGATCAGCTCTCTGCAGAGCTGCAGCAGCGCAGCCAGCCGAGCCCCGACAGACGAGGCCGTCTCCTCCATGCCCTGCAGAGCCGATCATGCAGGCTGTGGAAGCGGGAATATCGAGCTCTCTCTATTCCCTGGAGGACAGACAATGTTTGAACTGCCAGGCTCGCAACGGCAACACTGATGTCATTGGCCGTGTCTTCTAGGGCTGAAAGAGAGAGGAACAGCGCCATGGTCAGTTCCCGCATCTGAGGGGACCCGAGGAGATCCCTGTGCCAGGGCCATCCCAGCCGGCTCTGGCTATGGCCAGCAGGGAGCAGGGACCAGCTGGATCAGCCCAAAGCTGCTGGCCACGAATCCCCCAGGTGCCCTGAAAGCTCTGTGTGCTCTGTCCACGCTGCCCCTGGTCTGCACAGGGAGCAGAGCCCTCCACAGCCGGGGCAGGGCTCGCAGCTCCCCCGCCAGCCCTCGCGTGCAGCCCGCTGCCCTCACTCACCCTCACAGATGAGCTGGAGCTCTTCCTTCCTCCCCCTCAGGTACCGCCCGGCCGTCCCTGGGAACACAGAGCCTGTCAGGCCCAGCGGCACAGCTCCCTGCCAGCGGCGCCGCCAGCCCTGTGCCCACACGCCCTCCTGGCCCGGCTCGTGGCTCACCCATGAACCTGACGGCCGCCTCTCGCAGGGGCTCCTGTGGGCTCTGCAGGTAGGGCAGGGCCCGGCGCAGGTGCTCGGCCACGCTGCTGCTGTCCTCTGCCAGCTGGAGAGAGCGACAGGAGGGAAGGGTTGGCCCCGCAGCCCCCCGGGCCGGGGCTCCATGGGCACCCGGCTCGGGCCGCAGGAGCCTGGAGCAGAGCCCGCGCGGCCTCGGGCTGCAGCAGCGGGCAGGGGCACAGCTGCCAGCCCGCACACCGAGCACCGCGCTCAGGGGCTGCTCCAGGCTGGGGCTGCGACTTCCCGGCCCTCCTTACCAGGATCTCAATGAACCTCCACAGTTTCTCCTTCTTTACAGGCTTTTCAAGATCTCTCCTGTTCAGGAATTTGGCCACACAAAGCAGGGTTTCCCAAGAAGCCTGGAGAGCAGTAGAGACACGGAAATGGCCCCACAGCCCAGGATCAGCATCCCTGTGCCAGGGCCAGGAGGAGGATGCAGCCTGCCAGGCGCCAGGGCAGGAGGCAGCCAAGCCCCCTCCCAGGGCGACAGCAGCAGCCCGTGAGTCCTCACCTCTGCCACACTCTGATTCTCATCATGGCAGTGGAAGAAGAGTGGGAGCAGGCTGTGACACACTTGTGTCATCAGGAGCTTTTTCTCTTCTTCCACTACAGTAGACAGCAAGGCTCGAAAGACAAACATGGAGATCCACTGCACATGCCAGTCATCCTGTGTAACAGGAAGGAAACAAGACCTTGGCATCAGCTGATTCTGGCCCACCTTGGCGCAGGCCTGCATCTCCACAGGGCACCAAGTGTCTGGGCAGCAGCCAGTGGCCGTGGCTGAGGGCACAGAGCCTTACGTGTTCAATGAGTGGCAGGAGCACCTTAGCCAGCTGCAGGGCGATGGGGCTGGGTATTGGGGTGTCATTATCCAAGAAGAAATCACTAAGTAGAACAATGCTCATCCTGACCACATCACTATCATTTTCCTGCAGGAGCTCCCCGAGGCTTTCGGTCAGGCTCCGCATTCTTTTGGCCTGTGCGGAACAAAAGTGTGTGAAAGGCCACCCTGCTGCCACAGGGCCCAGAGGCCAAAGGCCTGTCCCGCAGCCCTCGGGCAGCTGAAGTGGGAGGCAGGAGAGCTGGGAGCGGGTGACCCAGTGCCTGAAGACCAGCAACTGTGTTCCCCAGCACCACGCTGCCTGCACGGCTTCAGCTGCTGCCCCCTCCTTACCAGCGAGGGATTATCCCTGACCAAGAGGAGGGCTCTCAGAACCTGGCGGCGCATCTCCGTGTGCTCACTCAGCAAGTGCCTCGACAAGAGATCCATGATGCTGTCACTGCATGCACTCAAGTCCAGGCAATGCAGGACCTGAAAGGCACAGGGCAGTGACAGGGGACCCGGCCGGCAGGAGCCCAGAACCGCACAGGGCGGGGACCAGGCAGCAGCGCAGGGCGTGGGCACCATCCCAGGCAGCTGCGGCTACGAGAGGGCAGAGAGCTGGGAGGCAGCGCCGGCCTTCAGACTCACCTCCACAAGGAATGCCAGGGCAGGGAAGTGCCAGTATGGCATCTCTTTGCGGAGCAACTGAAGGAGATAGTCTAAGATGCTTTTACACTCATCGATGGATTCTTTGCCCATCTCCCTGGAAGGCAGAAAATGGCACTAAGATGTGGCAGCAGCTCTCTGGCCTCAGAGAGAAACAAACAACTTTCCCAGGCATCGCCTGAGAAAGTCTGAGAAGATCAGAGGAAAGAATGAAAAAACATTCTTATCTTAACATGCTGCACCTGGCATTGTGAACATTCGGAATATGTTACAGAGATTTGTCTACCAAAATGTGCTTTCTTAAGTAACTAATGGTATAGTGTTTAGACTAGAAAACACATTAAATCAACCTATATCATAACTATCTATAAGAACAATGGGTTTCTTAATAATAATTATTATTGATCGGACCTCTGAAATACATGGAGTCAGTGATAATTACTGGCCGGGGGCCCGCTCCTACGACACTAAGACCCTGAGTCGGGGGGGGAAGCCCCTCCCAGGACAGACTGATGCAGTTCTTGTCTTTACCCCCCACCCTGCAGGGGGACCTGGGCCCTTTGAGATGTGGCTGCTGCTGGGCACCCTCCTCTCCCAGCCTTTCCCAGTCTGCTTGGCTGTCCCTCGTCCCTCTGGCCCATGGCCATGGGGACTGAGTGGGATATCCCAGACACAGAGCACAAATGCCGGGAGCAATGGGGAGAAGGGGGTCTCACCTGGCCAGCAGACCCACGGCATAAATGTGGGTGTCAGCACAGAGCAGCGTGTCCCAGCCACGCTTGCGCTCCATTGACAACACCACATCCTCATAGTCCATTTGGCACAGCAGGGACTTCAGGGTCCTCACTGCAAACCTGAGTGCAGAGCAAAGCCCGGGTCACACTGGGAGCACTGGCTCCTGCCCTGGCCATGTGGCAGGGACAGAAGGATTGGGATAGAGCACCTGTTGGGGCTGCTGGCAAGGCCATGTTCTTCCTGGCATCCCTTCCAGAAGGTATCCACCTCCTCTGGCATCTCTTTGGTGCTGAAGAACACTTGGAAGAGCAGATGCACAAATAACTGCGGGAAATGCTCATCCACTATATCTGGGACACAGCGCTCCTGAAGGATCTTCCATATCACCACAGTTGCCTGCAAAGGACGAAGCCCCCCGAGGCAGCGTTCAGTGCCAAGGTGTCCGTGGGACAGGGCCCGAGCGTGGCAGGGAGAGGCCCAGAGAGACACAGGGGGAGCAGCGGGCCTGGTGGCCCTGCAGCTGTCCCTAGGCCAGCTTTCAGGCCAGTGCCTGAGGCAGGGAGATGCAGTGGGGAAAGGAGGATGGAGAGCTGCTGGACAGGTGGCCTTGGGGCCAGCAAAGTCCACTGGCAGAAACTCACAGCCAGGGCAAAGACAGTCATTCTGTTCCCATCGCAGGTGCTCATGCTGTGCTCTGGCCAGCTCCCCAGCACATCCAGGAGTATCTGCTGTGCCAGCTCTGCAGTCCAGGGTGTGCACATGATGGTCTTCCACATGGCCATGGCAGCTCTGCGGGGTTAGAGCTCTGTCTCAGGGCATCTCAGACACAGCACCGTGGTCTGGGCATCTCTAGAGGCCCGGGTTGACTGCCGGCTCTGCCTTTGCCCACTGCCCCTCTCCAGCAGCAGCCAGGCAGCCCAGCCCTGTGGGGACAGGCCCCTGTGGGACAACGAGGGAGCATGGCAGCAGGCTTGGGGCTGACATGCCAGGGCCTGGAAAGGGAGCAGCCAGAGGGCCCTGGGACTCTCTGTTGGTCAGAAACCTGGCCCAGGCTGTACAGGGCGATGGGTTGGGGTGAGCCCTGAGCCCTCTGGGCAGATGGGCCCCATACCTGTCACAGGATGGGGCCACACGCAGGAGTGTCATTACTGCCTCATTTGGCTGCGCTTCTGTGAGATACAGCAGGGCGTTGTCCAGCCTGTGCTCAGCAGAATCATTGGCCATGAGCCACTGGTGGATGTATCTCACCATGCCGGGCACCTGGAGAAGGCACAGGGAGACTTGGAAAGCTGCCAGAGGGATCAGCGTTCCCAGGGTCCCCAGAGAAGTGCTTCCCTTCCCGCCGCACTGCGATGGCCTCAAAGGCTCACAGGGGCCAGCACTAGTGGCTTGGAAAGCCATGTGACTCATGGGGCAATTGAAGCCTGGCCACATCTGCTTACTTGCTCTGCTCTGGGAACAGCACTCTGCACAAGCAAATCCAGCAGGGCGGCACTGGTCTCATGTCCGAGGAGCTCTGAGTATGCTCTGAGCCCAGGGCTCATGACACTGGTCTCTTCCTGCCGAATTCTCTTGATGAATTTGCAAACAAGCTGTAGGAGAAGAGCAAGAAGCCATGGGGTGCTGCAGGTGTGCTGCTGGGCTGAGCAGTGACAGCAGGCCCAGCCCAGGTGGGGATGGCTGCAGGTACCTGTGCTGTTCTGTGGAAGCGGCCATGGGCGGGTTCCTGCTCTTGTGTCTGGTCCAGGGCTGCATCTGGGAAAGAGCGAGCGCAGCCCGAGCTGAGGGGCTGCCGGAGAGGCCGGAGAACACAGCCCAGCCCTGCGCTGCCCAGGCAGGGACAGCCCCGCAACGGCCCAGAGCATGGAGCACGGCTGTGGGGTGTCTGCCCGGCCCCTATTCCATCCTGACCATGGGCATGGCCCCAGGGGATGGGATGGCATGGCATGGCATGGCATGGCATGGGGCCAAGCTGGCTGCAGGCACCAGCCCTGTGGCCCAGCTCTGCCACTCACCCTTCTGCCGTGGCTGGAACTGCTCCAGCTCTTCAGGCTGCTGTGCTGGGGCAGTTCCAGGGCCTTCTTTCTCCTCCTTCCCCCAGGCCAGCTTGGGCACGCTCGCAGGTCTGTGCTCTACGACACTGCCTGGATTCATGGCTGCTTGCAGAAGGTGAAAAGGAAAAGGTCCAAGTCAGCAAGTGCTGCAGTCGTGCCTTGAGGGCACCTGCAAGTGTGAAGACTTGGCAAGGCTACAGGACAGCAAGTCCTGCACTCTGCTCTTGGGGCTCCAGCCACAAGGACAGGAGACTCCTGTCAAGGACAGTGAAAAGCAAATGCCACAGTCTGCCCTCGAGGGCAGCTGCAGAAGATTTGCCTTGGGAAGGCCAGGGGTCACCAAGTGCTCTGCTCTGGCCACGAGCTCACCTGCAGGAGTAATACCTTGGGAAAGCTCTGGGTCAGCAAGGAACGAGTGGCTGTGCGAGGGCTCCTCACAGCACCGCTCTCTCGCGTCCTCTCTCGTCGTGTGCACCGAGCACTGTGGAGTGTAACTGTAACTTGTAACTGCCAACACCTCTGCCAGAGCGTGTCACCAAGGGCCCTTGGAATCCCTGTCCCGTTCCATTCCATGGTGACCATGCTGCACCCTGTCACCAAGGGCCCTTGCACGCACTGCCACCTGCCCTGGGGCCACCCCGTGCCCACCCAAAGTGGCCCAGGTTGGAAGGAATCCCTGGCCCCAAGTGTCTGAGACAGCCCGACGGGATCTTTAGGAATGACTCAGACCATCTGCCAACGCTGCCCTGCTCTGCGGGCTCAGGGCAGCAGAAGGAGCCCCCACGGGCTCTACAGGAGCTGGCAGAGGCTGCCCAGCAGGGAGGCCATGGGGCACAGAGCCCCAAGGCTGCCCAGGGCCCCACGGCACAGGGGCCATTCCCAGCCCCAATGCTCCTGTCCTGGCCTGGGCTGCACAGGGGCTGTGGCACCATGGCTGGGCCAGCACAGGGCCACAAAGGGGCCCCGCAGCCGCTGCCGGGGCTGGCAGCAAGTCCGGGCACAGACAAGGAATTGCTGAGCATGGCCTGCGCTGGCCAGGGCTGACTGTGCCAAAGGCAGAGCTCAGCTGCTCTTGATGCCTGCAGGAAAAGTCAAGAGGCCAAAGAGCCTCCATGGCTGTGCTGGGGACAGAGGCTGGAGGAGGGAAATGCAGGGAAGCTGTGGCATGGGGAGGACATGCAATTCCAGCAGACACCTCAGCCTGCAAGGTGCTCTGCTCTACCTCAGCTCCTCTCTTAGATATGCCAATCCCAGCTCAGCACCTCAGGGTACTGGGGCCCAACAAGTAGAACATGCCTGTTCATGGAAAGGGGAGCAGGTTTCAATATCTCTCTGTTCCATAACATACAAGCAAATCTTTATTATCTGGCTCACTGGAGAACTTTGAAGAAATGGTAATGTTTTCCCACCCAGAACAGGAATTTCCTGGCTCTACTGCTTTCTTCTACTGATGGCAGGAGAAGAAATACTCATCTTCCCCTCTACCTCTGCCACCAACATTCAGTATAATATTTCATGACGCGCTTCCTTTGGGTGTTTCCAGGACTCCTGGTTAAATGGCCCTATCTAAGGACATCTCTTCATTTAGAGCAGCTGCATGTATGTCCTTCCCATTGCTCCCAGATTTCCTCCTGCAGCTGTTCTCTGGTCATTCCAATGCATCTCCTTTAAATGGCTTCATGCTTTGAGCTTTTGGGAGTTTCCCAATTTTTCAGAAGTTTAAATAACTCCTTACTCAGCATCTTATTGTAAGTTTTACCTATCACCTCTTCTTATGCCTTTGTCTAAAATCCTGCCTTTATGGCAATGCCTTGTAGATGGTGGACATGTCAGATGCTGCCGGGATGTCACAAGGAGCAGAGGGAAGGGTTTTGCTTGATTCAATTTATCATATTCACATTTTTTGATGTTGGCCATGAAGAGAAAGTTTTCAGTACCCTCCTACCCCTGCCTCTGTGCGAACTGGCCAAGGAGAGACCGGGCGGGGGCGGCAAAAGTCTGCAGGCGGTGCCAGGGAGTCTGATGGGGCAGGGCGGGGCGCTCCCAACCATGGCTGGGCGGGGGCCGCGACAGACAGGGGCAGGGGCAGGGGCAGGGGCAGGGGCAGGGGCAGGGGCAGGGGCAGGGGCAGGGGCAGGGGCAGGGGCAGGGGCAGGGGCAGGGCAGGGGCGGGGAGAGAGGGGATGCGAGAGTGTGCGGCCGTGCGAGCGGGAGCGGCGGGGGCGGTGGGGAGCGGTGGTGTCTGAGGAGCCGGGCGTGTGTCCCTGTGTCTGTCTCTCTCTCTGTGTCAACGAGGCCCGAGGGCGGGCGGCTTCGTGCCGGCCCCGGGCGCCTCGGCACCGAGCCCCCGCGGCCCCCCAGGCTCCTTCCGAGGACCGAAGACCTCTGCGGGCCGTGAAGGAACCGGCCCCAAAGCGGCCGCCCGCTTGCCGGCGGTGCTGCCGGCGGCGGGGCGGGCCGGGCCGAGTCGCACCGGGGCCGGCGGCTGCGAGCTGATTTCCGCCGCACGGACGGGCTTCTCTTCCCCGCTGGCCCCGCTGACATTCTCTTCTGCGGGGCAGGGCTGTGTCGGCTCCCGGACGGGCGGCGGGGGGCACTGGGGACGCCGTTTCCACAGTTCTGCACCTCAGGAGACCCGAGCACAGGGCACGGGCTGCCCGTCGGCTCGCCTGCGGGTGCTCTGCATAATAAAGGAAACTGAACAAAATCTGCCAAGAAAATTTCTTTTTCGGCTAAGTTTCTCATACCAGGCAAATAGAAGAGCCATTCTTTCAAGAAAGGAGAAAATGGGGGGGAATAAAACCCTAAAGACAAACTGAATAAAACCCCAAACCAAAAAAATCTCAAAACAAAACACAAAACCCAAAGGAAAAAAACCCAAAAAATCCAAAACAAAACCAGAAAACCCAAAACAAAAGCCCTGCACCTCACCTGCCCTCCAAAAAACCACCCCAAAAAACGAAATACAACCCAGAAAAATACAAAAATATGTGTTGGTCTTGAAAGTGGGCGGTTTATGGGCTGGGATGGGGCTGCTAGAGCTGTCCGGCTCTGGGCTGTAAGGAGGCTGTGAGCTTCCCCTGGCTCCAGGGCCGCCGGTGCTGGGTCGGCACCCTTGCGGCAAGCGTTGTCAGGGGGCAGCAGGTCTACTCTTGCTCCAGGCAAGCCTGGGGCAATCAGGTCTACCCGTCTCCGGAGCCATCAGGTCTACCAGGATCTGGGGACTCCCGGCTCTTGGCGGTGCCCGTGCCACGGGCAGTGACGGGTGACATCAGGTCATCCCCAACTCCGCGCCGGCCCAGGGTTATCAGGTCTACCCAGCTCCAGGGTCACCTGCTTCGTGGCAGGACCTTCATGGCCAGGGTCAACAGGTCTACCCCGATGCTGAGTGACCGTAAGGTGTTGTGGCCAGGACAACAGGTCTACCCTGGCTCCAGGGCTGCTGGGTTCATTGCAGTGCCCTGGATGTGAGCGGTGGCGGGGGACAAAAGGTCTACCCTGGCTCCGGGCCGGCCCGGGGCCATCAGGACTACCCCTCTCCACGGCCGCCGTGCTCGTGGTTGCGCTCAAGCTGCGGGTGGGATTGACAGCTAGCAGAACAGAATGGTTGGCAAAAGATCTGCCACCACCAGACACCAGACCACACCCAACAGGGTCACCCACCTCCTCTTGTCTATGGACGGTAATTAGGGGACCTGAAGACTTAAAACTAATTTTAAAAAACTTGCTAGAAGCTGATATACAGTAAGGTAGTAATAACCATTTCTGAGTTAAAGTACCACGGTAAAAGTTTAAACACTTTGTAATTCTTTAATAAGTGTCCTTTAGCCAAGCAGGTCAACTGAAGAAAGTTTTAGTTAGAATATTATTAAGTCTCACTTAGTTGCTAGGAATTAAGAGAATTACCCAAAGAAGCTAACCCTCAAAAGCCAGAGACTGTAAGTTGATGCGGGCTTAAGCCCGATCAAAGAAATAGTGGAGGGATTTATTATGAAGAAAACAGCCTTGCTGAGACATTTCGGTTTGGGCTAAGTACTGACATTGAAATATTAATTAGCGAATTGCTCCTGGGAATCACCTACACCCCCACCCACACTACCATTCTAGGACTGGGATGCAAAATAGAGAGACCAGTGGAATCACGGGAGGGGGTTTTGGGGATGAAAACACCCCTAAGTGGAAGGCTGGGCACAGTGGAGGGGGCTGGATGGGTGCGCTGCTTGGGGAAAAGGGAACCACATCCCTGGTCTGTGTCTGACCTGTCACCATAGCCTGCAGGGGACCAGACTGGACTGGGCTGTGGGAATGCAGGAACAAAGGAACAACTCTTCCTGGTGTTCCCAGGAGGGAAGGACAGGGGACAGCTGCTGCTGCACTTTGGCAGCAGGCTCTGCACATGCCCTCACCCTTCGGCTACCAGGACTTCAGACACAGACTGCACACCTCTTCACCTCCGGCTACCAGTGTGCCACGGAGACTCCAGGGACAGACTCTGCAGCCTTCTCGCCCTTTGGCTACTGGGAAAAAGCTACAACAGCGGGGGTGAGCTCTGTATTGAGCTCCCTTGCTCTGCTGATCTTTTGAATAAAGAGCTGAACATTAATAAAGGCACGAGCCCTGTTTACTACATGAAGGCCCCCAAAATTCCACTAAAAAGCCCCAAAATCCCCTAAAAATCACTGCTGTTGTGCCCCCGTCCCCCGAATCCCCCATACCCCATTCAGGGTGGGCCTGGGACTGCCTGGGACCCCCAGATCTCCATAGGACCCCCTCCAGGAACCCCAAATCTTCCCCAGAGCCCCCCGCCAAAGTTGGCCCAGGACCCCCTGAGAGCCCCCAGACCCCAATTGCACCCAGCCCAGGATGCCCCCTGAGACCCCCTGAGACCCTTCCCAAGACCCCCCCCAGGACCCTTCCAGGACCCTCCAGACCCCGCCCCAAACCCAACTCTGGACCCCCCAGCCTCTCCCCAGATCCCTCCAGGACCTCTCCCAAAAACCCCCAACCCCCCCCAGACCCTCTCTGGGACCCTTCCAGATCCCCCAAAGCCCCTCCCCAAAACCTCCAAAACCTCCTAGGACGCCACCAGGACCCCCCAAACCGCTCCCCCAACTCCGCCCAGACCCTCCCAAGACCCCCCCTCCAGGCCCCTCTCAGGACCCATCCCCACCCCCCAGGTCCCCCCACAATGCTCCAAGACCCCTCCCCAGACTCTCCCTGACACCTCCAGGACCCCTCAGGATCCCCCACCCAAGAGCCCTCCAGGACGCCCAGACTGCCCCGAGGACTCCTCCATGAGCCATCCAGGACCCCCCAGAGCCCTCCCTAAACTCCCCCCGGATCCCTCCCCAAAGGCCCCCGATCCCCCCAGGACCCCTCCCCAGCCCCCCCAGCCCCTCCCAGCCCCCGGCCCCTGTGCGGAGCCCCCTCCCCAGCGTTGCGGCCCCCGCGGCTCCCGCGGCTCCCGCCTCTCCCAGCGCCTCCCCCGCTCTGGCAGCGCCGCCCGCAGGGCCCGCCCGAGCCCGGGGGGCGGGGCCGCCGGGGGAGGGGCGCCGCTCCCGGCTCCCTCTGATTGGCTGCAGCCGCGCGCTGATTGGTTGGTTCGGCACGGGGCGCGCCGCTATTGGCTGGAGGAGCCCGCGCGCGCGGTGCAGGCGGGAAATTGTCAGGGGAGCGCGGCTGAGGAGGGGCTGAGGTGGGGCCGGGGAAACTGAACGGGGGGTTTGGGGCGGCTCGGGGAGAAACTGGGGATTTCTGGGGAACTGACAGGAAATAGGCGTGTGTCTGCTGGGCTTGGGGGAATGAGGGGGCTTTAGGGAGCTTTGGGGGGAGCTTGAGAGCTTCTGGAGCGTTCTCCGTTGGGTTTAGGGGGATCTGAGGGTAATTGCGGGGGTCCGAGGGGACTTTGGCGGAGTTGTGAGAGGAACTGGGGGGATCTGGGGGTTCTGAGGTGGCTCTGGGGTCAATTTTGGGGTAAAGTGGGGGGATCTGAGGGTAATTTGGGGGCTTTAGGTGGGTCTGGGGCGGATTTGGGGCTCTGGGGACACCTAAAGGGGTGCCAGGGGGTGAAGGGGTCGCAGCCCCCCAGACGCCCCCTGAAGCCCCCCTGTCCCCACAGAGGGGTCCCGGCCCTGGCGGTGCAGGACCCCCGGCCCCAGCCCAGCATCTCCATCAACCACCTGAACCGGGACACCAAGGAGGACGGGGATGGCTGGGGGGTCCTGGGGGCTCTGAGAGTGTCCGTGCCTGTCCCCAGGGGCTCAGGCTGTCCCCTGGGTGTCCCCGAGCTGGAGAAGTCCCTCTGCGCCGTTTCCTCGCCGTTTGGGCAGATTTTGGACATTTTGGTGCGGCGCAGTCTCGGCCTGCGGGGCCAGGCCTTCCTCACCTTCAGGGAGATGAGCAGCGCCACCAACGCCCTGCGCTCCCTGCAGGGCTTCCCCTCCTGCGGCCAACCCGTGGGGAGACAGCGACTGGGGGAGTTCTGGCACTGGGGAAAGAACTGCAATGCTGGGGAAAAACCGCCAAACTCTGGCCTCAGATACCCCCAAAGTCCAACTTGGAATCCCACCAAATTCATTCACCCTGAACACCCCAAAGCTTCCCTTTCTATGACAAGCCCATGGTAAGACAGAAATGCTGGGTGAAATCCTGGAATTCTCATGGAAAAAACCCAAAATCCTGAGGAAAAAAAACAAACCCAACCAGGATTCCCCCCAAAATTCCATCAAGAATCCCTGAAATTGAGTTGGAAACACCCCTAAATCCAACCAGGAACCCCCCAAAGCTTCCCCTTCTATGACAAGTCCATGGTGAGACCCAAATCCTTGGGAAAATCCTGACATTTTGGGAAAAAATCCTGAAATTCTGGGAGAAATCCTGAATTCCTGGGGGAAAAACCTCAAAATGCAGCCTCAAATATCCCCAAAATCCAACCAGGAACTGCCCCAAAGCTTCCCCTTCTACCAAATGTCCATGGTAAGAGACAAATCAGAGTAGAAGTCCTGGGATTTTGGGAACAATCCTGAAATTCTGGGAAAAACTCCAAAATCCTTGGGAAAAAACCCAAATCCAGCCTCAGTTATCCCTAAAATTCACCCTAACGCCCCCCCGCCCCCCCCTCACCCGCCAAAGCTTCCCCTTCCGGGACAAACCAGTGGTAATAGCAGAATCTTCAGGCAAATACCCAAATTTTGGGAAAAATCCTGTAATTCTGGGACAAAAGCACAAAATTCAATTGGGAACCCACCCAAAATCCGTCCAGGAGCCCCCAAGAATTCACCCTGAATCTCCTAAACCTTCCCCTTCTACCCCACAGTGAGACCCAAATTCAGGGAAAAATCCACAGATTCTTGAAAAAACAGGAAATCTTGGGAAAAAGCCTGAAATCTGGGGAAGAAACGGAAATCTCACCAGAAATCCACCCCCCAATCCCCTGGGAATGACCCCAAATCCCTGCTGGAACCTCCCCAATTCCTCTGAATTACCCCAAAATCCTGCTGAAATTCCCTGAATTCCTTCTAGGACTTGCCAAAATCCCTCAAAAACGTCCCTGATTGCTTCTGGAACTGCCCCAGATCCATTCTGGAGCATCCCCAAATCCCTCCGAACTTCTGAAAATCCCTTGGAAGACCCCAAAATCCCTCTTGAAACTCTCCCAGATCCCCTCTGAATTCCCCCAGATCCCTGAGAAAGCCCCAGATCCCCTCTGGAGCCTCTTCCAGATGCCCCCAAAATCCTCGGGAACAACCCCAAACCCCCCGAGCCGTCCCCAGCTCCCCCCGGAGTGATCCCAAATCCCCCCGGAGCCAGCCCAGGTCCCCTCTGGAAGCTCCCCGAGTCCCTCGGGAAGCCGCAGATCCCCGGGAGCCGCCGGGCAGCGCCGGGAAAGCCCAAAGCCCCGCGGCAGTGCCGCATCCCGGCCGGAGCTGCCCCGGGAGCCCCGCGGGGCCGGGGCCGGGGCCGGGATGCGCCGTCCCAGCGGATCCAGCGCGCCCGGCCGGGCTCGGCCAGCGCGGCCCAGGGCAGGGAGCGCTGGTGGGGCGGGAGCGGGAGCGGAGCGCGAACGGGACCAGCGCAGAGCCAAGGGGGGAGAGGCCCCGGCCCCACAGAGAGCGGGGCCGGAGCGCGGGGCCGGGCGGGGATGGCTCGGGGATTGTTCCGGGCGATTCGGGCACTCGCAGCGATCTCTGCGGGATTCTTGGGCTGCTTCTGGGAGGTTTGGCTGGGATTTTGAGGGAAGTTTTCGTGGGGATTTTTTGGGTGGATTTCCTCGCACTTCGGGTGGGATGTGATAGGACTTGGGGGCATTTTTTGGGGAATTTGAGAGGGGTTTGGTGGGATTTCGGCGCGGATTTTTTGAGTGTATTTGGTGTGGATTTTGCGGGGGTTTAGGGAAATTTTGGTCGGATATTTTGGGTGATTTGGTGGGATTTTTTGTGTGGATTTTGTGTGATTGGGGGATTTTTGGCTGCATTTTTGTACAAATTTTTCTCTGTGGATTCTGTGGGATTTTCATGGGGATTTAGTGGGACTTTTTGTGGGATTTTTGTGTGGCATTTAAGGGGATTTTGGGGGCGATTTTTATGGGGATTTTGAGGGATTTCTGTGAGCCTTGGGGTGATTTTTTGTGGATTTTTTTGGGTGAGTTTTGTGGGCTTGTGGGTGGAATTTTTGTGGAGATTTACCTGGGATTTTGTGTGGTTTTTCTGGCATTTTCAAGGAATCTACAGTGGAATTTTTGTGGGAATTTTATGGTATTTTTGGTGGGATTTTTTGTGAGGATTTTGAGTCGATTTCTATTGGATTTTGGGGAGTTTTGGGGGATTTTTTAGGAAGATTTTAGTTGGGTTTTGGGTGTTTTGGGGGGGATTTTTATGGGATTTTGATGATATTTTTGTGAGGACTTTTGGTGATATTTTTGTGAGGGTGAGTGGTGCCTTTGGTTCCAACCAACTTTCCTCCCCGAGCCAACGTTACCCACTCCCTCACACGTCCCCCCGTGCCTTCCCACTGCCTTGTCCTGTCTGGGCTTCCACAGCCCCTCATCCCTTCGTGGCCCCGTCCCCTCAGGGTCTCCCCCAGCCTGGCCAACCTGCCCCATCAAGAGGCACCTGGGAGCCCTCAGCATTCCAGGCAGCAACACACGGGCAGGAGGACACGGATGGCGCTTCCTGCCTGGGACAGGGCTTGTGGCCATCTCCAGGCACCGCTCTCACAGAGATCCCCACAGCTCCAGCCCCTGCCCATCTGCTCTGTGGGCAGCACAAAGGCTTCAGCAGAACCACCAAAGGCCAAGGGGCTTCTGGCCATTTTCCCTGCAACCCTGCATGCCTGGGCAGCTTGCTGAGCCCAGGAACCCTTTTCTCCCTCTTCCCCTAGGCCCTGCAGAGCCTGGGCAGCAAAAGAAAGATCCTGGGAGTCTGTGTATTACAACACATCCTATATTTCTATGCTAAAGAAAAACAAAAAGAAGAAAAGAACAATCCTAAAGAAACGAAACATTCCTGCTGGCTCGAGTGGCCCCAGCAGACAGAGCCTCTGGGATCAGCTCTCTGCAGAGCTGCAGCAGCGCAGCCAGCCGAGCCCCGACAGACGAGGCCGTCTCCTCCATGCCCTGCAGAGCCGATCATGCAGGCTGTGGAAGCGGGAATATCGAGCTCTCTCTATTCCCTGGAGGACAGACAATGTTTGAACTGCCAGGCTCGCAACGGCAACACTGATGTCATTGGCCGTGTCTTCTAGGGCTGAAAGAGAGAGGAACAGCGCCATGGTCAGTTCCCGCATCTGAGGGGACCCGAGGAGATCCCTGTGCCAGGGCCATCCCAGCCGGCTCTGGCCATGGCCAGCAGGGAGCAGGGACCAGCCGGATCAGCCCAAAGCTGCTGGCCACGAATCCCCCAGGTGCCCTGAAAGCTCTGTGTGCTCTGTCCACGCTGCCCCTGGTCTGCACAGGGAGCAGAGCCCTCCACAGCCGGGGCAGGGCTCGCAGCTCCCCCGCCAGCCCTCGCGTGCAGCCCGCTGCCCTCACTCACCCTCACAGATGAGCTGGAGCTCTTCCTTCCTCCCCCTCAGGTACCGCCCGGCCGTCCCTGGGAACACAGAGCCTGTCAGGCCCAGCGGCACAGCTCCCTGCCAGCGGTGCCGCCAGCCCTGTGCCCACACGCCCTCCTGGCCCGGCTCGTGGCTCACCCATGAACCTGACGGCCGCCTCTCGCAGGGGCTCCTGTGGGCTCTGCAGGTAGGGCAGGGCCCGGCGCAGGTGCTCGGCCACGCTGCTGCTGTCCTCTGCCAGCTGGAGAGAGCGACAGGAGGGAAGGGTTGGCCCCGCAGCCCCCCGGGCCGGGGCTCCATGGGCACCCGGCTCGGGCCGCAGGAGCCTGGAGCAGAGCCCGCGCGGCCTCGGGCTGCAGCAGTGGGCAGGGGCACAGCTGCCAGCCCGCACACCGAGCACCGCGCTCAGGGGCTGCTCCAGGCTGGGGCTGCGGCTTCCTGGCCCTCCTTACCAGGATCTCAATGAACCTCCACAGTTTCTCCTTCTTTACAGGTTTTTCAAGATCTCTCCTGTTTAAGAATTTGGCCACACAAAGCAGGGTTTCCCAAGAAGCCTGGAGAGCAGTAGAGACACGGAAATGGCCCCGCAGCCCAGGATCAGCATCCCTGTGCCAGGGCCAGGAGGAGGATGCAGCCTGCCAGGCGCCAGGGCAGGAGGCAGCCAAGCCCCCTCCCAGGGCGACAGCAGCAGCCCGTGAGTCCTCACCTCTGCCACACTCTGATTCTCATCATGGCAGTGGAAGAAGAGTGGGAGCAGGCTGTGACACACTTGTGTCATCAGGAGCTTTTTCTCTTCTTCCACTACAGTAGACAGCAAGGCTCGAAAGACAAACATGGAGATCCACTGCACATGCCAGTCATCCTGTGTAACAGGAAGGAAACAAGACCTTGGCATCAGCTGATTCTGGCCCACCTTGGCGCAGGCCTGCATCTCCACAGGGCACCAAGTGTCTGGGCAGCAGCCAGTGGCCGTGGCTGAGGGCACAGAGCCTTACGTGTTCAAAGAGTGGCAGGAGCACCTTAGCCAGCTGCAGGGCGATGGGGCTGGGTATTGGGGTGTCATTATCCAAGAACAAATCACTAAGTAGAACAATGCTCATCCTGACCACATCACTATCATTTTCCTGCAGGAGCTCCCCGAGGCTTTCGGTCAGGCTCCGCATTCTTTTGGCCTGTGCGGAACAAAAGTGTGTGAAAGGCCACCCTGCTGCCACAGGGCCCAGAGGCCAAAGGCCTGTCCCGCAGCCCTCGGGCAGCTGAAGTGGGAGGCAGGAGAGCTGGGAGCGGCTGACCCAGTGCCTGAAGACCAGCAACTGCGTTCCCCAGCACCACGCTGCCTGCACGGCTTCAGCTGCTGCCCCCTCCTTACCAGCGAGGGATTATCCCTGACCAAGAGGAGGGCTCTCAGAACCTGGCGGCGCATCTCTGTGTGCTCACTCAGCAAGTGCCTCGACAAGAGATCCATGATGCTGTCACTGCATGCACTCAAGTCCAGGCAATGCAGGACCTGAAAGGCACAGGGCAGTGACAGGGGACCCGGCCGGCAGGAGCCCAGAACCGCACAGGGCGGGGACCAGGCAGCAGCGCAGGGCGTGGGCACCGTCCCAGGCAGCTGAAGCTACGAGAGGGCAGAGAGCTGGGAGGCAGCGCCGGCCTTCAGACTCACCTCCACAAGGAATGCCAGGGCAGGGAAGTGCCAGTATGGCATCTCTTTGCGGAGCAACTGAAGGAGATAGTCTAAGATGCTTTTACACTCATCGATGGATTCTTTGCCCATCTCCCTGGAAGGCAGAAAATGGCACTAAGATGTGGCAGCAGCTCTCTGGCCTCAGAGAGAAACAAACAACTTTCCCAGGCATCGCCTGAGAAAGTCTGAGAAGATCAGAGGAAAGAATGAAAAAACATTCTTATCTTAACATGCTGCACCTGGCATTGTGAACATTCGGAATATGTTACAGAGATTTGTCTACCAAAATGTGCTTTCTTAAGTAACTAATGGTATAGTGTTTAGACTAGAAAACACATTAAATCAACCTATATCATAACTATCTATAAGAACAATGGGTTTCTTAATAATAATTATTATTGATCGGACCTCTGAAATACATGGAGTCAGTGATAATTACTGGCCGGGGGCCCGCTCCTACGACACTAAGATCCTGAGCCGGGGGGGGGAAGCCCCTCCCAGGACAGACTGATGCAGTTCTTGTCTTTACCCCCCACCCTGCAGGGGGACCTGGGCCCTTTGAGATGTGGCTGCTGCTGGGCACCCTCCTCTCCCAGCCTTTCCCAGTCTGCTTGGCTGTCCCTCGTCCCTCTGGCCCATGGCCACGGGGACTGAGTGGGATATCCCAGCCACAGAGCACAAATGCCGGGAGCAATGGGGAGAAGGGGGTCTCACCTGGCCAGCAGACCCACGGCATAAATGTGGGTGTCAGCACAGAGCAGCGTGTCCCAGCCACGCTTGCGCTCCATTGACAACACCACATCCTCATAGTCCATTTGGCACAGCAGGGACTTCAGGGTCCTCACTGCAAACCTGAGTGCAGAGCAAAGCCCGGGTCACACTGGGAGCACTGGCTCCTGCCCTGGCCATGTGGCAGGGACAGAAGGATTGGGATAGAGCACCTGCTGGGGCTGCTGGCAAGGCCATGTTCTTCCTGGCATCCCTTCCAGAAGGTATCCACCTCCTCTGGCATCTCTTTGGTGCTGAAGAACACTTGGAAGAGCAGATGCACAAATAACTGCGGGAAATGCTCATCCACTATATCTGGGACACAGCGCTCCTGAAGGATCTTCCATATCACCACAGTTGCCTGCAAAGGACGAAGCCCCCCGAGGCAGCGTTCAGTGCCAAGGTGTCCGTGGGACAGGGCCCGAGCGTGGCAGGGAGAGGCCCAGAGAGACACAGGGGGAGCAGCGGGCCTGGTGGCCCTGCAGCTGTCCCTAGGCCAGCTTTCAGGCCAGTGCCTGAGGCAGGGAGATGCAGTGGGGAAAGGAGGATGGAGAGCTGCTGGACAGGTGGCCTTGGGGCCAGCAAAGTCCACTGGCAGAAACTCACAGCCAGGGCAAAGACAGTCATTCTGTTCCCATCGCAGGTGCTCATGCTGTGCTCTGGCCAGCTCCCCAGCACATCCAGGAGTATCTGCTGTGCCAGCTCTGCAGTCCAGGGTGTGCACATGATGGTCTTCCACATGGCCATGGCAGCTCTGCGGGGTTAGAGCTCTGTCTCAGGGCATCTCAGACACAGCACCGTGGTCTGGGCATCTCTAGAGGCCCGGGTTGACTGCCGGCTCTGCCTTTGCCCACTGCCCCTCTCCAGCAGCAGCCAGGCAGCCCAGCCCTGTGGGGACAGGCCCCTGTGGGACAACGAGGGAGCATGGCAGCAGGCTTGGGGCTGACATGCCAGGGCCTGGAAAGGGAGCAGCCAGAGGGCCCTGGGACTCTCTGTTGGTCAGAAACCTGGCCCAGGCTGTACAGGGCGATGGGTTGGGGTGAGCCCTGAGCCCTCTGGGCAGATGGGCCCCATACCTGTCACAGGATGGGGCCACACGCAGGAGTGTCATTACTGCCTCATTTGGCTGCGCTTCTGTGAGATACAGCAGGGCGTTGTCCAGCCTGTGCTCAGCAGAATCATTGGCCATGAGCCACTGGTGGATGTATCTCACCATGCCGGGCACCTGGAGAAGGCACAGGGAGACTTGGAAAGCTGCCAGAGGGATCAGCGTTCCCAGGGTCCCCAGAGAAGTGCTTCCCTTCCCGCCGCACTGCGATGGCCTCAAAGGCTCACAGGGGCCAGCACTAGTGGCTTGGAAAGCTATGTGACTCATGGGGCAATTGAAGCCTGGCCACATCTGCTTACTTGCTCTGCTCTGGGAACACCACTCTGCACAAGCAAATCCAGCAGGGCGGCACTGGTCTCATGTCCGAGGAGCTCTGAGTATGCTCTGAGCCCAGGGCTCATGACACTGGTCTCTTCCTGCCGAATTCTCTTGATGAATTTGCAAACAAGCTGTAGGAGAAGAGCAAGAAGCCATGGGGTGCTGCAGGTGTGCTGCTGGGCTGAGCAGTGACAGCAGGCCCAGCCCAGGTGGGGATGGCTGCAGGTACCTGTGCTGTTCTGTGGAAGCGGCCACGGGTGCGTTCCTGCTCTTGTGTCTGGTCCAGGGCTGCATCTGGGAAAGAGCGAGCGCAGCCCGAGCTGAGGGGCTGCCGGAGAGGCCGGAGAACACAGCCCAGCCCTGCGCTGCCCAGGCAGGGACAGCCCCGTGACGGCCCAGGGCATGGAGCACGGCTGTGGGGTGTCTGCCCGGCCCCTATTCCATCCTGACCATGGGCATGGCCCCAGGGGATGGGATGGCATGGCATGGCATGGCATGGCATGGCATGGCATGGCATGGCATGGCATGGCATGGCATGGGGCCAAGCTGGCTGCAGGCACCAGCCCTGTGGCCCAGCTCTGCCACTCACCCTTCTGCCGTGGCTGGAACTGCTCCAGCTCTTCAGGCTGCTGTGCTGGGGCAGTTCCAGGGCCTTCTTTCTCCTCCTTCCCCCAGGCCAGCTTGGGCACGCTCGCAGGTCTGTGCTCTACGACACTGCCTGGATTCATGGCTGCTTGCAGAAGGTGAAAAGGAAAAGGTCCAAGTCAGCAAGTGCTGCAGTCGTGCCTTGAGGGCACCTGCAAGTGTGAAGACTTGGCAAGGCTACAGGACAGCAAGTCCTGCACTCTGCTCTTGGGGCTCCAGCCACAAGGACAGGAGACTCCTGTCAAGGATAGTGAAAAGCAAATGCCACAGTCTGCCCTCGAGGGCAGCTGCAGAAGATTTGCCTTGGGAAGGCCAGGGGTCACCAAGTGCTCTGCTCTGGCCACGAGCTCACCTGCAGGAGTAATACCTCGGGAAAGCTCTGGGTCAGCAAGGAACAAGTGGCTGTGCGAGGGCTCCTCACAGCACCGCTCTCTCGCGTCCTCTCTCGTCGTGTGCACCGAGCACTGTGGAGTGTAACTGTAACTTGTAACTGCCAACACCTCTGCCAGAGCGTGTCACCAAGGGCCCTTGGAATCCCTGTCCCGTTCCATTCCATGGTGACCATGCTGCACCCTGTCACCAAGGGCCCTTGCACGCACTGCCACCTGCCCTGGGGCCACCCCGTGCCCACCCAAAGTGGCCCAGGTTGGAAGGAATCCCTGGCCCCAAGTGTCTGAGACAGCCCGACGGGATCTTTAGGAATGACTCAGACCATCAGCCAACGCTGCCCTGCTCTGCGGGCTCAGGGCAGCAGAAGGAGCCCCCACGGGCTCTGCAGGAGCTGGCAGAGGCTGCCCAGCAGGGAGGCCATGGGGCACAGAGCCCCAAGGCTGCCCAGGGCCCCACGGCACAGGGGCCATTCCCAGCCCCAATGCTCCTGTCCTGGCCTGGGCTGCACAGGGGCTGTGGCACCATGGCTGGGCCAGCACAGGGCCACAAAGGGGCCCCGCAGCCGCTGCCGGGGCTGGCAGCAAGTCCGGGCACAGACAAGGAATTGCTGAGCATGGCCTGCGCTGGCCAGGGCTGACTGTGCCAAAGGCAGAGCTCAGCTGCTCTTGATGCCTGCAGGAAAAGTCAAGAGGCCAAAGAGCCTCCATGGCTGTGCTGGGGACAGAGGCTGGAGGAGGGAAATGCAGGGAAGCTGTGGCATGGGGAGGACATGCAATTCCAGCAGACACCTCAGCCTGCAAGGTGCTCTGCTCTACCTCAGCTCCTCTCTTAGATATGCCAATCCCAGCTCAGCACCTCAGGGTACTGGGGCCCAACAAGTAGAACATGCCTGTTCATGGAAAGGGGAGCAGGTTTCAATATCTCTCTGTTCCATAACATACAAGCAAATCTTTATTATCTGGCTCACTGGAGAACTTTGAAGAAATGGTAATGTTTTCCCACCCAGAACAGGAATTTCCTGGCTCTACTGCTTTCTTCTACTGATGGCAGGAGAAGAAATACTCATCTTCCCCTCTACCTCTGCCACCAACATTCAGTATAATATTTCATGACGCGCTTCCTTTGGGTGTTTCCAGGACTCCTGGTTAAATGGCCCTATCTAAGGACATCTCTTCATTTAGAGCAGCTGCATGTATGTCCTTCCCATTGCTCCCAGATTTCCTCCTGCAGCTGTTCTCTGGTCATTCCAATGCATCTCCTTTAAATGGCTTCATGCTTTGAGCTTTTGGGAGTTTCCCAATTTTTCAGAAGTTTAAATAACTCCTTACTCAGCATCTTATTGTAAGTTTTACCTATCACCTCTTCTTATGTCTTTGTCTAAAATCCTGCCTTTATGGCAATGCCTTGTAGATGGTGGACATGTCAGATGCTGCTGGGATGTCACAAGGAGCAGAGGGAAGGGTTTTGCTTGATTCAATTTATCATATTCACATTTTTTGATGTTGGCCATGAAGAGAAAGTTTTCAGTACCCTCCTACCCCTGCCTCTGTGCGAACTGGCCAAGGAGAGACCGGGCGGGGGCGGCAAAAGTCTGCAGGCGGTGCCAGGGAGTCTGATGGGGCAGGGCGGGGCGCTCCCAACCATGGCTGGGCGGGGGCCGCGACAGACAGGGGCAGGGGCAGGGGCAGGGCAGGGGCAGGGGCAGGGGCAGGGGCAGGGGCAGGGGCGGGGAGAGAGGGGATGCGAGAGTGTGCGGCCGTGCGAGCGGGAGCGGCGGGGGCGGTGGGGAGCGGTGGTGTCTGAGGAGCCGGGCGTGTGTCCCTGTGTCTGTCTCTCTCTCTGTGTCAACGAGGCCCGAGGGCGGGCGGCTTCGTGCCGGCCCCGGGCGCCTCGGCACCGAGCCCCCGCGGCCCCCCAGGCTCCTTCCGAGCACCGAAGACCTCTGCGGGCCCTGAAGGAACCGGCCCCAAAGCGGCCGCCCGCTTGCCGGCGGTGCTGCCGGCGGCGGGCCGGGCCGGGCCGAGTCGCACCGGGGCCGGCGGCTGCGAGCTGATTTCCGCCGCACGGACGGGCTTCTCTTCCCCGCTGGCCCCGCTGACATTCTCTTCTGCGGGGCAGGGCTGTGTCGGCTCCCGGACGGGGGGCGGGGGACACTGGGGACGCCGTTTCCACAGTTCTGCACCTCAGGAGACCCGAGCACAGGGCACGGGCTGCCCGTCGGCTCGCCTGCGAGTGCTCTGCATAATAAAGGAAACTGAACAAAATCTGCCAAGAAAATTTCTTTTTCGGCTAAGTTTCTCATACCAGGCAAATAGAAGAGCCATTCTTTCAAGAAAGGAGAAAATGGGGGGGAATAAAACCCTAAAGACAAACTGAATAAAACCCCAAACCAAAAAAATCTCAAAACAAAACACAAAACCCAAAGGAAAAAAAAACCCAAAAAATCCAAAACAAAACCAGAAAACCCAAAACAAAAGCCCTGCACCTCACCTGCCCTCCAAAAAACCACCCCAAAAAACGAAATACAACCCAGAAAAATACAAAAATATGTGTTGGTCTTGAAAGTGGGCGGTTTATGGGCTGCGATGGGGCTGCTAGAGCTGTCCGGCTCTGGGCTGTAAGGAGGCTGTGAGCTTCCCCTGGCTCCAGGGCCGCCGGTGCTGGGTCGGCACCCTTGCGGCAAGCGTTGTCAGGGGGCAGCAGGTCTACTCTTGCTCCAGGCAAGCCTGGGGCAATCAGGTCTACCCGTCTCCGGAGCCATCAGGTCTACCAGGATCTGGGGACTCCCGGCTCTTGGCGGTGCCCGTGCCACGGGCAGTGACGGGTGACATCAGGTCATCCCCAACTCCGCGCCGGCCCAGGGTTATCAGGTCTACCCAGCTCCAGGGTCACCTGCTTCGTGGCAGGACCTTCATGGCCAGGGTCAACAGGTCTACCCCAATGCTGAGTGACCGTAAGGTGTTGTGGCCAGGACAACAGGTCTACCCTGGCTCCAGGGCTGCTGGGTTCATTGCAGTGCCCTGGATGTGAGCGGTGGCGGGGGACAAAAGGTCTACCCTGGCTCCGGGCCGGCCCGGGGCCATCAGGACTACCCCTCTCCACGGCCGCCGTGCTCGTGGTTGCGCTCAAGCTGCGGGTGGGATTGACAGCTAGCAGAACAGAATGGTTGGCAAAAGATCTGCCACCACCAGACACCAGACCACACCCAACAGGGTCACCCACCTCCTCTTGTCTATGGACGGTAATTAGGGGACCTGAAGACTTAAAACTAATTTTAAAAAACTTGCTAGAAGCTGATATACAGTAAGGTAGTAATAACCATTTCTGAGTTAAAGTACCACGGTAAAAGTTTAAACACTTTGTAATTCTTTAATAAGTGTCCTTTAGCCAAGCAGGTCAACTGAAGAAAGTTTTAGTTAGAATATTATTAAGTCTCACTTAGTTGCTAGGAATTAAGAGAATTACCCAAAGAAGCTAACCCTCAAAAGCCAGAGACTGTAAGTTGATGCGGGCTTAAGCCCGATCAAAGAAATAGTGGAGGGATTTATTATGAAGAAAACAGCCTTGCTGAGACATTTCGGTTTGGGCTAAGTACTGACATTGAAATATTAATTAGCGAATTGCTCCTGGGAATCACCTACACCCCCACCCACACTACCATTCTAGGACTGGGATGCAAAATAGAGAGACCAGTGGAATCACGGGAGGGGGTTTTGGGGATGAAAACACCCCTAAGTGGAAGGCTGGGCACAGTGGAGGGGGCTGGATGGGTGCGCTGCTTGGGGAAAAGGGAACCACATCCCTGGTCTGTGTCTGACCTGTCACCATAGCCTGCAGGGGACCAGACTGGACTGGGCTGTGGGAAGCAGGAACAAAGGAACAACTCTTCCTGGTGTTCCCAGGAGGGAAGGACAGGGGACAGCTGCTGCTGCACTTTGGCAGCAGGCTCTGCACATGCCCTCACCCTTCGGCTACCAGGACTTCAGACACAGACTGCACACCTCTTCACCTCCGGCTACCAGTGTGCCACGGAGACTCCAGGGACAGACTCTGCAGCCTTCTCGCCCTTTGGCTACTGGGAAAAAGCTACAACAGCGGGGGTGAGCTCTGTATTGAGCTCCCTTGCTCTGCTGATCTTTTGAATAAAGAGCTGAACATTAATAAAGGCACGAGCCCTGTTTACTACATGAAGGCCCCCAAAATTCCACTAAAAAGCCTCAAAATCCCCTAAAAATCACTGCTGTTGTGCCCCCGTCCCCCGAATCCCCCATACCCCATTCAGGGTGGGCCTGGGACTGCCTGGGACCCCCAGATCTCCATAGGACCCCCTCCAGGAACCCCAAATCTTCCCCAGAGCCCCCCGCCAAAGTTGGCCCAGGACCCCCTGAGAGCCCCCAGACCCCAATTGCACCCAGCCCAGGATGCCCCCTGAGACCCCTGAGACCCTTCCCAAGACCCCACCCAGGACCCTTCCAGGACCTTCCAGACCCCGCCCCAAACCCAACTCTGGACCCCCCAGCCTCTCCCCAGATCCCTCCAGGACCTCTCCCAAAAACCCCCAACCCCCCCCAGACCCTCTCTGGGACCCTTCCAGATCCCCCAAAGCCCCTCCCCAAAACCTCCAAAACCTCCTAGGACGCCACCAGGACCCCCCAGACCGCTCCCCCAACTCCGCCCAGACCCTCCCAAGACCCCCTCTCCAGGCCCCTCTCAGGACCCATCCCCACCCCCCAGGTCCCCCCACAATGCTCCAAGACCCCTCCCCAGACTCTCCCTGACACCTCCAGGACCCCTCAGGATCCCCCACCCAAGAGCCCTCCAGGACGCCCAGACTGCCCCGAGGACTCCTCCATGAGCCATCCAGGACCCCCCAGAGCCCTCCCTAAACTGCCCCCGGATCCCTCCCCAAAGGCCCCCGATCCCCCCAGGACCCCTCCCCAGCCCCCCCAGCCCCTCCCAGCCCCCGGCCCCTGTGCGGAGCCCCCTCCCCAGCGTTGCGGCCCCCGCGGCTCCCGCGGCTCCCGCCTCTCCCAGCGCCTCCCCCGCTCTGGCAGCGCCGCCCGCAGGGCCCGCCCGAGCCCGGGGGGCGGGGCCGCCGGGGGAGGGGCGCCGCTCCCGGCTCCCTCTGATTGGCTGCAGCCGCGCGCTGATTGGTTGGTTCGGCACGGGGCGCGCCGCTATTGGCTGGAGGAGCCCGCGCGCGCGGTGCAGGCGGGAAATTGTCAGGGGAGCGCGGCTGAGGAGGGGCTGAGGTGGGGCCGGGGAAACTGAACGGGGGGTTTGGGGCGGCTCGGGGAGAAATTGGGGATTTCTGGGGGAACTGACAGGAAATAGGCGTGTGTCTGCTGGGTTTGGGGGAATGAGGGGGCTTTAGGGAGCTTTGGGGGGAGCTTGAGAGCTTCTGGAGCGTTCTCCGTTGGGTTTAGGGGGATCTGAGGGTAATTGCGGGGGTCCGAGGGGACTTTGGCGGAGTTGTGAGAGGAACTGGGGGGATCTGGGGGTTCTGAGGTGGCTCTGGGGTCAATTTTGGGGTAAAGTGGGGGGATCTGAGGGTAATTTGGGGGCTTTAGGTGGGTCTGGGGTGGATTTGGGGCTCTGGGGACACCTAAAGGGGTGCCAGGGGGTGAAGGGGTCGCAGCCCCCCAGACGCCCCCTGAAGCCCCCCTGTCCCCACAGAGGGGTCCCGGCCCTGGCGGTGCAGGACCCCCGGCCCCAGCCCAGCATCTCCATCAACCACCTGAACCGGGACACCAAGGAGGACGGGGATGGCTGGGGGGTCCTGGGGGCTCTGAGAGTGTCCGTGCCTGTCCCCAGGGGCTCAGGCTGTCCCCTGGGTGTCCCCGAGCTGGAGAAGTCCCTCTGCGCCGTTTCCTCGCCGTTTGGGCAGATTTTGGACATTTTGGTGCGGCGCAGTCTCGGCCTGCGGGGCCAGGCCTTCCTCCCCTTCAGGGAGATGAGCAGCGCCACCAACGCCCTGCGCTCCCTGCAGGGCTTCCCCTCCTGCGGCCAACCCGTGGGGAGACAGCGACTGGGGGAGTTCTGGCACTGGGGAAAGAACTGCAATGCTGGGGAAAAACCGCCAAACTCTGGCCTCAGATATCCCCAAAGTCCAACTTGGAATCCCACCAAACTCATTCACCCTGAACACCCCAAAGCTTCCCTTTCTATGACAAGCCCATGGTAAGACAGAAATGCTGGGTGAAATCCTGGAATTCTCATGGAAAAAACCCAAAATCCTGAGGAAAAAAAACAAACCCAACCAGGATTCCCCCCAAAATCCCATCAAGAATCCCTGAAATTGAGTTGGAAACACCCCTAAATCCAACCAGGAACCCCCCAAAGCTTCCCCTTCTGGGACAAACCTGTGGCAATAGCAGAATCTTCAGGAAAATACCCAAATTTGTGGAAAAATCCTGAAATTCTGGGACAAAAGCACAAAATTCAATTGGGAACCCACCCAAAATCCGTCGAGGAGCCCCCAAGAATTCACCCTGAATCTCCCAAACCTTCCCCTTCTACCCCACAGTGAGACCCAAATTCAGGGAAAAATCCACAGATTCTTGAAAAAACAGGAAATCTTGGGAAAAAGCCTGAAATCTGGGGAAGAAACGGAAATCTCACCAGAAATCCACCCCCCAATCCCCTGGGAATGACCCCAAATCCCTGCTGGAACCTCCCCAATTCCTCTGAATTACCCCAAAATCCTGCTGAAATTCCCTGAATTCCTTCTAGGACTTGCCAAAATCCCTCAAAAACGTCCCTGATTGCTTCTGGAACTGCCCCAGATCCATTCTGGAGCATCCCCAAATCCCTCCGAACTTCTGAAAATCCCTTGGAAGACCCCAAAATCCCTTTTGAAACTCTCCCAGATCCCCTCAGAATTCCCCCAGATCCCTGAGAAAGCCCCAGATCCCCTCTGGAGCCTCTTCCAGATCCCCCCAAAATCCTCGGGAACAAGCCCAAACCCCCCGAGCCGTCCCCAGCTCCCCCCGGAGTGATCCCAAATCCCCCCGGAGCCAGCCCAGGTCCCCTCTGGAAGCTCCCCGAGTCCCTCGGGAAGCCGCAGATCCCCGGGAGCCGCCGGGCAGCGCCGGGAAAGCCCAAAGCCCCGCGGCAGTGCCGCATCCCGGCCGGAGCTGCCCCGGGAGCCCCGCGGGGCCGGGGCCGGGGCCGGGATGCGCCGTCCCAGCGGATCCAGCGCGCCCGGCCGGGCTCGGCCAGCGCGGCCCAGGGCAGGGAGCGCTGGTGGGGCGGGAGCGGGAGCGGAGCGCGAACGGGACCAGCGCAGAGCCAAGGGGGGAGAGGCCCCGGCCCCACAGAGAGCGGGGCCGGAGCGCGGGGCCGGGCGGGGATGGCTCGGCGATTGTCCCGGGCGATTCGGGCACTCGCAGCGATCTCTGCGGGATTCTTGGGCTGCTTCTGGGAGGTTTGGCTGGGATTTTGAGGGAAGTTTTCGTGGGGATTTTTTGGGTGGATTTCCTCGCACTTCGGGTGGGATGTGATAGGACTTGGGGGCATTTTTTGGGGAATTTGAGAGGGGTTTGGTGGGATTTCGGCGCGGATTTTTTGAGTGTATTTGGTGTGGATTTTGCGGGGGTTTAGGGAAATTTTGGTCGGATATTTTGGGTGATTTGGTGGGATTTTTTGTGTGGATTTTGTGTGATTGGGGGATTTTTGGCTGCATTTTTGTACAAATTTTTCTCTGTGGATTCTGTGGGATTTTCATGGGGATTTAGTGGGACTTTTTGTGGGATTTTTGTGTGGCATTTAAGGGGATTTTGGGGGCGATTTTTATGGGGATTTTGAGGGATTTCTGTGAGCCTTGGGGTGATTTTTTGTGGATTTTTTTGGGTGAGTTTTGTGGGCTTGTGGGTGGAATTTTTGTGGAGATTTACCTGGGATTTTGTGTGGTTTTTCTGGCATTTTCAAGGAATCTACAGTGGAATTTTTGTGGGAATTTTATGGTATTTTTGGTGGGATTTTTTGTGAGGATTTTGAGTCGATTTCTATTGGATTTTGGGGAGTTTTGGGGGATTTTTAAGGAAGATTTTAGTTGGGTTTTGGGTGTTTTGGGGGGGATTTTTATGGGATTTTGATGATATTTTTGTGAGGACTTTTGGTGATATTTTTGTGAGGGTGAGTGGTGCCTTTGGTTCCAACCAACTTTCCTCCCCGAGCCAACGTTACCCACTCCCTCACACGTCCCCCCGTGCCTTCCCACTGCCTTGTCCTGTCTGGGCTTCCACAGCCCCTCATCCCTTCGTGGCCCCGTCCCCTCAGGGTCTCCCCCAGCCTGGCCAACCTGCCCCATCAAGAGGCACCTGGGAGCCCTCAGCATTCCAGGCAGCAACACACGGGCAGGAGGACACGGATGGCGCTTCCTGCCTGGGACAGGGCTTGTGGCCATCTCCAGGCACCGCTCTCACAGAGATCCCCACAGCTCCAGCCCCTGCCCATCTGCTCTGTGGGCAGCACAAAGGCTTCAGCAGAACCACCAAAGGCCAAGGGGCTTCTGGCCATTTTCCCTGCAACCCTGCATGCCTGGGCAGCTTGCTGAGCCCAGGAACCCTTTTCTCCCTCTTCCCCTAGGCCCTGCAGAGCCTGGGCAGCAAAAGAAAGATCCTGGGAGTCTGTCTATTACAACACATCCTATATTTCTATGCTAAAGAAAAACAAAAAGAAGAAAAGAACAATCCTAAAGAAACGAAACATTCCTGCTGGCTCGAGTGGCCCCAGCAGACAGAGCCTCTGGGATCAGCTCTCTGCAGAGCTGCAGCAGCGCAGCCAGCCGAGCCCCGACAGACGAGGCCGTCTCCTCCATGCCCTGCAGAGCCGATCATGCAGGCTGTGGAAGCGGGAATATCGAGCTCTCTCTATTCCCTGGAGGACAGACAATGTTTGAACTGCCAGGCTCGCAACGGCAACACTGATGTCATTGGCCGTGTCTTCTAGGGCTGAAAGAGAGAGGAACAGCGCCATGGTCAGTTCCCGCATCTGAGGGGACCCGAGGAGATCCCTGTGCCAGGGCCATCCCAGCCGGCTCTGGCCATGGCCAGCAGGGAGCAGGGACCAGCCGGATCAGCCCAAAGCTGCTGGCCACGAATCCCCCAGGTGCCCTGAAAGCTCTGTGTGCTCTGTCCACGCTGCCCCTGGTCTGCACAGGGAGCAGAGCCCTCCACAGCCGGGGCAGGGCTCGCAGCTCCCCCGCCAGCCCTCGCGTGCAGCCCGCTGCCCTCACTCACCCTCACAGATGAGCTGGAGCTCTTCCTTCCTCCCCCTCAGGTACCGCCCGGCCGTCCCTGGGAACACAGAGCCTGTCAGGCCCAGCGGCACAGCTCCCTGCCAGCGGTGCCGCCAGCCCTGTGCCCACACGCCCTCCTGGCCCGGCTCGTGGCTCACCCATGAACCTGACGGCCGCCTCTCGCAGGGGCTCCTGTGGGCTCTGCAGGTAGGGCAGGGCCCGGCGCAGGTGCTCGGCCACGCTGCTGCTGTCCTCTGCCAGCTGGAGAGAGCGACAGGAGGGAAGGGTTGGCCCCGCAGCCCCCCGGGCCGGGGCTCCATGGGCACCCGGCTCGGGCCGCAGGAGCCTGGAGCAGAGCCCGCGCGGCCTCGGGCTGCAGCAGTGGGCAGGGGCACAGCTGCCAGCCCGCACACCGAGCACCGCGCTCAGGGGCTGCTCCAGGCTGGGGCTGCGGCTTCCTGGCCCTCCTTACCAGGATCTCAATGAACCTCCACAGTTTCTCCTTCTTTACAGGTTTTTCAAGATCTCTCCTGTTTAAGAATTTGGCCACACAAAGCAGGGTTTCCCAAGAAGCCTGGAGAGCAGTAGAGACACGGAAATGGCCCCGCAGCCCAGGATCAGCATCCCTGTGCCAGGGCCAGGAGGAGGATGCAGCCTGCCAGGCGCCAGGGCAGGAGGCAGCCAAGCCCCCTCCCAGGGCGACAGCAGCAGCCCGTGAGTCCTCACCTCTGCCACACTCTGATTCTCATCATGGCAGTGGAAGAAGAGTGGGAGCAGGCTGTGACACACTTGTGTCATCAGGAGCTTTTTCTCTTCTTCCACTACAGTAGACAGCAAGGCTCGAAAGACAAACATGGAGATCCACTGCACATGCCAGTCATCCTGTGTAACAGGAAGGAAACAAGACCTTGGCATCAGCTGATTCTGGCCCACCTTGGCGCAGGCCTGCATCTCCACAGGGCACCAAGTGTCTGGGCAGCAGCCAGTGGCCGTGGCTGAGGGCACAGAGCCTTACGTGTTCAAAGAGTGGCAGGAGCACCTTAGCCAGCTGCAGGGCGATGGGGCTGGGTATTGGGGTGTCATTATCCAAGAACAAATCACTAAGTAGAACAATGCTCATCCTGACCACATCACTATCATTTTCCTGCAGGAGCTCCCCGAGGCTTTCGGTCAGGCTCCGCATTCTTTTGGCCTGTGCGGAACAAAAGTGTGTGAAAGGCCACCCTGCTGCCACAGGGCCCAGAGGCCAAAGGCCTGTCCCGCAGCCCTCGGGCAGCTGAAGTGGGAGGCAGGAGAGCTGGGAGCGGCTGACCCAGTGCCTGAAGACCAGCAACTGCGTTCCCCAGCACCACGCTGCCTGCACGGCTTCAGCTGCTGCCCCCTCCTTACCAGCGAGGGATTATCCCTGACCAAGAGGAGGGCTCTCAGAACCTGGCGGCGCATCTCTGTGTGCTCACTCAGCAAGTGCCTCGACAAGAGATCCATGATGCTGTCACTGCATGCACTCAAGTCCAGGCAATGCAGGACCTGAAAGGCACAGGGCAGTGACAGGGGACCCGGCCGGCAGGAGCCCAGAACCGCACAGGGCGGGGACCAGGCAGCAGCGCAGGGCGTGGGCACCGTCCCAGGCAGCTGAAGCTACGAGAGGGCAGAGAGCTGGGAGGCAGCGCCGGCCTTCAGACTCACCTCCACAAGGAATGCCAGGGCAGGGAAGTGCCAGTATGGCATCTCTTTGCGGAGCAACTGAAGGAGATAGTCTAAGATGCTTTTACACTCATCGATGGATTCTTTGCCCATCTCCCTGGAAGGCAGAAAATGGCACTAAGATGTGGCAGCAGCTCTCTGGCCTCAGAGAGAAACAAACAACTTTCCCAGGCATCGCCTGAGAAAGTCTGAGAAGATCAGAGGAAAGAATGAAAAAACATTCTTATCTTAACATGCTGCACCTGGCATTGTGAACATTCGGAATATGTTACAGAGATTTGTCTACCAAAATGTGCTTTCTTAAGTAACTAATGGTATAGTGTTTAGACTAGAAAACACATTAAATCAACCTATATCATAACTATCTATAAGAACAATGGGTTTCTTAATAATAATTATTATTGATCGGACCTCTGAAATACATGGAGTCAGTGATAATTACTGGCCGGGGGCCCGCTCCTACGACACTAAGATCCTGAGCCGGGGGGGGGAAGCCCCTCCCAGGACAGACTGATGCAGTTCTTGTCTTTACCCCCCACCCTGCAGGGGGACCTGGGCCCTTTGAGATGTGGCTGCTGCTGGGCACCCTCCTCTCCCAGCCTTTCCCAGTCTGCTTGGCTGTCCCTCGTCCCTCTGGCCCATGGCCACGGGGACTGAGTGGGATATCCCAGCCACAGAGCACAAATGCCGGGAGCAATGGGGAGAAGGGGGTCTCACCTGGCCAGCAGACCCACGGCATAAATGTGGGTGTCAGCACAGAGCAGCGTGTCCCAGCCACGCTTGCGCTCCATTGACAACACCACATCCTCATAGTCCATTTGGCACAGCAGGGACTTCAGGGTCCTCACTGCAAACCTGAGTGCAGAGCAAAGCCCGGGTCACACTGGGAGCACTGGCTCCTGCCCTGGCCATGTGGCAGGGACAGAAGGATTGGGATAGAGCACCTGCTGGGGCTGCTGGCAAGGCCATGTTCTTCCTGGCATCCCTTCCAGAAGGTATCCACCTCCTCTGGCATCTCTTTGGTGCTGAAGAACACTTGGAAGAGCAGATGCACAAATAACTGCGGGAAATGCTCATCCACTATATCTGGGACACAGCGCTCCTGAAGGATCTTCCATATCACCACAGTTGCCTGCAAAGGACGAAGCCCCCCGAGGCAGCGTTCAGTGCCAAGGTGTCCGTGGGACAGGGCCCGAGCGTGGCAGGGAGAGGCCCAGAGAGACACAGGGGGAGCAGCGGGCCTGGTGGCCCTGCAGCTGTCCCTAGGCCAGCTTTCAGGCCAGTGCCTGAGGCAGGGAGATGCAGTGGGGAAAGGAGGATGGAGAGCTGCTGGACAGGTGGCCTTGGGGCCAGCAAAGTCCACTGGCAGAAACTCACAGCCAGGGCAAAGACAGTCATTCTGTTCCCATCGCAGGTGCTCATGCTGTGCTCTGGCCAGCTCCCCAGCACATCCAGGAGTATCTGCTGTGCCAGCTCTGCAGTCCAGGGTGTGCACATGATGGTCTTCCACATGGCCATGGCAGCTCTGCGGGGTTAGAGCTCTGTCTCAGGGCATCTCAGACACAGCACCGTGGTCTGGGCATCTCTAGAGGCCCGGGTTGACTGCCGGCTCTGCCTTTGCCCACTGCCCCTCTCCAGCAGCAGCCAGGCAGCCCAGCCCTGTGGGGACAGGCCCCTGTGGGACAACGAGGGAGCATGGCAGCAGGCTTGGGGCTGACATGCCAGGGCCTGGAAAGGGAGCAGCCAGAGGGCCCTGGGACTCTCTGTTGGTCAGAAACCTGGCCCAGGCTGTACAGGGCGATGGGTTGGGGTGAGCCCTGAGCCCTCTGGGCAGATGGGCCCCATACCTGTCACAGGATGGGGCCACACGCAGGAGTGTCATTACTGCCTCATTTGGCTGCGCTTCTGTGAGATACAGCAGGGCGTTGTCCAGCCTGTGCTCAGCAGAATCATTGGCCATGAGCCACTGGTGGATGTATCTCACCATGCCGGGCACCTGGAGAAGGCACAGGGAGACTTGGAAAGCTGCCAGAGGGATCAGCGTTCCCAGGGTCCCCAGAGAAGTGCTTCCCTTCCCGCCGCACTGCGATGGCCTCAAAGGCTCACAGGGGCCAGCACTAGTGGCTTGGAAAGCTATGTGACTCATGGGGCAATTGAAGCCTGGCCACATCTGCTTACTTGCTCTGCTCTGGGAACACCACTCTGCACAAGCAAATCCAGCAGGGCGGCACTGGTCTCATGTCCGAGGAGCTCTGAGTATGCTCTGAGCCCAGGGCTCATGACACTGGTCTCTTCCTGCCGAATTCTCTTGATGAATTTGCAAACAAGCTGTAGGAGAAGAGCAAGAAGCCATGGGGTGCTGCAGGTGTGCTGCTGGGCTGAGCAGTGACAGCAGGCCCAGCCCAGGTGGGGATGGCTGCAGGTACCTGTGCTGTTCTGTGGAAGCGGCCACGGGTGCGTTCCTGCTCTTGTGTCTGGTCCAGGGCTGCATCTGGGAAAGAGCGAGCGCAGCCCGAGCTGAGGGGCTGCCGGAGAGGCCGGAGAACACAGCCCAGCCCTGCGCTGCCCAGGCAGGGACAGCCCCGTGACGGCCCAGGGCATGGAGCACGGCTGTGGGGTGTCTGCCCGGCCCCTATTCCATCCTGACCATGGGCATGGCCCCAGGGGATGGGATGGGATGGCATGGCATGGCATGGCATGGCATGGCATGGCATGGCATGGCATGGCATGGCATGGCATGGCATGGCATGGCATGGGGCCAAGCTGGCTGCAGGCACCAGCCCTGTGGCCCAGCTCTGCCACTCACCCTTCTGCCGTGGCTGGAACTGCTCCAGCTCTTCAGGCTGCTGTGCTGGGGCAGTTCCAGGGCCTTCTTTCTCCTCCTTCCCCCAGGCCAGCTTGGGCACGCTCGCAGGTCTGTGCTCTACGACACTGCCTGGATTCATGGCTGCTTGCAGAAGGTGAAAAGGAAAAGGTCCAAGTCAGCAAGTGCTGCAGTCGTGCCTTGAGGGCACCTGCAAGTGTGAAGACTTGGCAAGGCTACAGGACAGCAAGTCCTGCACTCTGCTCTTGGGGCTCCAGCCACAAGGACAGGAGACTCCTGTCAAGGATAGTGAAAAGCAAATGCCACAGTCTGCCCTCGAGGGCAGCTGCAGAAGATTTGCCTTGGGAAGGCCAGGGGTCACCAAGTGCTCTGCTCTGGCCACGAGCTCACCTGCAGGAGTAATACCTCGGGAAAGCTCTGGGTCAGCAAGGAACAAGTGGCTGTGCGAGGGCTCCTCACAGCACCGCTCTCTCGCGTCCTCTCTCGTCGTGTGCACCGAGCACTGTGGAGTGTAACTGTAACTTGTAACTGCCAACACCTCTGCCAGAGCGTGTCACCAAGGGCCCTTGGAATCCCTGTCCCGTTCCATTCCATGGTGACCATGCTGCACCCTGTCACCAAGGGCCCTTGCACGCACTGCCACCTGCCCTGGGGCCACCCCGTGCCCACCCAAAGTGGCCCAGGTTGGAAGGAATCCCTGGCCCCAAGTGTCTGAGACAGCCCGACGGGATCTTTAGGAATGACTCAGACCATCAGCCAACGCTGCCCTGCTCTGCGGGCTCAGGGCAGCAGAAGGAGCCCCCACGGGCTCTGCAGGAGCTGGCAGAGGCTGCCCAGCAGGGAGGCCATGGGGCACAGAGCCCCAAGGCTGCCCAGGGCCCCACGGCACAGGGGCCATTCCCAGCCCCAATGCTCCTGTCCTGGCCTGGGCTGCACAGGGGCTGTGGCACCATGGCTGGGCCAGCACAGGGCCACAAAGGGGCCCCGCAGCCGCTGCCGGGGCTGGCAGCAAGTCCGGGCACAGACAAGGAATTGCTGAGCATGGCCTGCGCTGGCCAGGGCTGACTGTGCCAAAGGCAGAGCTCAGCTGCTCTTGATGCCTGCAGGAAAAGTCAAGAGGCCAAAGAGCCTCCATGGCTGTGCTGGGGACAGAGGCTGGAGGAGGGAAATGCAGGGAAGCTGTGGCATGGGGAGGACATGCAATTCCAGCAGACACCTCAGCCTGCAAGGTGCTCTGCTCTACCTCAGCTCCTCTCTTAGATATGCCAATCCCAGCTCAGCACCTCAGGGTACTGGGGCCCAACAAGTAGAACATGCCTGTTCATGGAAAGGGGAGCAGGTTTCAATATCTCTCTGTTCCATAACATACAAGCAAATCTTTATTATCTGGCTCACTGGAGAACTTTGAAGAAATGGTAATGTTTTCCCACCCAGAACAGGAATTTCCTGGCTCTACTGCTTTCTTCTACTGATGGCAGGAGAAGAAATACTCATCTTCCCCTCTACCTCTGCCACCAACATTCAGTATAATATTTCATGACGCGCTTCCTTTGGGTGTTTCCAGGACTCCTGGTTAAATGGCCCTATCTAAGGACATCTCTTCATTTAGAGCAGCTGCATGTATGTCCTTCCCATTGCTCCCAGATTTCCTCCTGCAGCTGTTCTCTGGTCATTCCAATGCATCTCCTTTAAATGGCTTCATGCTTTGAGCTTTTGGGAGTTTCCCAATTTTTCAGAAGTTTAAATAACTCCTTACTCAGCATCTTATTGTAAGTTTTACCTATCACCTCTTCTTATGTCTTTGTCTAAAATCCTGCCTTTATGGCAATGCCTTGTAGATGGTGGACATGTCAGATGCTGCTGGGATGTCACAAGGAGCAGAGGGAAGGGTTTTGCTTGATTCAATTTATCATATTCACATTTTTTGATGTTGGCCATGAAGAGAAAGTTTTCAGTACCCTCCTACCCCTGCCTCTGTGCGAACTGGCCAAGGAGAGACCGGGCGGGGGCGGCAAAAGTCTGCAGGCGGTGCCAGGGAGTCTGATGGGGCAGGGCGGGGCGCTCCCAACCATGGCTGGGCGGGGGCCGCGACAGACAGGGGCAGGGGCAGGGGCAGGGGCAGGGGCAGGGGCAGGGGCAGGGGCAGGGGCAGGGGCAGGGGCAGGGCAGGGGCAGGGGCAGGGGCAGGGGCAGGGGCAGGGGCAGGGGCGGGGAGAGAGGGGATGCGAGAGTGTGCGGCCGTGCGAGCGGGAGCGGCGGGGGCGGTGGGGAGCGGTGGTGTCTGAGGAGCCGGGCGTGTGTCCCTGTGTCTGTCTCTCTCTCTGTGTCAACGAGGCCCGAGGGCGGGCGGCTTCGTGCCGGCCCCGGGCGCCTCGGCACCGAGCCCCCGCGGCCCCCCAGGCTCCTTCCGAGGACCGAAGACCTCTGCGGGCCCTGAAGGAACCGGCCCCAAAGCGGCCGCCCGCTTGCCGGCGGTGCTGCCGGCGGCGGGCCGGGCCGGGCCGAGTCGCACCGGGGCCGGCGGCTGCGAGCTGATTTCCGCCGCACGGACGGGCTTCTCTTCCCCGCTGGCCCCGCTGACATTCTGTTCTGCGGGGCAGGGCTGTGTCGGCTCCCGGACGGGGGGCGGGGGGCACTGGGGACGCCGTTTCCACAGTTCTGCACCTCAGGAGACCCGAGCACAGGGCACGGGCTGCCCGTCGGCTCGCCTGCGGGTGCTCTGCATAATAAAGGAAACTGAACAAAATCTGCCAAGAAAATTTCTTTTTCGGCTAAGTTTCTCATACCAGGCAAATAGAAGAGCCATTCTTTCAAGAAAGGAGAAAATGGGGGGGAATAAAACCCTAAAGACAAACTGAATAAAACCCCAAACCAAAAAAATCTCAAAACAAAACACAAAACCCAAAGGATAAAAACCCAAAAAATCCAAAACAAAACCAGAAAACCCAAAACAAAAGCCCTGCACCTCACCTGCCCTCCAAAAAACCACCCCAAAAAACGAAATACAACCCAGAAAAATACAAAAATATGTGTTGGTCTTGAAAGTGGGCGGTTTATGGGCTGGGATGGGGCTGCTAGAGCTGTCCGGCTCTGGGCTGTAAGGAGGCTGTGAGCTTCCCCTGGCTCCAGGGCCGCCGGTGCTGGGTCGGCACCCTTGCGGCAAGCGTTGTCAGGGGGCAGCAGGTCTACTCTTGCTCCAGGCAAGCCTGGGGCAATCAGGTCTACCCGTCTCCGGAGCCATCAGGTCTACCAGGATCTGGGGACTCCCGGCTCTTGGCGGTGCCCGTGCCACGGGCAGTGACGGGTGACATCAGGTCATCCCCAACTCCGCGCCGGCCCAGGGTTATCAGGTCTACCCAGCTCCAGGGTCACCTGCTTCGTGGCAGGACCTTCATGGCCAGGGTCAACAGGTCTACCCCGATGCTGAGTGACCGTAAGGTGTTGTGGCCAGGACAACAGGTCTACCCTGGCTCCGGGGCTGCTGGGTTCATTGCAGTGCCCTGGATGTGAGCGGTGGCGGGGGACAAAAGGTCTACCCTGGCTCCGGGCCGGCCCGGGGCCATCAGGACTACCCCTCTCCACGGCCGCCGTGCTCGTGGTTGCGCTCAAGCTGCGGGTGGGATAGAACTCTGACAGCTTGCAGAACAGAATGGTTGGAAAAAGATCTGCCACCACCAGACACCAGACCAGACCCAACAGGGTCACCCACCTCCTCTTGTATATGGACGGTAATTAGGGGACCAGAAGACTTAAAACTAATTTAAAAAACCTTGCTAGAAGCTGATATACAGTAAGGTAGTAATAACCATTTCTGAGTTAAAGTACCACAGTAAAAGTTTAAACACTTTGTAATTCTTTAATAAGTGTCCTTTAGCCAAGCAAGTCAACTGAAGAAAGTTTTAGTTAGAATATTATTAAGTCTTACTTAGTTGCTAGGAATTAAGAGAATTACCCAAAGAAGCTAACCCTCAAAAGCCAGAGACTGTAAGTTGATGCGGGCTTAAGCCCGATCAAAGAAATAGTGGAGGGATTTATTATGAACAAAACAGCTTGCTGAGACACTTCGGTTTGGGCTAAGTACTGACATTGAAATATTAATTAGCGAATTGCTCCTGGGAATCACCTACACCCCCACCCACACTACCATTCTAGGACTGGGATGCAAAATAGAGAGACCAGTGGAATCACGGGAGGGGGTTTTGGGGATGAAAACACCCCTAAGTGGAAGGCTGGGCACAGTGGAGGGGGCTGGATGGGTGCGCTGCTTGGGGAAAAGGGAACCACATCCCTGGTCTGTGTCTGACCTGTCACCATAGCCTGCAGGGGACCAGACTGGACTGGGCTGTGGGAAGCAGGAACAAAGGAACAACTCTTCCTGGTGTTCCCAGGAGAGAAGGACAGGGGACAGCTGCTGCTGCACTTTGGCAGCAGGCTCTGCACATGCCCTCACCCTTCGGCTACCAGGACTTCAGACACAGACTGCACACCTCTTCACCTCCGGCTACCAGTGTGCCACGGAGACTCCAGGGACACTCTGCAGCCTTCTCGCCCTTTGGCTACTGGGAAAAAGCTACAACAGCGGGGGTGAGCTCTGTATTGAGCTCCCTTGCTCTGCTGATCTTTTGAATAAAGAGCTGAACATTAATAAAGGCACGAGCCCTGTTTACTACATGAAGGCCCCCAAAATGCCACTAAAAACACCCAAAATCCCCTAAAAATCACCGCTGTTGTGCCCCCGTCCCCCGAATCCCCCATACCCCATTCAGGGTGAGCCTGGGACTGCCTGGGACCCCCAGATCTCCATAGGACCCCCTCCAGGAACCCCAAATCTTCCCCAGAGCCCCCCCCCAAAGTTGGCCCAGGACCCCCTGAGAGCCCCCAGACCCCAATTGCACCCAGCCCAGGATGCCCCCTGAGACCCTTCCCAAGACCCCACCCAGGACCCTTCCAGGACCTTCCAGACCCCGCCCCAAACCCAACTCTGGACCCCCCAGCCTCTCCCCAGATCCCTCCAGGACCTCTCCCAAAAACCCCCAACCCCCCCCAGACCCTCTCTGGGACCCTTCCAGATCCCCCAAAGCCCCTCCCCAAAACCTCCAAAACCTCCTAGGACGCCACCAGGACCCCCCAGACCGCTCCCCCAACTCCGCCCAGACCCTCCCAAGACCCCCCCTCCAGGCCCCTCTCAGGACCCATCCCCACCCCCCAGGTCCCCCCACAATGCTCCAAGACCCCTCCCCAGACTCTCCCTGACACCTCCAGGACCCCTCAGGATCCCCCACCCAAGAGCCCTCCAGGACGCCCAGACTGCCCCGAGGACTCCTCCATGAGCCATCCAGGACCCCCCCAGAGCCCTCCCTAAACTCCCCCCGGATCCCTCCCCAAAGGCCCCCGATCCCCCCAGGACCCCTCCCCAGCCCCCCCAGCCCCTCCCAGCCCCCGGCCCCTGTGCGGAGCCCCCTCCCCAGCGTTGCGGCCCCCGCGGCTCCCGTGGCTCCCGCCTCTCCCAGCGCCTCCCCCGCTCTGGCAGCGCCGCCCGCAGGGCCCGCCCGAGCCCGGGGGGCGGGGCCGCCGGGGGAGGGGCGCCGCTCCCGGCTCCCTCTGATTGGCTGCAGCCGCGCGCTGATTGGTTGGTTCGGCACGGGGCGCGCCGCTATTGGCTGGAGGAGCCCGCGCGCGCGGTGCAGGCGGGAAATTGTCAGGGGAGCGCGGCTGAGGAGGGG